>NC_087065.1:55021670-55313465 GCF_963678635.1 Symsagittifera roscoffensis
TATGTTAATGAAACCGAAAAAATATTCATTTTCAGACAACCGAAATTTGCATGGAGGAGGCCAACAACAAAGGTCAACTTGATACAAACCGAGAGACGACATGAACAAGCGAAGGTCCTGTGCGAATTGTGGATCAGCAGATTATCACATAGCGAATTGCACCTTGGTCAAACAAGGATTAAAAGCCTGGGATATACGCCAGATGAGGACGACATGAATCAGAGGGAGGAACATGAACTCTATAGTGGCTTGATCATCACGATTGTTGCGAGATGCTTCTTCTGTAATGAAGAAGGTCCTTTCAGAATAGACTGTCCACTGTTTTGGGAAGCCATGAAAAATCAGAATCACCCGAAACACAGGTTAGCGCCAGCGGCTGTGCAAAATAGAGGACAGACAGGCTGAGAGTGATTTGCTGAAGAAGGACGTGATAAATAAAGAGAGTACTGGATACGGGAGCTGTCTTGAGTGTGATACCAATAGAAACAAGGAGTTGGATGAGATTTGACACAGAAGACCTGATAGACTCGAGAATCCGGCTGTCAGTGGCAAACAAGGGGGCGCTGCGGGCCCATAGCAGAACACCGATAATAGCTTGAAATCTGGGAGAACGCAAACTGTGGATGAGTTTTCTTGTAGTGGAAAATCTAGACGAGTCGCATCAGTGCATTTTAGGCAGGGATTTTATCAGAAACTTCGATGTAACGATTGATCTTAACAATGCGACGTTCAGGATTCAAAATCCAAAAAGGAAGTATAATAAAACCGGTAAATTTGATTGTGACGAAGGACAGCAAAGCTCGAGTTTTCTTGAGTAGGAGGGTGAGGTTCAAAGCTAACTGCAATAGTATACTTGAAAATGAAGCACTACAATGAAATCAGTGTTAAAAAGCAGGTATGTTTAGTACCAAAACCGAATAGCCAAAGTGCTGCTACTTTAGGAAGATCATTCTCGATCACCAAAAGCGGCCTCTGCGTCAGTTTTTTTTATTGAATACTCTTGATGTACCAATCACAATCCAGAGAGAGAGAGAGTAAATTGGGATAAATGTAAATTGCCTGCGAAAACTAGAATTAAAATGACTGAAATTTTTTAAAAAAGTATGAAGTTCTTTTTTGTCCGAACCATTAAGACAACAATTGTATCTTGAGCAGATTGGAGCGAATAAAAAATTCAGCAGGTCCTACAATTCACGTAAGCCAGAGACAGACGTTGGAATGTCGAGCTGTTCGAATTTTCCAGTGAAAAGGGAAATGGATAAACCGGTATTATCAGAAATTGAACACTTAAGGGGGAAATAACGGAAGAACAGCTCGAAGCCATCAAGGATATGTTAGATAGGAATCAGGAAGTTTTCTCGAGGCACAAAGCGGATATCGGGCGAGGCGCATGACACCACACAAATCGGATGCATGCAGAAAAGAAATAGAAACTTTGTTAGAGTATGACATGATAGAACCATCCAGATCACCTTGGGCGTGTGGAGTCGTGATGGCCAAAAAGAAAAAAGATCAAATGAGATTTTGTTGTGACTTTCGATATCTGAACTTCGTCATGGTGATGGATGTTTATCCCATCCCGAGGATAAACAAGAGCCTTTCAAAATTGGGGGATGCGAATTTTTTCACATTTTTTGATCTGGGGTTGGCTTTTTGGCAGGTATCACTTAGGAAACAAGACAGGGATAAACCGGGCTGTGCTTGTGAGCAGGAATTGTTTCAATGGAAGAAGATTCCATTCGGCCTATGCAATGCGACAGCTACATTTCAGCGACTGATGGCACAGGCATTAATAAGAGTAACGAAAAAAGCTGGTAGCATGGTAATGTGTTATGTGGACGACGTGGTGATTGCAACGCCAATCTGGAGGATCAAATTGAGCGACTGGGCGAAGCGCTTGCATGTATGAAAGGGGCAGGATTGAAATGCAAGCCCTCGATACGTGAGATTTTGAAGGACTTGATAAAATACCTCGTGAGGATGGTATACAAACATAGAGGCAGTCCTTAGTTGGAAGTCACCGAAGACTGAACATGAGTTGATAAGCTTTCTTGGTATTGCGAACTATTATAAAGAAATCATCAAGGGTTACGCAGACAAGTGTACCCGATGCAACAACTCATGAGACACAAGGGCAAGAAATTCACGTGGAATAACGCAGCAGAGCAATCCTTTCAAAGAATAAAACGAGAGTTGGGTAAGACTTTGGTATTGGGAATGACCACTGAGAATGGCATGTATGTCCTAGACACAGACGCTTCAGTGGTCGCAATTTCCGGCATACTCCATCAAGAACAAGAATGTAATGTCAAGACCGTTTTGAGACCAATAGCATAAGATACAGATTTGAAAAACGGGGCGCCAAAAGCGAAGATGTTTGCGGTGGTCACCTTCGTGGGGAAATACAGAGCAAACCTGGGCAGTGATCCATTCAAGCTACGGGTTGACAACAAAGCATTTTCTTGGCTGAAAACACACTCAATGGATCAAAATTACATCGGGAGATGGATAGTAAGACTAAACGGTTACATCATGATAATTGAGCAAAGGACAAAGGATAGGCACCAAAAAGCAGACAGCTTGAGCAAGAAAACGGAATTTTACTAGAGGCAAGAGCAAAGGGAAGCCGACAGGCCTCAATAAAAGATGAATTTTCTTTTATTGACAAGAGGACCTATGACAGCTTACCACTCACGAGATGGCTCGACAAGTCGGTGAAACCGATCGAGGATCACCCTGAATTGCTTACAGAACACCGGTAGACAAAGATCTTAGTGAGAAAAACAAAAATGCCAGAGGAAATCTTGCCCAAATTGATATTAGTTAAGGAAACATTAGAGGCGAAAGGTTTTGACCTAGATGAAGTTCAGAAAGGGAGGGCAGTAGTGGGACAAGATCTAATGTGCTTGCCTGAAAAACTAACCGATGAAAAATCCGTGGACACGAGTGAAAAAGTGATAAACCGGAGGTCACGATAATGAAGAGAACCAAAGTAGACTCGTGCGAAGACAACCAGTTGGAGGGCAGAGATCCAGAGAGTTAAGAAGTGGTACAGACAGAAGTCAAAACTCTCCTAGGAGAGGTACTCATGATGACAAAGTTGAGGAGGAAATAAGTGTCATACAAGGAGGAGGCTGAAGAGCTCAGAACAGATCAAGAGTCCGGGGAGTGGTTGTTAAATGAAGAAGAGGGTGTAGCTGAAAATTTGTCCGGGGAGACGGAAGAATCGGACAAAAACTTGATTGAAAGTGAAGATGAGCAAGAGATTTTGTGAATGATACTAGCAGAAGCAAAGAGGAGGAATCAAAATAGAGAAATGCAGACAGATCTCTCATCTGCAACATACAACCTAGAGAGTGATGATACAAACGATTGTGAAGAGCTAGAGATGATAGCAGTGTCAAGGAAAACTTTCCGGGAGTTGTCTTGCAGTTCAAACGTCAGGAAAAATCTAGAGCCCGAGAGTGATAGGGAAACGTTGTGCAGGATAATTAAAGATAAGAGATGACATCCACAACACGGGAGAAATGACAGGATAAATGATGGCATTGGAGGAGCATGTCGAGGCAAGGTACAGGCTATCAGCCGAGCTCAAAAAACTGACAAATTGACTAGCCATCCCATCAAATGGATCCGGACCGGGTCAAGAGAGAAAGGGTATTTGGAGGAAGACAGCTAGAAGGTCTTGATCCAGTTCTACAATGAACGAAAGGGGTTACTATATGATACGGCGGATGGCGTGGTGGCCTGTAAGAGAAGAAACGAAGAAAAAGTACTGCACAAACACAACCTTATATTAATACCGCAGCTGTATCAGACAGAAGCGCTGTTCAGGTCAAATGATCAAATGGGACATCAGGGAATAGATAATGTGCAACAAAGAAAATTGTACCAGTTTGATTGACCAGGATTGAGGAAAGCTTGCAAAAGATGGGTCAATGCATGTTTGTCATGCCTGCAGGTGAAGGATTCGAGGAATAAGAAGTTCCCACTCAAGTCGGTGGAAAGCTCAGAATTCAATTAGGTCGTGCATATACATCACCAAAAAATCTGCACGACAGAAACGGGATATAACCAGATACTGGTAATCATAGACCACTTCACGAAACTTGCGGAAAGAGTACCGTGTCAGACAGCCTCTGCGGAGGAAACTTGTGATCACTTGAGCACACACTGGATATCAAGAAACGGTTGCCCCATGACCTTTCAACCTGGCAACGGAAGGCCTTCGTTGGGGATCTGACGAGGGAGTTGATGAAGCGATCTAACATTGCCCAAGCACACTCGACAAATTACCACCAACAGACGAATGGACTGGTAGAATGGCAAAATAGGACACTAGTGAAATTGCAGAGAGTATACTGCTTGAGTTACTTGACGGATTGCGACAAGTATTTACCGCAAGTGGTGGGAGCATACAACAGCACTCAACACTCAACAGCGGGGATCAGTCGATTCATGATGCTTACAGACAGGGAAAGAGCAATGCCATTGACATTTTTCTACCCAGAAAACGAGGGGCAAAAGACTTTGCCTCAAACTTACGTAACGGAGGCGATCAAAAGACAACAAGATCTGAATGAACTGTTTAGAAGGAACACAGCCCAAGGACAGATGAGGCAACGGAAAAAATACGATTGAGAAAATACTACAAGCGAAACCATTTGCTGTGGGAAAATATGTCTGGATGTTTCAGATTGTCATTCCTCCAAAAGGGACAATGATTTTATTACAAAAATGGAGAGGCTCATTCATGATAACAGAAGTACACCGGCACCGCTCACTATGAAAATCGGAAACATGAGATCCCGTCACCGGAGGACTGGTGCGTGCCTCAGATTATGGAAGGACTAGAGTACCTAATAAAGGAACCGATAAGTGAGGCAAACGAGAAAGGATCAAGAGAGAAAAAAGATGGCAATGAAAACGCAAGCATGGGGGAAATGAGAAGATATTAGTCCACTCAGCTGAGGGCTCCTTTGCAGAAGAGGATTGGAATTAACTTGATCAGAACGAGGTTCCACAGTGGACAGAAGCGGACATGCTCATGACAATGGAGACAAAAAAAGATGGGCGCAAAAACACCAGCATGAGGTACAATAGTTATGGTGACGACTTCTTGATTGACAAGATAAAGCCAGACGAGATAGGGACAGACTTGGTGAGCCTGGGTGACTTAGTCTCAGACAAAGAGAGATAGATCATCAAAGATAATGAACACTTCTGGCAGGAGGACCACAGTGTGCCAGAACGAGAGATGGATCCAGAATAGAGCGAAACAGAAAAAAAGGAGCACACAAACTTGAGGAACTGAGAGTGGATACATGGCCTGCCAGCAAAGCAATCATCAAGTCGACAAATCCGCAGCCAAACACGTGAAGTGAAGGAGAAAAGCCCATTTTTTGGCTGGACAGCGACGGACCGACCATTAGACGAACCAGCAAATAACTTGAGCTCGGCAACATCGACGGGGACTTCGATAAATATTTTAGTCCGGGGAGTGGGGTTAGGACTTACCCCAACGAAATTATAATGATAAAGAAATTCAGGGAAAGGAGAGAAACCTGTGGAGTGGAGCTGGAGTAGGAGGAAATCGAGCCTACCATTGGAAAAAAATTCAAGGCCAAGTTTGAGATACCAAACGATTACTCGGAGAATATCGTAATCATGGACAGTTAATTCATCCTGTCAGACCGGACCAGTGCGATCTGCATAACAGCAGATATGAGCTTCAACACCAGATTAGAAGCTGATTTCAAAAGAGAATACGAGAATGTGGAGCTCCTGTTCAGACAGAGACCAGGATTGGGAGGCCTGGCTGCGTTTCCACCCTCAGTTTCACAAATTCCAGGTAATTACTTGTGCTTTTTGGTGAAAAGGGTCAGTGAGAGGAACGTGGTGGACCCGGAACACGTGGTTTCTGACCCCAATAAAGGACTTTCCAGGTAAAAGGGGGTAAAAGAGGTATCGATACCCGTTTACGATCCGAGTACAGGCAGATTGAATCCCAGAGAGCTGTATGCTATCCTTCACATGGTCTTTGCGGAAACGGAAATAACGATACATATACACAAGAAGTATTACCTGAGCATTGCTTGAGTCTCGAGTGGATACAAAAGTCTTGTGTTGGGGCTTGGGTAATGAGCGCACACGAGGAACTTGAGTTAAAAGAGGGGCAGTAAACGGCTTATGATCAGGTTTTAATCTAAATAGCTTGACAATCGAAATACTAATCCAAATTGATGCTGCTAAAACAAAAACGGATCTGAATGATTTCATAGTTAATTTGAACAATTGGAATGA
Source organism: Symsagittifera roscoffensis (assembly GCF_963678635.1). Lineage (NCBI taxonomy): Eukaryota > Metazoa > Xenacoelomorpha > Acoela > Convolutidae > Symsagittifera > Symsagittifera roscoffensis. The sequence goes on from NC_087065.1 coordinate 55,027,974, forward strand.
AGCACGCAAGAATGATGTTTAGCTCACTGGGAAAGGGAATGAGCCGATTCTCGAGAAATCAAAACTGTTTACATGAAATTTTAGAGAAATGCAGTGGTGGACTATACTAGTGGTAATAATGGACAGGTTTAATAGTCAATTTTGTATTCAGATTGAGTTTGATTGAAAATCAACATAAATCAAACAGAAAAGACCGAGCTCAAAAGCAAGAGCATTAGTGAGGATCCAGTAACTCATACTGCAGTACAGTTTTTCATGAAAAATAATCTGGTTAGGTATCTCCTTGAGTAATAATCTGGTGAGGTATCTTCTTCGTATTCAACATTCTCCGATAATACCGATCGTTTTTAAAAGTCAATGCCAGCGGCGCTGAGAAAGCCCACGCTGGACGAGTTGTAAAGGCACCTAAAGGATCTGGATCACTCTCAGGTGGACGAGAGGATGGCAATGATGTTGAATGCCATCTTGCAGATGGAATCTCAAGGTGAAGGCAAGGAGTCAGTGACAGAAGCAGTACCTCAGACGGAATATCCAATCAGGAGCAGACAAGGTGGCTGTCGTGGATTACTGACGGAGGCCTGAAAGGATTTGACTTTGGCGAGAAACCCTGGCTTCAGCAACACCACTGAGTATGGTGCTGGGGAGTTTCCCCCACCGACCAGGCCAATCACATGGACTGGGAACCAGCAAGACTGCGTCAAACATGCGATATCCGGACATCGAGAAACTAAGAAGGGAATTTGACAAGGCCCAGAAGGAACGGGATTAAGCTTCTCTCGAAAGAAACCAGGCTGTTCTTGAGCGGGACAAAGCTGTGCTTGACAGGGATCAGGCTGCTCTTGAAAAAGATTTGTTGAAAACCAAGTTGGAACAAACCTGGAGACCACAGCCAACCGCTATCAGCTGAAAGCGGAACTTGAGCGACTGCAGAGAAGACAGCACGACATGGGGAGCGGCAGAGACCGTAAAGCAAGTACACCAAACAAACTCCTGATGGCGAGATCTAAACCAGAGTCGAAGATGGAAAAGGACGAGGCCCCCCAGGGCGGGTGGCCGTTTTAATCTCGATAGAATAGCTCAGGAACAAATGAGACCTGGACTCTCCCGGAACCCACCCCTTCCTTGAGGGATCTTGAGTCGGGCCGGATCAGGCCACTGATGTTGGATGTGGTCCTACCTGGTCTGACGCCCAGTTCAACTGGAGGCAGCCAGGTCAGTGCAGAAACATCACGTCTCAAGGAACTACAAGAGAGATTGCAATCAAGAACTTCTGAGAATCCCGCGTCGGAAGCGGAGCCGCACGCCTGGAAAAAAAACACCGAGGAGCGTCTTGATTTCCAATTATAAGAAGAACACCGAAGGCAGGAACCACCGACACCGTAAGGAAAAAGGTTAACCAGGTGTTGACCTTGGTTTTAGCGATAAAGTCGGAAACGCCTTGTGAACCCGAGTAGTTGTTGTTTGCGGGGTTGAATGGTCACCTGCACTCAGCTGGACTATTGGAACTTTTGAGAAAAGGAGATTCGTCTCCGAAGAAGATCTGGAGGCGGTACAGACATTTTTCGCCTCCATGAACAAGATACAGGATTTGATGGCGGCCCGATTGGGCTCATAGACGAAGGTGGTGTTCGCTTCGTCACCTGGATACTCGAGTATGCCACCCGCTCCTCAGTTTGTGTATGCGGTGTTGGTCTTGATTGCGGAAGGCAGCGAGCAACGTATGTTGGTGGCTGCTCCGAACCGGGAATTAGAGCCAGTGAACTTAAGGCTTCTGAAGTCAAAAGTGGCAGCGGCATGGGCGTACGTATCTCATGCCTTGTATGATCTGGCGAGTATCTTGATTGTGTTGGACAAAGTGCTGTGTTTGGAGGTTTCGAGTCTAGCTAGAAAGCTAAAGCTTAAACTGGAAATAACGGACGATCATCCTATGATATATCATTCAACTGCGGGCCTGTGGTTCCGGAGCATGGAGCTCACAACTTTAGGCTCTACAGGTTGCTCGAAACGACCTATTAGTTATCGAAGGAACGTGACCTAAGCGGAAAAGCAGCTGGTGTCGATGGTGTACCGCTTGACATAAGAAAATGGGAGATGGCCATTCCTGACACCGAGACTTGAGAATGTCATGGACTAAGCAAAGGAAACAGCACCCCCATTGATAAAGCAGGTGTGGGAATTCACGCAGAATCAATTTGAGCAGGTCGAATGAAAGGGGTTGACGGTGGGGACGTTCGTTAACCTAGCGAACGACACGACAATTCATGGTTTCTGGAACGATCATGCCACGGGCAACTTGAGGACGAGGAAATCGCACGATATCCTGCGATTTTTGAGTCCGTATTGGTAAAAGAGGTATATGGACGAGATATTCGCTGCGGGTAAAACGCTCTTCGAAGTGTTCATTCAGGACCTCTTGAGTATGTGAATCAACCTGTTGTTGGCCTTGTATCTGGTGTTTCCCAGATATCTATTTAACATGGGGCCGTACTTTGTATTCAGCAGGGGGTGGAGATTCTCAGAATCGACGGGTACTTGAATCTGATCCTCTTGACACACGGAAATCTGACAATATTCCAACGCTTGATGAAATATGGGGATCCAATGGCCACGAATAGAGCTCACCCGAGTCTGGAGACTTGATCCTATAAAACTGCTGCTGGATTAAAGACCCTCCTGGTGGAATATCTCTTGATACAGAATCGACACTTGACGGGAGAACAAATGGACCCAAAGAGCATAGAAAAAGTCAAGGAAATGAATGGGGGCATGCCCTCTCTGAAGGATCTATGCCTGGCAATATGGTCGGATCCCCTGGGAGTAGTTAGAGGACTGAGGAAATTGGTGACTTGTAAATATGGACCCGCTATAACGTATGCCTTTCCTGATCCCTTGATAACGGCACACCGACACTCGGTGATACACGTGTGTTCGATCAGCGTTCTGGATGGGACTGCACGAAACAGGTGCAAGCAGGAACACTTGAGGACCCAGATGAGCGACACAGTACTATTTGGGAGAGTGAAGGATCCGGAGCTGATTGTGTTGAATTTCAGAGGCCAACTACAGTGTAGGATGGGTGGAAAGCGAGAGGGCCCGATCGAGTCCTATCCATTTTTCTGGATTCTGAACCCCTTGAGAAGCAAACTAGAGAAGTCTTGAGAATACCGACTTGGACGGAGGCCTTCATTTCGACAAGGAGGAGCTCGAGATGATCCTGGAGCGGGATGTGCTACCGGCTACCATCCTGGAGTTTCCAACGGTGAAGTGGATGACTCTGGGGATGAATATTCCGATGCTGGTGTCATCAGCGCAGGCTACACAAGTTGTGGAATGACAGCAAAGAGCGTTCACGCATGGCTGGGACCCCCCCCCCTGTTTTTTGGATACTCTTCAGATACAAAAGTGAATTCAAGATAAACTCTTAGATGACTCAGGCCAAGAAATTGAGGGGCTCGATGCCTCAGAGAATTGATGCGCGAGAGGTCAGGAGAGTGCTTGAGAGGACCGGGTTCGATAATAAGGAACCAGTGTATGACGACGTCCGAATAATAGTTGAAGAAGGACACTTGGCTCTGAATGTAGACTCGAGATGCATCCCGAGGAGGCATCTAGCCCTTACGGATTGAAGGAGATAGAGTTACAATATGAGGAACGTAGACTGGATGCAACTGGCGCTCTCTATGTGCCTCTCACGGAGTACAGGCAATCGGAGCCAGTAACGCCCTCGCCTCTGTCGATTGGTACTCCGGAAGTATGCTACGTGGAAAACAGGTTTGTGGATGCCCTGAAGAAGGATGAAGCTGAAGTGTAGAAAATGGGAAGATGGATGAGACTCTCAGTGAACCCGAAGAAGATATGGATATCGGGGCGACCCCAGCGGGAGAAATAGTGCCGGGGAATTTGAGTGCGGAAAAGTGGGTGGATACCGCGACGCCACCTTTGGGATCTCTCCAAAAGAATCTAGAGTTGCAACTTCGGAGCAAACCTTTGGACATTGGCATGGTATTCTCGAGTAATGTAAGCAAGAAAAAGAACACCTTTGTGGAGAACAAGACAAACTTTCTGAATGCATTGGACAAAGAAGTAGAATTGGGCAGAGTTCTTGATCGAGTACAGTAACAAGGTGGAACGGAAAGTGGATGTCGAAGAGTTTAAGGAGGATTTATGGGACATTGTGGTGCAATTTGGAGAGCCTCTCTCGATGGTCACTGGACTGCATAAGGAAGCGAGAGAAAAGTTGCCTAGCAAAATGGTTCATATCCGGGAGACAAGACCGAACACTGAACCCAGATCCTGTAAAGACAGCTCTACTCTGAAAAAAATGAAAGTAAAAAAGTTAGGACTGAAAATGATGACAAAGATAAACCCATTATTATAGAGAAAAAGATTAGCATACCTATCACAAGAGAAGGGTGAGGCAAGAGTCGGATAAAGAGGGTCTAGAGAAGGATGCAGCTTCGGTAATGATTGTGACTACACCCCCAAAAAAGAGTCAAGGTCAAGAAAGAGAAAACGAGAAGTGGAGGAAGGGAGTCCTTCAGCGGAGGCGGTGTCAGAAGCGAACTTGAAAGAGACGCTCCGAGGATTCTGGCCAGATGGCAGACTGCATCTTACAAAGACATTTTGACGTCTACGAGGTTGGCAGAAGTAACAGCTGAGATGGAGGCTACACCTGGTCCATGGACAGAAAAAGACATTAAGCCTCAGAGGGTGAAGACAAAGAGAAGTTCCACAAGTAGGTAGACATGGGAAGTGGATGTATGCAAGGAGTGGATCTCGAGTCAACACCAGAACGTCGGAGGAAAAGTCACAAGAGATTCTCTTGAGAAATGGTTGACGAGGAATACTGCTCACTCCTGGTAGATAGCTTTGGATACGATTAAAGAATTAGACAATTGCCAAAAGAAATTGGATTGTGGAGTATCTAGAAAGCGCCGAAGTTGGGCCACGCAGCAAAAAGCAGAAGTGAACAAACTGGAACTGACGAGCTAATTGGGAGAACGTGCAAGAAAATATTGTTGGAAAACTTCGAAAACGAGATAATTGTCAGTGATACCTGATGATGCAATTCGGGCCTGCTATCAGAAAGTGACGAAAAATCAGGCATTGTAGAATAGGGTCTCAAGTGACATCCTGAATGTGTATTAGAGTGTGATTCCAGGCAATTTTTGGAGAAACATGCGAAGATTGACGAAATCAGGAGGTCTTCGACCAGCATTTTGAGAGCAATCATGACGTACATCGTGCCTTGGCCGTGACGGAGTAGTATTTGAAGCCCACGAAGCGTGGAGAACATCAGTATGTTTCTTGCATTATGGAAGTTTCATATATTTCCTTATTAAGCACAGAGGCAGGAGCTGCGTACTTGAATTTCGAGGTCACAGAATTACTGAAATTTTGAACAGAAAACATAATTGAAATTGACGCGACTGAGAGGGAAAAACCGAGCCTAGGCTTAGTTCTTGAGAAGGGACCCGAGGTCATCTGTGTGCCACGTTCCGAAAAGAGGGTGGAAGTGCAGTTAGGAGGCAAAGGTTATGTACTATTCACAAACCTGGGAACAGTTTGGAAGTTATTGAGATCTTCTTGGTGCCCGCATCCTCAAGCGATCTTCAATGAAGAAGTCACGGAACGGATGAGATTGTCACCAGAGAAACATGCGGATCTTGGAAACGTGAATGTAATGCACAAGCCGGTTTTACCTCATCGAGAATAGTCTGAAGAGACGACAGATAAGTCCGGAGACAAGCCACCGAAGAAGATGGGGCCAGGCACTTGTCTTAATCTGGCAACTGGAGATGGAGGACTTTTTGTGATGGGCGATCTTGCGTGGGGATACAGTCATTTCAGAGGAAAGTTTTAGCTACGTGGTTTGATGACGTTACGGAGAAAAAAAGCAAGGTGCAGATAATAGCTGACTAATACGCGAGTACCACGGTGATTTTGGCGACGGCACTAAGGTTCTTCTCGAGGATGGGCAGTCTGAAGTTGCTGGAGATGCTAGAGTCAGAGCACCATCTGGTGGCCGCGTTGAGTGTGGAGTCTTGGATTGTATTGCTGCAAATGATCAAAAAAACACATCAAGGGATGGAAAGTCGGCTTGGAAGCAGAAATGGGGTTCCCAGTGAGTGAAGTCTACAGTCTGCCAATGAATGCGAAATCTTTGGTGGTATCGATCATGGCGAATTTCTGTGTGAGCCATTACCCGTTACTCATGTCGATGGTGGAAGCGTCTAGCCAGAGGGTAATGATTGACAAGGCTTTCTCGGTGCCCAAGTGCGTACGACTAGCAAGAATGTCACTTCGGAGCTTCGGAGGATGTTGGGAGCGGTGTCAGGAACCACGGTGGAAGACATGAGCAATACCTGGGAAAAAGAACTGTGGAGTTTGGAGAAGGAGAATTCTAGTGAGATTGAAAAACAGTGTGCGAGCGGCAGAGCACTCTATAACGCCCAAGCTGTGGATGAGGATGATTTGACAAACGCGAAAACGACGGAATTCGAATCTTTGCTTGAAGCTTCTGAGGAACGCAATCTCCGGAGCATTCATTCAACACATGTAGACTATCCATGCCACTGCCTAGCACAGACTGTGTGGTATCGGGAGAAATCGAACCTAAGTTTGATATGGTATGTTGAGAGATTCGGGCGATAGGGTTGCCAGATCATCAGCAAAAAGTCACTTTTTTTTGTGGTGAGCTCGATGCTGGCATTGCGATGAACTGAAGAGAATGTAACGAAGTATCAGGCAACGAAGGTACCAATTGTGGAGGCGATACATGATATTGATTATAGCAGGAGACTTGAGTTGTTTGTAACTGCCTGCAAGGTCTTCGCTGTTCATTTGGAGGTTAGACGCGAATGCAGTCGCATACAATTTTTCTCATGGTTCAGAGCGATGTTGACCTCCTGGCTGTATGTCTTGGCGAAAAACCACATGAAGAAGCATCAGAAGGAGTATAGTCAGTTCCTGGCCGAGATAGGGCCGGAAGCTTTCAGGAGACCACTGCTCACCCATCGCAACGGAATAACTACGAGATGGAAGCGGGTTGGTAAGGTTTCTAGAGACAATAATAAAGCAAGGGAGCCGATACTGAAGGAAGACCTAGCAAAAATTTTGAGCGTGAGCTTTCATCACTCCTTTTGCCTGAACAGGGAGCCCAAGGTGAAGAAACTACCAAACCATCCAAGAAGATTACAAGAGCAGAGGGAATGGATGCGAGAAGTGAGTCTGAACTCGGATGAAATCTGACGCCACAGAAAAGGAATTGGGAAGTAAGACTGAACTCGGATGAAATCTGACGCCACGGAAAATAAATTTTTAACAAAATTAAATAGTTAATAGTTATCCAATATAGTGTATTTATTTATTTATCAAAGTTTGTATGACAATTTTTGACTGGGTTGAACAAAAGAAATTTTAGAAAAAAAGCTTGAAAGCTGAAATCGAGGCTGCATTCGGCTGAAGATTTTGATTGCTGTTTGGCTATAGAGCGACAAATTTATATGGCTGTGAACTTTGAGGATGTAGATAATGTTGAATCTGCTGCAAACTTCTGCATTCTTGAAGCACGCTCGATATTCCTGAGGACATCGATCTTGAGTCCGGGGAGTAAGTTCCTGTCGATCATAATTGGAAGTTTGACCTTGATTTGGAAGTTTGACCCTGATTTTGGGGAAAACAAGTAATGGTCAAGTTTCTCGCAACAACTGAAAATCAGAAGTTAATTTTATCAGAAGACTCAAGTCAGAATTGCGGGAAAATAAAAAAAATCATATTAGTGTAAAATTGCTGTTAGCAACTTTACTGAAATCAACAATTCGAGTAGAGCTGACTTGTTCCAGGCTGCGCGATAGAAAATCTTGATTGGGCAGGCAGACAACTGAAGCTGCGCAATGGTTCAGAAAAGTAATTTAATAATTTAAAAATTACTTATCACAAAAAACTTCTAGAGTGGTTTCCCTTATATTATTTACCTAATTCTAGAGTTCCATTACTATGCGAGTACTTAATTTAATTTCTGGGGTGCATTTTATGTGATTATGTTGATGGTAAGGCGGGTTTTAGGTTGATCCATCTGAAATGGATCAAAGGTCCACTGTCTAATAAAAACTAATGGTATACTAGAGCTGTAAACCCTGTTTTTAATGACGTTCGCGTGTTTTAGGAAATTAGAGACCTAGCCATGGGAACATTCATTTTTCTAGAGTGGGGTATTTTGGTAGTGATCTTTGAGCTGCAACAGGATTTTGTAGTCTCATGTCTTACGCGTACCGATTTGACTCCGACTGAATGAGGTATAAAAGCATAAAAGTTAGTTTCCCTGACCCTTGAGCCAATTGTTATAGGGTCTATTCTTCTTAACCTCATATGTAACATAAGCAGACGACTGTAACTATAATTTTGATCGATGAGATATTGATATTGTTAATCTTACATTCATCGTGCACTCAGAAACTACAACCACTAACTGCTTGATTATAAATTTGTAATTTTGGTTGTTAAAAGCCGAGTTCAATTACAAGTTTTTCTTCTTCTTCTTCTCGATTGAACACATTAATCAAAAATTTGATCTTAATCAATGTGCCAGTCGGTCATTTTTGGAAGTTTGACCTTGAGTTGAACGTTTAACCTGGATTTTGTGGGGACAAAATTAATTTTTTAAAATTTCGAATTTATCATGTTCAAGTTTCTCGCGACAACCGAAAACACGAGAAAACGTCAAACAGAAGATTCGAGTTGAAATCGCGGGAAAGTTGCTAGAAAACACGAGAGCAATGTTGCTATTCGCAATTTTACCAGAATTGTGCGACACGAGTAGAGCTATCTTGTTCCCGATAGAAAGTCAAGAGTTCAGGAAGAGCGATAGAGAAGAACGATCAATTGGACCACAGTGATTTTTGAGTGGAAAGGCTGAAGCTGCCCAATGATCCGAAGAGAAAAACTTCTTGAGTTAAAACTTAATTCTTCAAAACTTCTCGAGTTAAACTTAATTACCTTAAATCAGTTCTAGAGTCGCTTTACAGTTATTAGCTGTTCAGTTCTAGAGGTCGTGTCGGTATGTGAGTACCTAATATAAATTTCTTGAGTGTACTTTAAGTAATTATGTTGGGTTAAGGCGAGTTTTTAGCTTAGTCCATCTGAAATGGATCAAAGGCCCACTGTCCGTAAAAAACTAACGATGTACTTAAGTTTCCGACCCTATTTTTAACGGCGTTCGTGTTTTTCAGGTATTTCGTGACCTGGCCATGGGGCGATCTTTTTTCTAGAGTGGAGGTGTTTTGGTAGTAGCGTTTAAAATGTAACATGGTTTTAAGAATTGGCTCCGACCGCATGAGGTAGAAAAACACAAAAGATTGTGTCCCTGACTCTTGAGCAAATAGTTATGGGGCCAATTTCTCTTAGCACCATATGCGACTTAATTTGGCGACGGTTATATAGTGTTTTTATGGTGCTCCTGGTTGTTTTTACGACATCAAGACTACGGGGTTGAAAAGAGTTGATGCAGTTCCGGGCAACATGCCCATTCTAGAGTATCGTGGTACGGTTCAACAGGAACGTGTCCTTTTTCTGGTTGTACCGTGATAGCTTTTTAAGAAAACTGGAGAAAATTTACCGTTGTGCTTTCCAAAACGAGGCCAAGATAACCAATTAAGGGGGCCAAAAAACGAGTAAAAGACAAAAAGCGCAACAAAAAACAAAAAAAAATTATAAATAGGGACAAAAAACGGTAAAAGCATTTCGAAAAAGACAGTGGCTTTGATTTCTAGATTAGGTGGAGCAAACCCTTATATTAATTAAAGTAATATACTCATACTGTTTTCAAATAGGACCGATCTTCTCGATCGAATCAGCAACGTTAAACAGGTGCCCGAGTTCAGGGCGTTGAAATGGTTTTCAGATAGCCTTGCTACCTCAAATGACCACTGGGAGACTCGACTGGAAGAGGTGACTAGGCAAGTGGCCAACTGGTTCTCAGGACTGCGAACAGGAGAAACGCGACTGGGAAGAGACTACCAGCAGCGTGACCAGAGCAATACAGCAGTGATAAGGGATCCCATGGGTATTCTGTGTGGTCAAATGGGTATCGTTAAAATCCACTTTGTAATTTAGGAAATAAATGTAAAAGTGAATAAGCGGGTCCCCACTGTTTTGAGGAAACATTTTTGCTTGAGAAGAACCTGGAAACAGTTTCTACGGACTTTCTTTTGAGAGGTTTAGCACCCATCGCGCTAAGGATATTTTTTGGCCTAAGTGGGGGGCTAGATCGGGGGAGGTTAGAAGAGGGACTGGTTAAGCTAGAGGTTGGTGGTTGGCAATAGTAAGAAGGGGGCTTGCTTAGAGTAACTATACAATCGATATCGTTAGATTTAGTTACATTAGATTGACTAGAGTCAGGAAAGATCTGGTTAAAGACTCAGAACAGGAGTTGGAACGCAAAGGTACCCAATAGTAAACTTGAATTAAGGTAGGTAACCTGGCCGCATCGAGTGAGGGGATCAGAAATTGATAAATTTTGGAACCCAAAAGGTGAAAGAACCATAAGAACGTTAATAGGGGGAGGAAAAACGCGTGACAGTCAGGCACCAGACCTTTTTTTTTCTAAAGACGGCCCTTGTCGCCTTTGCATTTTGGGTACAATTTATTTTTTCTTGTTTTTATTGTTTTTCTTAGCTGACTTTTATTTTTTCGTTTTTTTTAAATTTTACGCAGTTTTGGTGCATCTGCAACAACAATAAGGTTCAAAAACAAGTTATTTTTTGACTTGCATTAGGTATGAGAAAGCAAGGAATTTCAAGGAAACTCAATTTAATTTGGGTAACAGAATCGGGTTTTGGGGGACTTTTTACAAGAGCTCTAAAGGTGGCACTGATATAGTGGATTGATCATGCCAACACTCGAGTTAGGGTACTGAGAATTTCTTCACACGAGTTCCGGAAGTGGTACCGGGATAGTTATTGACCATCCCAACACTTGAGTTAAGGTACTGGGAAAATCTTCACACGAGTTCCGGAAGTGGTACTGGGATAGTGGATAAAATATCCAAACACTTGAGCTACGGTACTGGATGAGGTAACAAGACTCTTTGTGGCAGTTCTGGGATAGGGATCTAAGGGTCCCAACACTTGAGTCCTGGGATTGTAATCTAAGGGTCCCAATACTTATGTCTTGGGATAATGATTTAAGGGTTCCAACACTTGAGTCCTGGGATAGTGATCTAAGGGTCCCAACACTTAAGTCTTGGGATAGTGATTTAAGGGTCCCAACAATTTAGCGAAAGGTCCCAACACTTGAGCGAAGAGTCTCAACACTTGAGCGAAGGGTCCCAACACTTTATTGAAGGGTCCCAACACTTGAGCGAAGGGTCCCAACACTTTGACGAAGGGTCCCAACACTTTATCGAAATGTCCCAACACTTTAGCGAAGGGTCCCACACTTGAGCTAAGGGTCCATACACTTTGGCGAAGGGTCCCACACTTTATCGAAAGGTCCCAACACTTTAGCGAAGGGTGCCAACGCTTGAGCGAAGGGTACCAACACTTTGGCGAAGGGTCCCACACTTTATCGAAAGGTCCCAACACTTCATCGAAGGGTCCCAACACTACAGCGAAGGGTCTAAACACTTGACTTAAGGTTTCTCAATTCTTGCGAAACAAAATTGGGATTAATAAACTGAAATTTAGACTATAGAGAAGTATTACCGTGGGACTTTTTTAACTAGCTTTTAAGGACAGTTTGGGTTTTTCTTCTTTTTTTATTGGATTTTACAATAAAAATTTGTACATATTAGAATTGTGAATAAAAGAAAACTGTAGATGAAAATCATGCAAAGAACCAGAGTGTCATTACCGGAAAGGATAGGGTAGTACTTAAGCAAAATCAACAGTCGACAACCACGATACCGAGAGTAATGAGGAAAAATATTTCAGTTAACATGCTTACAGACAGGGAAAGGGCAATGTCATTGACATTTTTCTACCCAGAATACGAGGGGCTGAAGACTTCGCCTCAAGCTTACGTAAGGGAGGCGATCAAAAGAAAACAAGATTTGAATGAACTGTGTAGAAGGAACATAGCCCAAGCACAGATATGGCAACGGAAAAAATGCGATGAAAAAATACTACAAGCAAAACCGTCCCATCACCTGAAGACTGGTGCGTACCGCAGAACAAGGAAGGGCTCAAGTAGCTACTGATGGAGCCAGCGTGCGAGGTAAATGAGAAAGGCACCAGGGAGAAGAATGATGGCAGCGAGAACATGAGTATGGACGACGATGATAAAATAGAGGTGTGTTCTGACAAAGAATCTTTCGCAGAAGAAGACTGGAGCGAACCAGAGCTGGACGAGGTGCCAAAATTGACAGAACCGGATCTGTCCATGACGACGGAAACAAAAAAGGGTGGGCGCAAGAAGTCAGGCATGAGGTATAACAGGTATGGCGACGACTTTTTGATTGACAAAAAACAGCCAGAAGAGCTAGGTGAAGAAATGGTGAACATGGGCGATCTGGTAGCAGATGAGGAGTGGCAGATCATCAACGACCGCGAGCACTCGTGGCAGGAGTATCACACCTCACCAGAGAAAGAAGTAGACATAGAACAGAGTGAGATAGGAAGAAGGGAGAATACAAACCTGAGGATTCTAGAGTGGATGCATGATCTGGAGGCTATTGAAAAGGAAGCACCAAGTATCCAACAAGTCGACATATTGGCCGGGAAGCATGTAAAAGCATTAAACTCGTTGTTTGGCTGGACGGCGACAGACCGACCATTGGACAAACCAACTGACAACTTGGGCCCAGCACCAACGAGGAGGACGTCGATAAAAATTTTTGTCCGGGGAGTGGGGGTAGGACTTACCCACACCGAAATATTAATGATAAAGAAACTCAGGGAAATGAGAGAGACTAACAGACTGGAGCTGGATCAGGAAGAAACCGAGCCTACCATTGGTAGAAATTTCAAGACCAAATTCGAGATACCAAATGAGTATTCGGAAAACATCCTGATCACGGATAGCGACTTCATCTTGTCAGATAGGACCAGCACAATCTGCATAACCGCGGATACAACTTTCAACATAAGATATGAAGCCGATTTTAAGAGAGAGTACCAGAATGTTGAGCTTCTGTTCAGGCAGAGACCATGATTGGGGGGTATGGCCGCACTTCCTCCTTCAGTTTCACAGGTTCCTGGCAAATACCTATGCTTTTTAGTGACAAGAGTCAGAGAGAGAAACGTGATGGATTCTGAGCATGTGATGCTGGCATTGACCTGGCTGAGGGACTTCCTGATTGAAAGAGGGATATGAGAGGTTTCAATGCCGTCTACGATCTGAACAGTGGTAGATTGAACCCTAGGGATTTATACGCCATCCTGCATGTGGACTTTACAGAAACGGAATTAATGGTACATCTACACAAGAAGTACTGCTTGAGCATCGCCTGAGCTTCATGTGGACACGAGGGTCTCGACTTAGGGGGCACGAGGGTCTGGAGCTAGTTGAAAGGGTGGCACGCGTCAGGAAAATAGGTTTTAGTATGATTGGCATGACAAATAAAACAGAATTTTCATTTTGAACTGTATGGTGCTAAAACATCAGATGGATCTCCATGTTTTTAATATCTAATTGAATCGTTTTATCAGAATTAGTTAGAAAAATGTTTTAAAGGTACTAAGGGGGAAATTTAGGCTGGTCATGAGCAAAAGCATTGGCCTAAAACTCAGTTTTTTTAGGTTGGTTTTGAATCATAAACACGAAAAGGATAACCGGATCGAAAATACAAGAGTAGCGGGAGCAAAAAAAAACATTCAGCAATTTGCAGTCGATACTGGAGAAAGATATTTCTCGAGTATTGAATCTAGCTAAGGTAGTTCTTGAGTATTGAGTCTAGGTAAGGTATTTCTTGAGTATTGAGTCTAGGTAAGGTATTTCTTGAGTATTGAATCTAGTTAAAGTAATTTTTGAGCAATGTTTTTCGTGAGATCTCTCGAGAAAGAAACAAAGCAATGGCAGATAATTTTTACAAAGCTGTGCCAGCGGCAATCAAGAAACCCAAACTCGATGAACTAAACGTCTCGGATGGGATTTCCAATCATGAACAAACCAGATGGAACGTTAACGTAGGCGTGGGGGGATTCGACCTGGTGAGAAACCCCGGTTTGAACAACACAACGGAATATGGCGCAGGCGAGTTTCCCCTTTCTACCAAACCACCTGCAGGGACCGGGACCCAGTCTACCAGCAAAGTGTTATCGATGATACGGTCCCAACAAACGGAAGAATTATATCCAGATCTCCGCAACCTGAAAAAGGGAACTAGAGAGGGCACATAGGGAACAGGCAAATCTGTATAAGGACCAAGCAAATCTTGAGCGGGACAGAGTGATTCTTGATCTGGACTTGTTGAAAGCGGAAAGGGAACAGGCCCAGAAGTTGCGAGAAAGCGTAGCAAATAAAATCGGAAATTGAACGGCTGCAGCGAAAGCAGCAAGAAATCGTGAGTGGCAAAGAAAGGAAGATGAAAACGTCGACTGAGCCATTGACGACGAGATCGAGACCAGATTCCAGGATGGAAGTTGATGAAGCCCCCAGGTGAAGTGGTCGCTTCAACCTGGACCGCGTAGCCCAGGAGCATATGAACGAGGGCCTGGACACAGGGATGCCATCGGAACCCGTCCCTTCCTTGAGGAATCGGTAGTCGTGTCGGGTCAGACCACTATTGGACGTTGCGCTACCGGATCTGACACCCAGCTCAAGTAGTGGCAGTCAGACTGGAATGGGGACATCACATCTCAAGGAGCTGCAAGAAAGGCTGCAGTCAAGGACTCCCGAGAGGCCGACACGTGAGGCTGAGCCATTCATCTGGAGGGAAAACCCAGTGAGGAGTGACATCATCGCGAACTACAAGAAAAATACCGATGGCACATATCACCGACACAACTGGGATGACTGGACGGCGGCACAACGTGAGAGGAGGGATGCCTTCAATGATGCAACTTGGGCTGAATACTTCATACAGCCTGGAATACCTGAGGGCACAGTCCACTTGATCATTGGGGACAGTCTTGTTGGGTCCTGAAGAGGATCCAGGTGAATTGGCAAGTGAGAATATTGAGTTTCTCAGGTGCAGCAATGCCTCAGTTGATGGTGTCAATAGAGATACTGGAAAAGGGGAAAATGTACACGGTCACCCTAATGATGTGTACCAATGATATTTCTCGAGGCGAATCACAGAAAATGATGCGGCTGCAGGACAAGGTGAGCTGCATTCTACTTAGATCCAACGGTGCTCGCGATTTGTACAGTTCCCTACAACATGATGGCAGATCAGAAAGCGATGAGCATGAATGAAAAGGTGCGCCACATCAGCGAACTAATTAGGCAAGTCCAGCAAAGATGTGTCCTACCCGTGAAGCTGCTCGACGTGGCGAAAATGATGGAGGATTCTCTTCCACACAAATCATCTTCGGATAGTTTCCATTTCGATAAGCCCAAGGGCACGGAGTGGCTGAATGGTGTCTTTCGGAGACACATCAACTTTCTAGTGTCGGATCTGGAGTCTTCCACACCACAATGCTCGGTGGTGTCATCGGTAGTTGTGGTGGACTACAAGAAGAAAGCCCGAGCACCGGCAGGAGGCCCTGAAGAAGCGAGCAAAGCCCGGTACCTGGAGCGAGTGAAAGATTCGGACCTCGAGGATCTAGCCTGCAGGCAGGAGCTAATTGAGGTCTTGGAACTCAAGAGTCTGTCGCATGAGGACCTGAATAATCACTACTGCGTGGATTGGCTGAAGGCGCATGAAGCGCACTTTTCTCGAGACAAAACATTTGAGACGGCGGACTTGACTGGGATTCCCAAAAAGTCAATCATGGGGCCAGTCAACTAGAGGCCTCTCAAGAAGTTGGGAAGCCCAAGCGTCATCGTGGAAGCACCAAAGAATCGAACGAGTATAGCCAAGATCAGAGTGGCGATTCTTGCACAGTTGAAGACCGTAGAAAAACTTCTTGAGCCAAAAAATATGGGGCTCCTCGATACCGCCTACATGGCCCGAAATTTTCAGAAGAAACGAGATAAGGCAAATTTCATGGGAGACAGCTGGCCAAGACAGAGTACGATCGCTCAGACCCTGGAGCAGCAAAGGCTATCAACCTGACGAGGTCAGAATTTGATGGAACGTCCCCGAGGTTATATTGGCCAGAGACATTGGTGTACCTGCTGCCAGGCGCCGAGATAAATAAGATGTTGACTCTGATAGTGGCGATGAAGTCGAAAACGCCGTGTGGGCCGGCGTTACTGTCGTTAGCGGGCATGAATGATCATCTGCACACAGCGGGATTGCTTGAGCACTTGAGAAATGGAGAGCCAACGCCAAAGAAGATTTGGGAAGCGATCCAGACGTTGTTCGCGGCGATCAATGAGATGCAGGAGTTGGTGGTTTCTCGATTGGGATCGAAAATGAAGGTGGTATTTACATCATCACCAGGCAGTGAAGGCATGCCACCCGCTCTGTATTTTGTATACGCGATATTAATTTTGATAACAGAAGACAGTGGGCTGCGGATGCTAATGGCAGCCCCGAATCGTAAGCTCGAGCCGGTAAATTTGAGACTTCTAAACTCGGAGTTAATGGCAGCATGGACAGATGTGTCTCATGCCCTGAGGGGTTTCTATGAACTCGCAGAGATTTTGATTGTGTTTCGATGAAGTACTTTATCTTGAGATATCGAATCTGGCTAAGGCGGCTGAAATTCAATCCTGAGGTGGGGAATGACCATCCCGGGATAAGCCATTTGACTGCCAGTCTGTGGTTCCGGAATATGGACCTCACGATAACGGGATTCACCAGCAGTATGAGAGGGCCTGTCAACGATCGGAAGAACGTGGTGGTAGCTGAGAAACAATTGTAATCGATGGGGTATCGCCTGAATCAAAAAAGAGAAAGATGGCCCTTCCTTACACCAAGGCTGGAGAACGTGACGGAAAAGACGAGGAAAAGCGCACCTCCCCTGATCAAGCAAGTTTGGGAGTTTCTAGAGGATCAACTTGAGATCACCGAGAAGAGGGAGATGTCGGTGGGGACGTTCTTGACCTCAGCAAATAAGATCATTATCGGCGGATTCTGGAGAGAACATGCGACAGGCGAGTTGAGAACCAGAAAAGCACACGAAGTCTTAAGATTTTTGAGTCCATGATAGGAGAAGAAGTATATGGCAAGGAATTTTACGCGGGAAATACCATCTTTGAGGCGTTTGTGCAAAACCTCTTGAGCATATCGATTAATCTGCTGCTAGCTCTGTATCTGGTGTATCCCAGGTAACTGTTGAACATGGGTCCGGCGTACATGTTCAGCAGAGGCGTGGAAACTTTCAGAGTTGACGGATATTTGACGCTGATACTCTTGGCACACGAGAACCTAATGGCATTTCACCGACTGATGAAGTATGGGGAACCCCTATCGGTAGGAAAAGCCCACCCGAGTCTAGAGACCTACTCCTACAAGTGTGCGGCAGGGCTGAAGACTCTACTGGTGGAGTATCTCTCGATGCAGAACCGATACTTGACAGGAGAGGAGAGAAACTCGAAGACTAGAGAAGAGATGAGAGAGGTGAATGGAGGTGTACTTTTCCTATCTGATCTGTGTCTGGCAATGGGGTCTGACCCCCTAGGGATTATCAGAGGGTTAGGGGAGGTAGTGACCTGTGTCTACGGGCCCGCCGTGAAATATGCCTTCCCGGATCCGCTTGTGACGGCATACCGACATTCAGTTGTCTACGTAAGCTTGATCAGCATTCTAGATGTGACAGCGCTGAATAGGTGCAAGCAGGAAGAATTGAGAACATGAATGAGTGAAACGGTGCTATTCTGAAAGGCGAAGGATCCGGAGTTGATAGTGCTCAAATTCAGAGGCCAGCTGCAGTGTAGAAATGGGGGAAAACGAGAGGGTCCCATTGAGGCCTACCTGAAATTCTGGAACTGGAATCAGGTAGCAAAGAACACGAGAGAAGTCTTGAGAATTCCAGGGTGGAAGAAAAGCTTCGATTTTGCGAAGAGAGAGCAGGAGACAATCCTTGAATGGGACGTGTTACCCATTACCATCCCGGAGTTCCCGGCGGTGAGACGAATGACGTTAGGGACGAACAGCCCGATGGTGGTCCCGTCGATATATGCTAGAGGGGCTTTGAAGCAGCAACGGAAGACGTTCAAGCATAGCTGGGAAGTATGGAAGTGAAATAAAAAAAAAAGCTGTATGAAAATGGATGGCAAGATTTCCTGAGCGAGTTCAATCAAAATGTAGAACGGAAAGCCAAACTGGTTGATTTCAAAGAAGAGTTGTGGGACACCGTAGTAGGATTTGGAAAACCTGTCTTGATGGCCACTTGACGGAGATGGCTCGAATAGTCCTAACGAGATGGAAGACAACAGCCTACAAGTGCAACACAGTGACCCGAAAGTTGGCTGAAATATTGACCGATATGAAAAACGCGACAAGTCCGAGAACGGAAGAAGATTTCAAACTTCAGAAGGCGAATGCGGAGAAAGGTTCCATCAGTGGACAAAAGTGGGAAGCAGGTAGCAAGTGAGCCCCTCGAAGGAAGATTGACAAAAAATACTGCTTGCCCCTGGTGGATAGCCCTGAATACTGCGAAAGAACTGGAGAGCCGCCTGAAAAAAACTTGATCGCGGGGTGTCCGGTAATTATCGAAATTGAGCTACCCAACAGAGGACGGAACTGAATAAATTAGAGTTGAAGAACCAGTTGAGATGAACCTGGAAAAAATTGCTGCTGGAACTTTTTGAAGACAAAATGAGGGCACCATAGTCGGCAAAACATTTGTTGGCGAGTCCTTTTGTCAGGACGGCGGGGCAGTTGATGTTTATGTGGAGATTGGCGGTAGTGGCGCTAGACGCAATGACTTCGTACGATAAACTAAGACTGGGCGGCAAAGGTCGACACGTGTATCGAATGCTGACTCAGAGCATATTGCTCGAGACAGTTCGGGATTGAGCCTGGCGAGGAGCAAAGATGTCACCTGTTTCTTGAGGTGGATCATGTCGATGATACCTGGTGCTACAATACAGGCATGCTACCAAAGTGCGGCGGGAGGTAAAGCATTGGAAAAGAGAGTCTCCAGCGTCATCCTGAATATGTATCAGAGTACTGGGATTGAGAAGGAGGATGGTTCGAAACAGTCCCCGGAGAACCATGCAAAACTTGATGAGATCCGACGGCTCTCGAACAAGAAATTTGGTGAGAGGCATGACGTGTACCGTGGCCTGGCTTTGGCAGAAGACTACTCGAGACCCACAAAGCGAGAAGAGTATCGGTATGTGTCCGGTGTAATGGGGATATCGTACAACCCTTTTTTGATGGCGCAGGCAGGAGCTGCCTAAATGAATTTTGAATCTACGGAGCTGCTGAAGTTCTGGACAGAAAAGATAATCGAGATTGATCCACTGAGAGGAGGAAACCGAGCCTGGATTTGCTGCTTGAGAAGGTGCCCGAAGTCGTCGGCGAGCCGCATTCTGAGAGGAAGGCAGAGCTGAGGCTGGGTGACAAAGATGACATTTTGTCTACGAACTTCGTAATAGTTTGGAAGTTGCTGAGACCATCTTGGTGTCACATACTCAGGAAATTTTGTATGTAGAAGTCACAGAGCGAGTGAGACTGTCACCAGGGAAGGATGAGGATTTGGGGAATCTGAAAGTGATACACAAATTGATCCTGCCTCATCGAAGAGAATCTGAAGAATTCATGAGCAAGTTGAACGTGTCGCCTAGGAAGCTGGAGCCAGGCAATTGTCTTAATCTAGCGATTGGAGGTGGGGAGTTTCCTTGTGATGGACGGTCTCGTGTCAACATAGAGTCTTTTCAAAGCCAAGATCTGGTCACTTGGTTTGGTGACATCACTGAGAAGGAGAAGAGTGAGGTACAAATAGTGGCTGAGTGTTACGCGAGCACCACAATGAATCTAGCAACGGCATTGGGATTCTTCTCGAGGATGTGTAGTCTAGAGTCACTGGAGATGCTAGAGTCCGAGTACCATCTGGTGACGGCGGTCAACGTGGAATCTTGGCCTGGAGTGTTGCAGATGGTCCAAAAGCATATCACGGGATGAAAATCGGTCTTGAGGCAGAGATGGGGATTCACGTGAGCTAGGCCTACAGACTACCAATGAATGCGAAGTCTCTGGTGGGATCAGCCATAGCGAACTTGTGCGGAAGTCATTATCCCCTTATCTGTTACATATGACGATGGTTAAAGCATCTAGTCAGAGGGTGCTGATCGATAAGGTTTTCTCGGTGCCCAAGTGCGTGCGCTTGGCGCGGATGTCACATCATTCACATCGTTTGTAACGAAAGATGCTGGGAGCGGTACTTGGGGATCGAAGGGAGGACTTGCGTGAGATCTGGGGGGAGGAACTCTTCAGTTTGGAAAAAGAGGACACTAGTGACTTCGAGAGGCAAAA
Organism: Symsagittifera roscoffensis; assembly: GCF_963678635.1. NCBI lineage: Eukaryota > Metazoa > Xenacoelomorpha > Acoela > Convolutidae > Symsagittifera > Symsagittifera roscoffensis. The sequence goes on from NC_087065.1 coordinate 55,048,444, forward strand.
CACGATCGGGAAGACGACGAATAGCGTCCAAGCCGTGGACGGAAATGGCGTGACGCATGCAAAGATGATGGAGTTTGATCCTTTGCTCGAGGCTTCAAGAGAGCGCAACCCTCGAAGCATCAATTTGACGCACGGAGAATGCCCATGTCGTCGTCTGGCACAGACAGTGTGGTGCCCGGAGCAGTCAAAACTCTGCTTGATATGGGATGTTGGAGAAATTTGGTCGATAGGATTACCCGACCATCAACAAAAAGTCACCCTCTTCGCGGTGAGCTCGATGTTGGCGCTGCGATGGATTGAGGAGAAAGTAACAAAATATTGAGAGTCGAGGGCACTAACAGTGGAGTCGATACATGTCATTGGCTTTAGCCTTGGCCTGGAGTGTTTCAGATGGTCCAAAAGCATATCACGGGATGAAAATCGGTCTTGAGGCAGAGATGGGATTCTGGACAGAAAAGATAAACGAGATTGATCCGACTGAGAGGAGGAAACCGAGCCTGGATTTGCTGCTTCTGCTTGAGAATGTGCCCGAAGTCATCGGCCTGCCGCATTCTGAGAGGTAGGTGGAGCTGAGACTGGGAGGCAAAGGTGACATTTTGTCTACGAATTTACGGAGCTGCTGAAGTTCTGGACAGAAGAGATAATCGAGATTGATCCGACTGAGAGGAGGAAACCGAGCCTGGATTTGCTGCTTGAGAATGTGCCCGAAGTCATCTGCGTGCCGCGTTCTGAGAGGAGTTGTTGAGTTGCGTGCAAAGTAGTCGATGTACCCATTGAGGTGAGGCACGTGTGAAACCGCATACGATTCTTCTCATGGTTTCGGGCGACACTGACGTCTTGAGCTGCCTATATGAATTTTGAATTTACGGAGCTGTTGAAGTTCTGGACAGAAAAGATAATCGAGATTGATCCGACTGAGAGGAGGAAACCGAGCCTGGATTTGCTGCTTGAGAAGTTGCCCGAAGTCGTCGGCGTGCCGCGTTCTGAGAGGAAGGTGGAGCTGAGGCTGGGTGGCAAAGATGACATATTGTCTACGAACTTCAGAACCGTTTGGAAGTTGCTGAGACCAACTTGGTGTCACATCCTCAAGAAGAGTCGTGGGACACCGTAGTAGGATTTGGAAAACCTGTCATGATGGCCACTTGAAGGAGATGGCTCGAATAGTCTTAACGAGATGGAAGACAACAGCCTACAAGTGCAAAACAGTGACCCGAAAGTTGGCTGAAGTATTGACCGATATGAAAAACGCTACAAGTCCGAGAATGGAAGAAGATTTCAAACTTCAGAAGGCGGATGCGGAGAAAGGTTCCATCAGTGGACAAATGTGGGAAACAGGTAGCAAGTGACCCCCTCGAAGGAAGATTGACGGAAAATACTGCTCGCCCTAGGAGCTGCAAGAAAGGCTGCATGCAGTAAAGAACTCCCAGGAGGCCGACACGTGAGGCTGAGCCATTCACCTGGAGGGAACACCCTGTGAGGAGTGACATCGTCGCGAACTACAAGAAAAATACCGATGGCGCATATCACCGACACAACTGGGATGACTGGACGGCGGCACAACGTGAGAGGAGGGATGCCTTCAATGATGCAACTTGGGCTGAATACTTCATACAGCCTAGAATACTTGAGGGCACAGTCCACTTGATCATTGGGGACAGTCGTGTCAGGGTCTTGACGAGGATCCAGGTGAATTGGCAAGTGGGAATATTGAGTTTCCCAGGTGCAGCAATGCCCCAGTTGATGGCGCCAATAGAGATGCTGGAAAAGGGAAAAACGTACACGGTCACCCTAATGATGTGTACCAATGATATTTGTAGAGGCAAATCACAGAAAATGATGCGGCTGCAGCACAAGGTGAGCTGCATTCTACTTGGATCCAACGGTGCTCGCGATTTGCACAGTTCCCTACCACATGATGGCAGATCAGAAAGCGATGAGCATGAGTGAAAAGGTGCGCCACATCAGCGAATTAATTAGGCAAGTCCAGCAAAGAAGTGTCCTATCCGTGAAGCTGCTCGACGTGGCGAAAATGATGGAGGATTCCCTTCCACACAAATCATCTTCGGATAGTATCCATTTCGATAAGCCCAAGGGCACGGAATGGCTGAATGGTGTCTTTCGGAGACACATCAACGTTCTAGGGTCGGATCTGGAAAATGGCCAATTCACCTTTGGTACATCCCGAGGCCTTCATTCTTCCCGGCTAGGCCAGTGGCTGACCGCTTGGGAGGGAGAGTCGATTCTAGAAGAATTTCGAGGAGTAGCAGAAGCAGGCAGCTGCGTTCGACACCCATAGAGAGGGATGAGATGGAGTCTTCCACACCACAGAGCTCGGTGGTGTCATCGGTAGTGGTGGTTGATTACAAGAAGAAAGCCCGAGCACCGGCAGGAGGCCCTGAAGAAGCGAGCAAAGCCAGGTACCTGGAGCGAGTGAAAGATTTGGACCTCGAGTATCTAGCCTGCAGGCAGGAGCTAATGGAGGTCTTGGAACTCAATAGTCTGTCGCATGAGGACCTGAGTAATCACTACTGCGTGGATTGGCTGAAGGCGCATGAAGTGCTCTTTTCTCGAGACAAAACATTTGAGACGGCGGATTGACTGGGATTCCCAAAAAGTCAATCATGGGGCCAGTCAACTAGAGGCCTCTCAAGAAGTTGGGAAGCCCAAGCGTCATCGTGGAAGCACCAAAAAATCGAACGAGTATAGCCAAGATCAGAGTGGCGATTCCTGCACAGTTGAAGACCGTAGAAAAATTTCTTGAGCCGAAAAATATGGGGCTTCTCGAAACCGCTCACATGGGCCGAAATTTTCAGAAGAAACGAGATAAGGCAAATCTCATCGGAGCTCACAGGTGGCCAAGACAGAGTACGATCGCTCAGACCCTGGAGCAGCGAAGGCTATCATCCTGACGAGGTCAGAATTTGATAAATGTCCCCGATGTTATATTGGCCAGAGACATTGGTGTACCTGCTGCCAGGCGCGGATGAAGTCGAAAACGCAGTGTGGGCCGGGGTTACTGTTGTTAGCGGGGATGAATAATCATCTGCACACAGCGGGATTGCTTGAGCACTTGAGAAATGGAGAACCAACGCCAAAGAAGATCTGGGAAGCGATCCAGACGTTGTTCGCGGCGATCAATGAGATGCAGGAGTTGGTGGTTTCTCGATTGGGATCGAAAATGAAGGTGGTATTTACATCATCACCAGGCAATGAAGGCATGCCACCCGCTCTGTATTTTGTATACGCGATATTAATTTTGATAACAGAAGACAGTGGGCTGCGGATGCTAATGGCAGCCCCGAATCGTAAGCTCGAGCCGGTAAAGTTGAGACTTCTAAACTCGGAGTTAATGGCAGCATGGACAGATGTGTCTCATGCCCTGAGGGGTTTCTATGAACTCGCAGAGATTTTGATTGTGTTTCGATGAAGTACTTTATCTTGAGATATCGAATCTGGCTAGGCGGCTGAAATTCAATCCTGAGGTGGGGAATGACCATCCCGTGATAAGCCATTTGACTGCCAGTCTGTGGTTCCGGAATATGGACCTCACGATAACGGGATTCACCAGCAGTATGAGAGGGCCTGTCAACGATCGGAAGAACGTGGTGGTAGCTGAGAAACAATTGTAATCGATGGGGTATCGCCTGAATCAAAAAAGAGAAAGATGGCCCTTCCTGACACCAAGGCTGGAGAACGTGACGGAAAAGACGAGGAAAAGCGCACCTCCCCTGATCAAGCAAGTTTGGGAGTTTCTAGAGGATCAACTTGAGATCACCGAGAAGAGGGAGATGTCGGTGGGGACGTTCTTGACTTCAGCAAATAAGATCATTATCGGCGGATTCTGGAGAGAACATGCGACAGGCGAGTTGAGAACCAGAAAAGCACACGAAGTCTTAAGATTTTTGAGTCCATGATAGGAGAAGAAGTATATGGCAAGGAATTTTACGCGGGAAATACCATCTTTGAGGCGTTTGTGCAAAACCTCTTGAGCATATCGATTAATCTGCTGCTAGCTCTGTATCTGGTGTATCCCAGGTACCTGTTGAACATGGGTCCGGCGTACATGTTCAGCAGAGGCGTGGAAACTTTCAGAGTTGACGGATATTTGACGCTGATACTCTTGGCACACGAGAACCTAATGGCATTTCACCGACTGATGAAGTATGGGGAACCCCTATCGGTAGGAAAAGCCCACCCGAGTCTAGAGACCTACTCCTACAAGTGTGCGGCAGGGCTGAAGACTCTACTGGTGGAGTATCTCTCGATGCAGAACCGATACTTGACAGGAGAGGAGAGAAACTCGAAGACTAGAGAAGAGATGAGAGAGGTGAATGGAGGTGTACCTTTCCTATCTGATCTGTGTCTGGCAATGGGGTCTGATCCCCTAGGGATTATCAGAGGGTTAGGGGAGGTAGTGACCTGTGTCTACGGGACCGCCGTGAAATATGCCTTCCCGGATCCGCTTGTGACGGCATACCGACATTCAGTTGTCTACGTAAGCTTGATCAGCATTCTAGATGTGACAGCGCTGAATAGGTGCAAGCAGGAAGAATTGAGAACATGAATGAGTGAAACGGTGCTATTCTGAAAGGCGAAGGATCCGGAGTTGATAGTGCTCAAATTCAGAGGCCAGCTGCAGTGTAGAAATGGGGGAAAACGAGAGGGTCCCATTGAGGCCTACCTGAAATTCCGGAACTGGAATCAGGTAGCGAAGAACACGAGAGAAGTCTTGAGAATTCCAGGGTGGAAGAAAAGCTTCGATTTTGCGAAGAGAGAGAGCAGGAGACAATCCTTGAATGGGACGTGTTACCCATTACCATCCCGGAGTTCCCGGCGGTGAGACGAATGACGTTAGGGACGAACAGCCCGATGGTGGTCCCGTCGATATATGCTAGAGGGGCTTTGAAGCAGCAACGGAAGACGTTCACGCATAGCTGGGAAGTATGGAAGTGAAATAAAAAAAAACTGTATGAAAATAGATGGCAAGATTTCTTGAGCGAGTTCAATCAAAAGGTAGAACGGAAAGCCAAACTGGTTGATTTAAAAGAAGAGTTGTGGGACACCGTAGTAGGATTTGGAGAACCTGTCTTGATGGCCACTTGACGGAGATGGCTCGAATAACCCTAACGAGATGGAAGACAACAGCCTACAAGTGCAACACAGTGACATGAAAGTTGGCTGAAATATTGACCGATATGAAAAACGCGACAAGTCCGAGAACGGAAGGAGATTTCAAACTTCAGAAGGCGAATGCGGAGAAAGGTTCCATCAGTGGACAAAAGTGGGAAGCAGGCAGCAAGTGACCCCCTCGAAGGAAGATTGACAAAAAATACTGCTCGCCCCTGGTGGATAGCCCTGGATACTGCAAAAGAACTGGAGAGCCTCCTGAAAAAAAACTTGATCGCGGGGTGTCCGGTAAACATCGAAATTGAGCTACCCAACAGAGGACGGAACTGAATAAACTAGAGTTGAAGAACCAGTTGAGATGAACCTGGAAAAATTACTGCTGGAGTATTTTGATGACGAAATGAGGGCACCACATTCGGCAAAAACTTTGTTGGCGAGTCCTTTTGTCAGGACGGCGGGGCAGTTGATGTTTACGTGGAGGTTGGCGGTAGTGGCGCTAGAAGCAATGACTTTGTACGATAAACTAAAACTGGGCGGCAAAGGTCGGCAGGTGTATCGAATGCTGACTCAGCATATTACTCGAGACAGTTCGGGATTGAGCCTGGCGAGGAGGAAAGATGTCACCTGTTTCTTGAGATGGATCATGTCGATGATACCTGATGCTACCATTCAGGCATGCTACCAAAGTGCGGCGGGAGGTAAAGCATTGGAAAAGAGAGTATCCAGCGTCATCCTGAATATGTATCAGAGTACTGGGATTGAGAAAGAGGATGGTTCGAAACAGTCCCTGGAGAACCATGCAAAACTTGACGAGATCCGACGGCTCTCGAACAAGAAGTTTGATGAGAGTCATGACGTGTACCATGGCCTGGCTTTGGCAGAAGACTACTCGAGACCCACAAAGCGAGAAGAGTATCAGTATGTGTCCGGTGTAATGGGGCAGAGATGGGGATTCTGGACAGAAAAGATAATCGAGATTGATCCGACTGAGAGGAGGAAACCGTGCCTGGATTTTCTGTTTGATAATGTGCCCGAAGTCATCGGCGTGCCGCGTTCTGAGAAGAAGGTGGAGCTGAGGCGGGAGGCAAAGATGACAAAATGTCTACGAATTTACGGAGCTGCTGAAGTTCTGGACAGAAAAGATAATCGAGATTGATCCGACTGAGAGGAGGAAACCGAGCCTGGATTTGCTGCTTGAGAATGTGCCCGAAGTCATCGGCGTGCCGCGTTCTGAGAGGAAGGTGGAGCTGAGGCTGGGAGGCAAAGATGACATATTGTCTTCGAACTTCGGAACAGTTTGGAAGTTGCTGAGACCATCTTGGTGTCACATCCTCAGGAAATTTTGTGTGTAGAAGTCACAGAGCGAGTGAGACTGTCACCAGGGAAGGATGAGGATTTGGGGAATCTGAACGTGATACACAAATTGATCCTGCCTCATCGAAAAGAATCTGAAGAATTCATGAGCAAGCCGAACGTGTCGCCTAGGAAGCTGGAGCCAGGCACTTGTCTTAATCTAGCTAGTGGAGGTGGGGAGTTTTTTTGTGATGGACGGTCTCGTGTCAACATAGAGTCTTTTCAAAGCCAAGATCTGGTCACTTGGTTTGGTGACATCACTGAGAAGGAGAAGAGTGAGGTACAAATAGTGGCTGAGTGTTACGCGAGCACCACAATGAATCTAGCGACGGCATTGGGATTCTTCTCGAGGATGTGTAGTCTAGAGTCACTGGAGATGCTAGAGTCCGAGTACCATCTGGTGACGGCGGTCAACGTGGAATCTTGGCCTGGAGTGTTGCAGATGGTCCAAAAGCATATCACGGGATGAAAATCGGTCTTGAGGCAGAGATGGGGATTCACGTGAGCTAGGCCTACAGACTACCAATGAATGCGAAGTCTCTGGTGGGATCAGCCATAGCGAACTTGTGCGGAAGTCATTATCCCATTATCTGTTACATATGACGATGGTGAAAGCATCTAGTCAGAGGGTGCTGATCGATAAGGTTTTCTCGGTGCCCAAGTGCGTGCGCTTGGCGCGGATGTCACATCATTCACATCGTTTGTAACGAAAGATGCTGGGAGCGGTACTTGGGGATCTAAGGGAGGACTTGCGTGAGATCTGGGGGGAGGAACTCTTCAGTTTGGAAAAAGAGGACACTAGTGACTTCGAGAGGCAAAACACGATCGGGAAGACGACGAATAGCGTCCAAGCCGTGGACGGAAATGGCGTGACGCATGCAAAGATGATGGAGTTTGATCCTTTGCTCGAGGCTTCAAGAGAGCGCAACCCTCGAAGCATCAATTTGACGCACGGAGAATGCCCATGTCGTTGTCTGGCACAGACAATGTGGTGCCCGGAGCAGTCAAAACTCTGCTTGATATTCACAAACCATCAACAAAAAGTCACCCTCTTCGCGGTGAGCTCAATGTTGGCGCTGCGATGGATTGAGGAGAAAGTAACAAAATATCGAGAGTCGAGGGCACCAACAGTGGAGTCGATACATGCCATTGACTATAGCCGGAGGCTTGAGTTGTTTAAGACTGCGTGCAAAGTAGTCGCTGTACCCATTGAGGTGAGGCACGTGTGAAACCGCATACGATTCTTCTCATGGTTTCGGGCGACACTGACGTCTTGAGCTGCCAAATGAAATTCGAATTTACGGAGCTGCTGAAAATCTGGACGGAAAAGATAATCGAGATTGATCCGACTGAGAGCAGGAAACCGAGCATGGATTTGCTGCTTGAGAAGGTGCCCGAAGTCGCCGGCGTGCCGCGTTCTAAGAGGAAGGTGGAGCTGAGGCTGGGAGGCAAAGATGACATATTGTTTACGAACTTCGGAACAGTTTGAAAGTTGCTGAGACCATCTTGGTGTCACATCCTCAGGAAAATTTGTGTGTAGAAGTCACAGAGCGAGTGAGACTGTCACCAGGGAAGGATGAGGATTTGGGGAATCTGAACGTGATACACAAACTGATTCTGCCTCATCGAAAAGAATCTGAAGAATTCATGAGCAAGCCGAACGTGTCGCCTAGGAAGCTGGAGCCAGGCACTTGTCTTAATCTAGCGAGTGGAGGTGGGGAGTTTTCTTGTGATGGACGGTCTTGTGTCAACATAGAGTCTTTCCAAAGCAAAGATCTGGTCAGTTGGTTTGGTGACATGACTGAGAAGGAGAAGAGTGAGGTGCAAATAGTGGCTGAGTGTTACGCGAGCACCACAATGAATCTAGCGACGGCATTGGGATTCTTCTCGAGGATGTGTATTCTAGAGTCACTGGAGATGCTAGAGTCCGAGTACCTTCTGGTGACGGCGGTAAGCGTGGGATCTTGGCCTGGAGAGTTGCAGATGGTCCAAAAGCATATCACAGGATGAAAATTGGTCTTGAGGCAGATTCTTAGTGACATATTGACGCAAGCCGAACGGGATGAGTGTTACACAGTGTGCCACACAGTGTGGTACCCGGAGCAGTCAAAACTCTGCTTGATATGGGATGTTGGAGAAATTTGGTCGATAGGATTACCCGACCATCAACAAAAAGTCACCCTCTTCGCGTTGAGCTCGATGTTGGCGCTGCGATGGATTGAGGAGAAAGTAACAAAATATCGAGAGTCGAGGGCATCAACAGTGGAGTTGATGCATGCCATTGACTATAGCCGGAGGCTTGAGTTGTTTAAGGCTGCGTGCAAAGTAGTCGCTGTACCCATTGAGGTGAGTCATGTGTGGAGTCCCATACGATTCTTCTCATGGTTTCGGGCGGCACTGACGTCTAGGCTGTATACATTGACAAAAAATCACATGAAGAAGCATCAAAAAGAATACCGCCAGTTCCTGGCGGAGATCGGGCTGGAGGCCTTCAAGAGACCTTTGCTAACTCATCGCAATGGGATAACCCTGGGTTGGAAAAGGGTTAGTAAGGTGTCTAGAGATAACACCAAGGCAAGGGAATTGATACTGGAGGAAGACCTGACGAAGAATGTGAGTTTAAAGTTTCTGTTAAAAAGGGAATCCAAGGTGAAGAGTCTACTGAACCAGACAAGAAGATTGCAACAGCAAAGGGAATGGATGCCGGCCTATGCACAGCTGAAGGCATGGGAAGAGATCGTAATCCGTTCCGACGATGAGGAGGAATTATTGAGGCAAATCACTGTGTCGAGTGCATCCGCCGGACCAAGTACCTCGAAGACGGGGGGGGGGGCGCGTGAGCTGAGCAGGTTGCTCAGGGGCTGGTTCTTGAGTCTTGAGTGTGGAAGGAAAAAGGGACTTGAGTGTTAACTCAGATAAAATATTATGGCACGGAAAAGAAATTTTTTTATACAAATTATTGTTATTAGTTTACAACTTTTACAATATAAATCAAAACGCTGCATGACAATTTTCTGATAGAGTGAAACAAAAAAAGTTTTAATGAATAGCTAATAAAACTTGAATTCAGAGTACATGTGGGCGCAGATTTTTATTGCTGTTAGCAATAGTTTGACAATTTTGCATGGCTGTCAATTTTGAGGATGTTGATAAAATTAAATCTGCTGCAAATGTGACATTCGACCAGAATTGGCAAAACAAGCCACTTCGAGTTATTAGCCGCTGACCTTGAGAATTGGCAGTTTTAACAGATTAGCGACGTTATTGGAACGATTAGACAAACTGTGAAGGTCAGAATATTCTGGTATTTTAAATTTTTTAAATTTCGAATGATGGCGTCAGATTTTCCGAGAAACCTCAAGAACGGCCATTTTGGAAAAAATCCAAAAAGAAACAGAACAACGATAGAAGTTGCGAAAACAACAACGACTATAGTTGTGAGAAAAACGACGATAACAGATAGAAAAATACGACAGAGTATTAGTAGAGACCGCTCCGAGTTGCAACGATTGTGTTGCTACAATCGTTGCAAGGCCATTCAGACTAACGGAGAGGAAATAAGGGTGTTATTTGCCCGGATTCAGGACTTGAACTAAAACTGTTTCAAACTAACTTTCAGCTTCCTGGTTTTGTCCTGAATTGAATTTAATTAACATCTGAATTCATTTTCTGACGATGAGAAGCTAGAAGTTAAGGGAAAGGGTTGATCCATCTTCGATGGAAATGATGATTTTTATCTACTGAACAAAAACAAGTGTAACATTCGTCTACTGTAGTCACACATGAGGCTTAAGAAAAATAGGCCCTATAACCATTGGCTCAAGAGTCGGGGACACTATCTCTTGTGTTTTTCTACCTCAAATCAGTCGGAGCCAATTCGGTTCGCTTGTGACATGAGACTACGACCCGTTACAGCTTAAAGGCTACTACCAAAATATCCCCCCACTCTAGAAATAAGAACGTCCCCATACTTTGGTCTCTAGATACCCAAAATACATGAACGCCGTTAAAAACCGGGTCGGAACAATCCGTTAAGTTACCTTTTATCAGACAGTGGAACTTTGATCCATTTCAGATGGATCAACCTAAAACTCGCCTTACCTCAACATAATAATCATAAAACACACTCTAGAAATTTAAATTGAGTACTCACATTGTAGCACGCTCAAGAACTGGGAGCAATTAAGTCGGTACTCAACTCGAGAATTTAAATAATGTAACTAAATGAGTTTAATGTTTATCAGTTTCAATAACAAGGACAAGTTTTAACTCTAGAATATAGTTTCTCGTGAATCATTGGGACACTCAAGTTGTCCACCTTTCCACCGAAGGTTCACTCTAGTCCAATTCGAATAACAATCCAGTCGATCAATTATAGTCCAGTTCTCGGGAATACGCTTGTCTCTGTTTCAGATGGGACAGCTCTACTCTAGTTTTATTGTGACGGAAATTGCGAATAGCAATTTCCCACTGTTTTATCTGGCAACTTTCCCGAGATTGTTACTCGATCGTTCTGATTTCTCTTTTTCGGTTTTCAGTTATCGCGAGAAAATTGTGCATGACAGGCTCCATTCGAATTTTTGAAAAATCAAATTTCACTCCAAAATTAAGCGTTCTTGTTTTTCTCAAGGTCAAACTTCCAAATATGACCGACTGGCACTTACTCCCCGGACTCAAGATCGATGTCCTCATCGCGTGCTGTCGTCTACCAGTGAGTCCCAGAAAACCGAGTGTTGCTCAAGGTACAGTGCCAGTGGTCATTTACAGAAGTTTGCAGCAGACTTAAGCTTATCTACACCCCAAAATTCACGGCCATGTAAAATTTTCACACTATCGCTAAACAGCAATCAAATTCTGCACACACCTGCGCCCTTGAATTCTCGCTTTTCAAGCCAATTATTTAAAAATTCTTTTTTCCCATTCAATCAGGAAATTGTCATGCAGCATTTTCACTTATATAGTATATATAGCATATTAATAACAATATCTGATTCGTTAAAATTTCTTTTTCGTGAACCCAGGTTTCAACCGGATCCACACTCAAGCCTCCCTTCCCTCTCAAGACTCAAGATCTCTTTGAACCATCCGCTCATTTCGCACTCTTCGCCTTGGAGGTGCCGTCCCCTGAAGTACTGGATACGGCAAACTGTCTCAACAGTTCTTCTTCATCATCGGAGCTAATCACGATCTCCTCCCAAGCCTTCAGCTGTTCATAGGATCGCATCCATTCCCTTTGCTCCCGCAACCTTTTTGCCTGATTGGGTAGTGCCTTCACCCTAGATTCCCGGTTCAAACAAAAGGAGTTGTGCAGGCTCAGGCTCACGTTCTTCGCCAAGTCCTCCTCTAGTATCGATTCCCTCGCTTTGGTATTGTCTCTAGACATTTTACCCACTCTTTTCCATTTTGATGGGTTAACAGGGGTCTCTTGAAAGCTTCCGGCCCAATCTCGGCCTGGAACTGTCGATACTCCTTTTGATGCTTTCTCATGTGATCTTTCGTTGTCATGTATAACCAAGACGTCAGTGTCGCTCGAAACCATGGAAAGTACCTCAAGCGGCTCCATACGTGTCTGAATTCCGTTGATATGGCGAATACTTTGCATGCAGTCTCAAACAACTCGAGTCTCCTGCTGTAGTCTATCACATATATTGACTCAGCCGTTGGCGTCTTTGCTTCCCGATACTTCGTTACATTCTCCTCTATCCATCTCAGAGCCAGCATCGTACTCACTACTAAGAGCGTCACCTTCTGCCGGTGATCCGGTAATCCGATCGACCGAATTTCTTCCATATCCCACACCAGACAAAGGTTCTTGTGATCTGGATACCACACCGTTTGTGCCAAACAGTGGCATGGGCATTCTCCATGGGTGATCTCAATGCTCCTGAGGTTACGCTCCCTCGAGGCTTCCAAGAGAGGCTCAAGCTCCATCATTTTCTCATGCATCGTGTCGTTCTCTCCCATGTTTGGAGTACCCCCCACAGGTTTTCCGATCACGTTTTGTCTCTCGTGATCGCTTGTGTTCTCACTTTCCAACTTCAAAAGCTCTTCTCCCCAGATTTCACTCAAGTCATCTCTCAACTCTTTCGGTACTGTCCCTCTGATTTTCCTCAACAACTTGTGCGAGTGATGCGATACCCGAGCCAACCTCACGCACTTGGGCACTGAGAAGGCCTTGTCCACCAATATTCTCTGGTTGGATGCTTCCACCATCGCCATGTGCAGTGGGTAGTGGCCTCCGCACAAATTGGCCATCATTGACCCTATCAGGGATTTTGCGTTCAATGGCAGGCCATAAGCTTCGCTCATGGGAAACCCCATTTCCGCCTCGAGACCAACCTTCCAGCTCCGGATATGTTTTTGAGTCACCTGCAACACTCCAGGCCATGATTCCACGCTCAACGCCGTCACTAAATGGTGTTCAGACTCTAGCCTCTCCAGTGACTGCAGACTACACATTCTCGAGAAGAATCCGAGAGTTGTCGCTATGTTCACTGTAGTTCTCGCGTAACACTCCGCCACTATTTGTACTTCACTTTTCTCCCTTTCCGTGATGTCTTCAAACCAAGTAACCAGATCTTCTTTTTGAAAGGACAGTATCCTGACACATGATCGTCCATCGCAGGTGTGCTCTCCACTCCCACACGTAGAATCCAGACAGCTACCCGGCTCCATCTTCTTTGCTGACTCGGGATTGTTCGTCTTTTCGCCTGACTCCTTCATCTGAGGTAAGATCAGTTTGTGCACCACACTCAACTTTGCCAAATCTTCATCTTCCGTTGGAGCTAACCTCACCCGTTCGGTGGTCTCCTCGATCAGACTCGCGTGGGGATGTGGGCACCAGGAGGGTCTTAGTAACTTCCATACCACTCCCAAGTTCGTGATCAGCAAGCCATTGCCATCACCCATGTTCACTTCAACTCTCTTGTTCGAGCGCGGTATGCTCACCACCTCCGGTGTTTTCTCAAGAATCAGGCCCAGGCTCGGCCTCTCTTTCTCCACCGCGTCTATTTCCACTATTTTTTCTGTCCAAAATTTCAGCAGCTCCGCTACCTCGTGGTTCCTGTGAGCGCATCCAGTCTCTGAGTCTAAGAAGGGGTTGTAGGCTATTCCCATCACTCCCGACACGTATTGGTATTCCCCCTTCTCACTGAGTCTCGAGTACTGCTCTGGCGAGGCCAGGTTACGGTGAACATCATGTTCTTCTTCGAACTTCTTATTGTAAAACCTCCGAACCTCGTCCAGCTTTCTGTGGTTCTCTAGGGATAGTCTGGAACCATCTTCCTTTTCTATTCCAGTACTCTGATATACGTTTAAGATGATCGTTGAGACTCTCTTCTCCACGGTTCTACTTCCGCTTGCTCTTTGGTAGCACGCCAAGATGGTGCTATCAGACATCATTGACATTATCCATCTCAAGAAATATGTGGCATCCTTCCTCCTAGCCAGGCTCAAGCCTGAATTATCCCTGGCCATGTGCTGCATCAGTGCTTGATACACTTCTAGCTTCTTGCTTCCCCATTTCACCCTCTCATACGAGGTCAGCGTCTCCAACTCTATTCCCACCAGACTCCAGGTGAACATCAATTGTCCTGCGGTTCTAACGAAGGGATTCGCCATCAATGGCGGTGCTGATGAGGGGGTCCTCATTGCCTCTTCAAAATGATCCTTCAATAAGTTCTGCCAGGACCTCTTCAGCTGGTTTGCCAATTCTATCTTGTTAACCTCGGCCTTTTGCTGGGTGGCTCAATTGCGTCGTTTGTGAGCTACTCCACTGTCCAACTTCTTCAAGCAGTCTTCCATTTCCTTCAAGGTCTCGAGGGCCACCCACCATGGTCGGGAGGTGTTCCTCGTCTTGCTCCTCTCCAGTGGATCACTCGTCACTTGCTTCCCCGTGGCCTGGTGTCCCTTCGAGACCCATTCCTTGCCGACATCCACTTCCCCTGTCTGTCCGTCCGTTGAACCTCTTTTCACGTTTACCTTCTGGGGCTTGAAGTCTTCCTCCGATGTCGAACTGATGGAAGTCTCTATTTCCCTCTCTACTTCGAGTGGTCTTCTGAGCTCCGTGTGGCTCTTGTATGCCGCTGTCTTGCATCGCGCCAAAACCATGGGCGCCGTCTCTCTCAAGTTTCCTACCGAGACAGCATCCACTGAAGGACTACTCAATCCCTCTACTTCTCTCTTCCTCTTGCGAGTCTTCACATCTCTGCTCGAGGGTGTTGTGGTTATCATCACTGATTCGACCTCTCTGTCTACTTCCAACCCTTCCAACTCTTGCCTCCCCCCTGCTCGAGCCTTAAGGATATTAGTACTTTTAATCATATTACTAGTCCCAACCTTATCCCCTTTTATATCACCAACTATTTTATCTACAGTTTTTTGTTTCAGAGTAGAGCTATCTTCACATTTTTCTTCTCTAGTCTTTGATCGTGAATTCCTCAGCTCTATCAGCTTGTTCAGCAGCTCCTTTCTTGCCTTCTCATCCAGGCCCGTCCCTATCAGAAGCGGTTCTCCAAACTTCACAACTGTGTCCCACAGTTCCTCCTTGAATTTGTCCAGCGTCGTCTCGCTGCCCACTTCTTGATTGAATTCCTTCAAGAACTCTTGCCAAACATCGTCCTTCAGAGACCCCAGGAACGTGTCCCTATTTCCTTCGAAAGTATTCTTTTCCCTTTCCTCCGAGCTCAAGAGTATCATCCCCATGTTGGAGGTCTCGCTCGCCAAAGGCAATTCCAGATTCTTCCGGGGAGACGGGGTCAGAGGTGGAGTGGCAGTATCTGCCCAATTCTCCTCGCTCAAGTCTTTCAACAGCTCTTGAGTGGTGAGCTCTTCCCCTGATGGTCTTTGTTCAGGCGTATTCCCCACTTCCATGTCCTCGCCGGTTTCGCTGAGAGTCTCATCCATACTCTCTTCTTCTGACTCAGCTCTTCTTCTCTCGAGAATTCTTTTGAACCGGTCTTCCACGGGTCCACTCCTCTTGTCTCCAGGTTTATCTACTGACAGTGGTGATGGTGTCGCCGGGTCCAATCTCTTGTACTCCGTCAGGGCCACATACAGTTGACCTGCTGCATCCAGTTCTTTTCCCTCCTGTCTCATTTCCACCTGTTCTAAGCCTTAGGGAGCACTATACTTTCGTGTCGCGAATTTCATGTCGTCCACCAATGCAACATGTCCCTCCATCATGATCATCCTGCCATCATCCCATATTGGTAGCATATTCTCAAGTCCCTCCTGCTCAAGAGCTCTCAAGACCTTTCGCACCTCATATCCGGGGGGCTGCGAGCCTCTCATCTTTTTAGCTTGCGTCGTCCACGAATTTATCTTCGCCTCGCTAGTGTGGAAATAAACCGCCGCCGTATAGCCGACGAACAGGGGGTCCCAGCCATCAGTGAAGTCTTTCTGCATTTCCTCCGTTGTCAACCTTGCAATTATGGATGGAACTACTAAGGGACTGTTCATCCCTAAGGTCATCCTCCTGACTATCGGGAACTCAGGCATGGTGGCTGGCAGGATTTCTTTCTCCATTATGGCCTCCAGCTCCCTCTTAACCAGTGCAAAGCTTTCCTCCCAAGCGGGAATCCTCAAGATCTCTCCTCCGTCTGCTGTCAGTGGGTTCAAGTTCCAGAACTTGGGATATGTCTCGATGGGGCCCTCGCGTTTGCCTCCCATTCTACATTGCATCTGTCCCCTGAAGTTGCACACTATCAACTCGGCATGTTTCACTTTTCCAAAGAGTACCGTATTGCTCATTTGTGCCCTGAGCAGCTCCTGCTGACACCAATTGAGCGCCGTCCCATCCAGTACGCTGACAAGACTCAAGTGCGTTACAGAGTAGCGATACGTTGTTACCAGGGGATCTGGGAATGCGTACGTTACTGCTGGACCGTAAATGCAGGTTACCACCTCCTCTAGACCCCGGGTTATCCCCATCGGGTCCGACCTCATTGCCAGGCACAGGTCCGTCAACAGAGGCATCCCTCCATTCATCTTCTTCCATTCTTCTCTCGATTTTGGGTTCTTCTCTTCGCCCGTCATGTGCCGATTCTGCATCATGAGGTATTGCACTAACAACGTCTTCAACCCCGCGGCACACTTGTAGGAGTAGGTTTCGATACTCGAGTGGACTTTCCCCATTGACAGGGGCTCCCCATATTCCATCAATCGATGAAACGACACCAATTCCCCATGGGTCAAGAGTACTAGTGCCAGATACCCATCAACCCGAAGTGTCTCTACTCCTCGACTAAACATGTACGCTGGGCCCATGTTGAACATATATCTGGGGTAGACCAGATATAAAGCCAAGAGCAGGCTGATGGGCATGTCCAGTATCTCCTGCACGAAGGCTCCAAAGATAGTCGCTGTGGTGCCGAACATTACTGCCATGAATTCTCTCCCCCAGCAGGGACTCAAGAATTTAAGAATCTCATGATCCCTTCTAGTCCTCAGCTCACCCTCGGCGTGCTCTCTCCAGAACCCTCCAATCGTCACTTCATTGGCGGCCGAGACAAATCTAGCCACCGTCATTTCTCTTTCTTCGGCCAACTCCAGTTGTTTCTCCAGAAAACTCCAGACTTGTTTCACGAGGGGTGGTGCTTCCTCCCTCGTCTTATTCGTGGCGTTCTCCAGCCTTGGTGTCAAAAATGGCCACCAGCCGTTCTCTTGCGTCAGGCGATATTTCATCGACTCTAATTGTTTCTCCGTGTCGGCCACATTTTTTCTCTCGTTGCTCGGACCTCTAGACTTGCCGGTGGAACCTGTGATCTTCACCTCCATGCTCCGAAACCACAAGCTGGCCGTCAATTGGTTTATCGCCGGGTGATCGTCTCCGATGACTGGGCTGAACTTGAGTTGCCTGGCAAAGTTCGATATCTCTAGCAAAAGCACCTCGTCCAGTACGATCAGGATGTCGGCTAATCCATAAAAGCCCCTCAGTGCATGAGATATGTCCGCCCATGCTGCTGCCAATTCTGACTTGCGGAGCCTCAGGTTCGATGGCTCCAATTCCCGATTGGGGGCTGCCATTAGAATCCGCCATTCGTTTCCCTCTGCTATCAGGATCAAGACCGCATGCACGAATTGTTGGGCGGGTGGCATATTCGCGTATCCAGGGGATGTAGTGAACACCACTTTCGTTTTGGATCCAAATCTCGATACAACATTCTCTTGCACCTCATTCATCGCCGCAAACAACGTCTGAATGGCCTCCCATATCTTCTTCGATGTCGGTTCACTGCCCTTCAGCTGCTCAAGAAGTCCCGCCGCGTGCAGGTGATCATTCATTCCTGCAAACAATAGCAGCTCAGGCTCACAGGGCATCTCCGACTTTATTGCCACCACTAGAGTTAACATCTGGTTTAGTTCGGCTCCTGGCAAAGAGTATATCAGAGTCTCCGGCCAGAACAACTTAGGAGACGTTCCTTCGAAGTCTGATCCCGCCACAATGACTACCCTCGCAGCAGCTATATCTGCTCTATCATAAACTGCCAAGGTTTTGGCCAGCTGGGTGCTCCCACAGGGCTTCCCGTACCTGGGATCTTCCGCCAATTTCGAGCCTTCGTAAGCGGCATCTGGCAATTCCATTCTTCCCGGATTCAGCAGCTTGTCCACCACCCTCATTTGTGCCGGGGTCGCCAACCTGATCCTGGTGATGCTCGTTCGGTGTTTGGGGGGTTCTGCTATGAGTCCAGGACTCCCCAGCAGCTTGATAGGTCTGTAGTTGATGAGTCCCAAGATCGCTTTCGTGGGAATTCCGGTCAGGTCCGCGGTCTCCATCAGTTTTCTTCTCGAGAAGTGCGCCTCATGAGCTTTCAACCAGTCCACGCAATGATGTCTGTTTAAGTCTTCGTGCGACACTCGTTCAATTCCCAGAGTCTCCGCCAATTCTCGTCTGCATTCCAAATCCTCTAGGTCCAGTCCTTTCACCTTCTCTGGATATCTCAAGCGAGCGGTCTCCATAGGCTTCTTTTCCGGCTTGCTTTCTGCCACTACCACTGAGGATATTGCCGAGCCTGGAGGCGTTGATGACGTCACCTCCTCAGACTCCATTGGCGTGGCACTCGGCAATCTAGCCTGGTCGCTCCTCGAGCTGTCGACCCTCGGTCCTAAGCGACCAGACAAGGCCCTCGAGGCAAGGAATGGTGGGTTCGGAGGTGGCCCTAATGTGAATTGGGACGTCTCTAGCAGATCCGCCTCTAGCGTATTTATGTGTCCTTGAAAGACGTCGTTCAGCCACTCTGCTCCCCTCGGTCTATCGAAGTGGATTCCATCATTGGAGGTGTCCTCTGGGAATTCCGCTTGCTCCATGCGCTTCGCCACGTCCAACAGTCCGACAGGGAGCACACTCTTCCGGTGGATTTCTCGGATCACCCTGTTTAGGCTCCGCACCTTCTCGTTCATCTCCAAGGCGTGCTGATCAAACTTCATATTATGAGGGACAGTACATACTGTCAACAGGATGGGGTCCATCTGGATCCTCAGCTCCTCAAGAAGGCAGCTCATCTTGTCGTGCAGCCTCGTTATTTTCCTCGCTTCTCCCCTTGACACATCATTCGTCCCGATCATCAGGGTCACCGTGTACACTTTAGTCATCCCTAGCATCTCAAGCGTTCCAACATCTGTGGTGTGGCAGCTCCAGCGAAACTCAAGATTCCTGTCTGCCAGTGCGATTGGATCCGGGTCAACACCCGCACCAGGCTGTCCCCTATGATTAGGGGGACCGCGCCTTCTGGCACACGGGGTGGCGCAAGATATTCCACCCAGGCTGCATCATGAAAGCAGTCCCTCCTGGCTTTCTGTTCCGCATTCCAATCCAGCCGATTGTGCCTGTGGTACCTCTTCTCTGTGTTTTTCTTATAACTCGAGATCACGACGCTCCTGACCGGCTGTTCCCTCCAAGTCGGGGGAAGCTCCGGTCTTGCCGAACTTTCACGACTTTTCTGCCGCAATTTCTCGCCCAGCTCTTTCAGACGCGATGAGCCACCGCTCACCTGACTGTCACTCGAGGTCGAGGTTGGGGTATATCCCGGCAGCACCACATCCATCAGTGGGCGTATGGGTTGCGTCTCTAGGCTACGCAAGGAGGACGTCGCTTCATTCGGTATCCAGACTTCCAACCCTTCACTCATGTGTTCTCGGGCCTCGCGGTCAAGGTTGAACCGTCCTCTTGCCCTGGGGGCTTCATCCACTTCCATGCGTGAATCTGGCCTCGAGCTGGTAACCACTCGCTCCTTTGGCCTGGCTCCCTTCTGTGCATCAAGCTCGCGTTGTCGTTGTTCTATTCTCTCCAACTCTGACTTCAGTTGATCACGATCCGCGGCATTCTCCCGCACCCTTAGTTCCTGCTGATGTTCAGCCTTTAGCATCTCAAGCAACCTCAGAGTCTGATCTCGTTCGTTGACCGCCTGGTCCCTCTCCAGCTGAACCTTCTCCCGATCCAGCTTTGCCTGATCCCGATCGAGGTTCGCCTTGTTCCTTTCCTTCTGCGTCTTCTCGAGCTCTTTCTTTAGAACACCAAGATCCGGATATGCCTCAGTCGTCTGTTGTGCTCGCGTCATCGATAGCATTTTACTCGAGCTCTGGCCTGTGGATCTTGCCGATGGCCTAGTTGGTAGTGGGAATTCTCCTGCGCCATATTCGGTGTTGTTACTCAGGCCAGGATTTCTTGCCAAATCAAAACTCCTTACTCCTCCATCCACATTCCAAGACAACCATCTGGTCTGTTCCTGATTTGATATTCCCTCGGTGGTGTAGCCGATCATCAAGACAGCCTCCGTCGCAGACTCCCTGCACTCACCCTGTTCTTCCAATTGGAGGATGGCATTCAGCATTACCGCCATTCTCTCGTCTATCTGGGTATAATCTAGGTCCCTCAGGCGTCTGTACAGCTCATCGAGAGTGGGCTTCTTCAGGGCCGCGGGCATGGATTTCCAGAACCTGTCTGCCATTTTCTGTGACTTCGGGATGTGTTCGAGTATTAACCAGCTCAAGAATTACCTTACCGACTCAAGAATTACCTTACCGACTCAAGAATTGACCAACTTAAGAATTCTCTAGAAATGTCTCCTTGCAAATACTTGCTGCAGGTGTCGATTATCGCTAGTTCAATCAAGATTTCCCTTTCTGTCTCTCGCTTGAGTATAATTGGATTTTCAATCTTTGTTTATCAAACTTGATCTAAAAACAGAAACCATATTAAGACTTTATATGTCATGTTCCTAACCTAGAAACCCCCCTTTTACCAGTATGGTTAAAATCTTATCATTTTCATTCCACCAAAAACAATTCAATTGGAATTTCCTTAAAAGCATGCAGATTCATTTTATGTTTTAGCACCGTTAATCCTTCTAAAATCAATTGTCATGCCAATCGCGTCTTAAGATCCCTTTACCTGTGCCGCACCCCAGTACCCAACTCGAGACCCCCGTGTGCCCAACTCAGGCGATGCTCAAGTAGTATTTCTTGTGAAGATACACCATTATCTCGGTTTCCGCTAAGACTACGTGTAGGATAGCGTACAATTCCCTTGAGCTCAATTTGCCCCTGTTTGGGTCATACACCGGCATTGAGACCTCCGTTATTCCTCTTTCAATCATGAAGTCTCGTAGTTTTGTTAGTGCCAACATCACGTGTTCGGGATCAATTGTGTTCCTGTCATGGACCCTCGTCACTAGGAAACACAGATATTTGCCCGGGACTTGTGCTACTGATGGTGGAAGCGCTGCCATCCCTCCCAGTCCTGGTCTCTGTCTGAACAGAAACTCCACATTCTGGTACTCTCTTTTGAAGTCAGCTTCCAATCTTGATTTGAAACTCATGTCCGCCGTGACGCAGATCGCGCTAGTTCTGTTTGACAGGATGAAGTCGCTATCCGTTATCATGATGTTTTCCGAGTACTCATTGGGTATTTCAAACTTCGTTTTGAAATTCCAACCTATGGTAGGCTCTGGCTTTTCTTCTTCCAGTTCCAATTCGCTTGTTTTTCTCACTTCCTTGAGCTTCTTTATCATCAAATTTTCGGTGTGGGTAAGTCCTACCCCCACTCCCCGGACAAAAATATTTATCGACGTCCCCGTCGATTTTGTCGGGTCTGAATTGTCCGGAGGAATGTCCAGTGGCCTGTCTGTTGCCGTCCATCCGAAAAGAAGGTCCTCTGTCTTCATATAATTTGCCGATGACACGTCGACTTGTTGAATGCTTTGTCCTTCGTGGCTCTCGTCTTTGACATCGCGCATCCACTCTAGTATCCTCAAGTTCGTGTTCTCCCTCCTCTCTATCTCACTCTGTTCGAGATCCGTCTCCAATTCTGGTGTCGAGTAGTCTTCCTGCGGATAGTGTCCACCATCGTCAATGACCTGCCATTCCTCTTCGGCTTCCAGTTCGCCTGTACTCAGTAGTTCCTCGCCCAATTTGTCTGGCTGTATCTTATCGATCAAGAAGTCATCCCCGTATCTGTTGTACCTCATGCCGGTCCGTTTACGATTGCCAGTCCTGGTTCCCGGTGGTATTGGTCGATCTGGCTCCATCCACTTCGGCACCTCATCTTGCTCCGGGTCGTTCCAGTCTTCTTCTACAAACGATCCTGCTTCAGACTCCACCTCTATCTTTTCATTGTCGTCCAAACTCAAGTTCTCATTTCCATCATTTTTCTCTCTGGTGCCTTTTTCATTCACTTCACACGCTGGCTCTACCACCAGGTACTCGAGACTCTCCATGTCCTTCGGTATGCACCAGTCCTCCGGGGACGGAACGTGAGGCTTCAGATTTTCATAATGTGCTGCTCGCCCAGTACTCAAGCGGTAAAACCGTCCTTGTTGATGAACTTCCGTTATCATGAATGGTCCCCTCCACTTCTTGAGTAGTTTCTTCGTTCCCTTAGGCGGTATGACATTTTGAAAGACCCACACGTATTGGCCCACCTCATATGGCTTTGCTTGTAATATTTTTTCGTCATATTTTCTGCGTTGCCTCATTTGCGCTTGCGCCGTGTTCCTCCTGCATAGCTCGTTTAGCTCCTGTTGTCTTTTGATCGCTTCTTTCACGTATGCCTGAGGCGACGTCCTTTTCTCCTCGTATTCCGGGTAAAAGAATGTCAGAGGCATTGCTCTCTCCCTGCCCGTCAACATCATGAAGGGACTGATGCCCGTCGTTGAGTGCTGCGTACTGTTGTAGGCCCCTACTACCTGTGGCAGGCATTTATCCCAGTCCGTCATGTATCTTGAGCAGTACACCCTTAACATGTTGACCAGTGTCCTGTTCTGTCTCTCTACCAACCCATTGGTCTGTGGATGATAGGTCGTCGAGTGTGCTTGAGCAATGTGCGATCTCTTCATCAATTCTTTTGTCAAGTCCCCCACGAAAGCTTTGCCGTTGTCCAACTGGAAAGTCATTGGACAACCATACCGCGATATCCAATTCGTTATCAAATGATCACATGTCTCTTCGGCCGAGGCTGTCTGGCACGGAACCGCTTCCGCCAACTTTGTGAAGTGATCTATTATAACCAGTATCTGGTTATATCCCGACTCTGTCATGCAGATTTTTTGATGGTCTATCTGCACCACTTCATTGAACTCTGAGCTCTCAACAGACTTGAGGGGAAACTTCATCTTCCTTGGGTCTTTTACCTGGAGGCATGCCAAGCAGGCATTCACCCATCTCTCGCAAGCTTTTCTCATTCCTGGCCAATCAAACCTGTGAAGTATCCTTTGTTGTACTTTATCTATCCCCTGGTGCCCCATCTGGTCGTGCGATCTGAAAAGCACCTCCGTTTGATACAATTGTGGCAGTATGATGAGGTTGTGTTTGTGTAATATCTTCTCCTCATCTTTCCTCTTGCATGCTACCACCCCATCAGCTGTGTGGTAGAGTAAGTCTTTCTTCTCTTTGTAGAACTGGCTCAAGATCTTATAGCTGTCTTCCTCGAGTTCCCCTTTCTCCTTGACCCCCGACTGGATCCATTTGGAGAGGTTACTTGTCATTTTGTCATTCTTTTGGGCTCTCATTAGGTCTGACAGCCTATATCTTGCCTTGACATGCTCCTTTAGCGCCATGATCTGTCCATTCATCTCACCAGGGTTGTGGATGTCATCACTCAGCTTCACGCATATCATCCTTTTCACGATTTTCATATCATCTTCTGGCACCAGATTCGTTCTGACGTTCGAGTTGCATGATAATTCCCTGAATAGCTTCCTTGAAACCGCAATCTTCTCAAGTTCTTCACCACCTCGTATCTCCTGTACGTCCAGATTGTACGTTCCTGAAGATGGATCCGTCTGTAACTCCCTGTCGTGGTGCCTTGTCTTCTCTTCCGCCAATATCATGCACAGACTGTCTTGGTTTTCGCTGCTCTCATCCGAGTCTTCATCCCATTCTTCACGCTCCCCGGACAATTTTCCTTCTCCGGTTTCTTCTTCCGTGAACATGGAACACTCCCCGGACTCTTGACCTAGTCCCAGGTGTTCAGTATCTTCTTTGAACGTCACTTTCTTTTTCCTAACCTTGGTCTGCTCCAGAATGTTTTCGGGGATTTTGTCAACTAGTGACCGCACGACATCTTTGCTGTCAGTGACGCTTCCTCTTGAGGAGTCAGTATTGTTCACTGTTTCTTTCCTCCGAAGTATAGTGACTTCCGGTTCCTCTTGACCCTTCTCTTGGATCACGGGCTTCTCATCTGATAGTTTCTCGAGCAACCTCATTAAGTCATCATCTATCTGTGCAGTTCCTGCTTCTACCTGGTTAAGATCATAGCCTTTTGCCTTGAGCGTCTCCCTCACGATCTTCGACTTTAGTATTATTTCTATCGGAATCCTTCTGCTCTTCTTCAAGATGGTCTTTTCTGGAGGTTCTTTAGGTAATTCAGGATGATCTTCAATCGGTTTGCCTGATTTGTCCAGCCATCTCGTGAGTGGAAGACTGTCGTACGTTTCCTTGTCCATGAAGGAGAAGCCATCTTTGATTTCAGGTCTGTCTGCCTCTCTTTGCTCTTGTCTCTCATAGAACTCCGTCTTCTTACTCAAGCTGTCGGCATTCTGATGTTTATCTCGTGTTCTATGCTCAATTATCATGTTGTATCCGTCCAGGCGAACTATCCACCTCCCAATGTAACTTTGGTCCATTGAGTACGTCTTCAGCCAGCTCAGTGCTCGATTGTCGACTCGCAGCTTGAAGGGCTCACTGCCTAGGTATGCCCTGTATTTCTCGACAAAGGTGACCACCGCGAACATCTCTGCTTTCGGTGCTCCGTACTTCATTTCCGTGTCACTCAGGACTTTGCTCCCGTACGCTATTGGTCTCAAGACTGTCTTCCCATTCCATTCTTGTTCTTGATGGAGAATTCCAGAAATCGCGACTACCGACGCATCCGTGTCCAGCACGTACATCCTTTTCTCAGTCGGCATACCCAGTACTGGTGCCTCACATAGCTCTTTCTTTATTCTCTGGAATGACTCTTCTGCTGCGTTGTTCCACGTGAACTTCTTGCCCTTGTGTCTCATTAATTGTTGCATCGGGTATACCTTGTCCGCATAGCCTTTGATGAACTCTCTATAGTAGTTAGCGAAACCCAGGAAGCTCATCAACTGGTGTTCTGTCTTCGGTGATTTCCAGGTTAGGACTGCTTCCACGGCGTCCGGATCAGTTATGATGCCGTGCTTGTCTACCATCCTGCCCAAGTATTTTATTGAGTCATTGAGTATCTCGCACTTTGATGGTTTACACTTTAGCCCCGACCTTTTCATGCATGCGAACACTTCGTCAAGTCTCTCAATGCGGTCTTCCAATGTGGGCGTCGCTATTACCACGTCATCCACGTAGCACATTACCAGATTGCCATACTTCTTCGTCACGCCTATCAGCGCGTGTGCCATCAACCGCTGAAACGTGGCTGTGGCGTTGCAAAGTCCAAACGGCATCCGTTTCCATTGAAACAGACCCAACTCGCAGGCAAACCCTGTCTTGTCCCTGTCCTGCTTCCTTAGTGGTACCTGCCAAAAGGCCGAGCCTAAATCAAGAGTCGTAAAAAATTTTGCATCACCTAACTTCGAGAGGCTCTCATCAATCCTAGGTATGGGATAGGCATCCTTCACCGTGACGGAGTTCAGGTATCGAAAGTCACAACAAAACCTCAACTGGTCGCCTTTCTTTTTGGCCATCACTACTCCACACGCCCACGGTGACTTGGATGGTTCTATCATGTCATACTCTAGTAACGTCTCGATTTCTTTTCTACACGCCTCCGATTTGTGTGGGGTCATGCGCCTCGCCCCCTCCCTGTGCGGTACCGCGTTCTCCTCAAGTTCTATTTCATGCTCAACAAAATTACAACACCCGATATCCGCTTTAAGCCTCGAAAAAACTTCTTCGTTCCGCTCTAGTACGTCCTTGATGGCTTCGAGCTGTTCATCTTTCAGTTTGCCCCTCAAATGTTCAATCTCCGGCAGAACCGGTTTATCAGTTTGCATTTCATCTAGTGTGGGCCGCTCTGGAAAGTTCGAACAGCTCGACAGCCCATCGTCCGTCTCTGACTTAAGTGATTTAACAAGACCTGAAGAATCTTTTATTTTCTGCAATCGTCTCAAGATACAAATTTTGTCCCTATGATTGGGACAATCAACAAATTCATTTTGTTTTGAGTTCTCAGTTGTTTCATATCGGGTTTTAACCGGTAAAGCATATCCCAGTTTCCTCCCTCTCTGTATCGTGATCGGTATATCAAGAGTATTCAACAAGACACTGACGCAGAGGCCGCTCTTCGTTATCGAGAAGGATCTTCCTAAAACAGCAGCACTTTGACTATTAGGATTCAGAACTGAACACACTTGCTTGTTGTCACTTAGTTCATTGTAATTTTTTATCCTCAAGCCTACGATTGCCGCTTCATTCGCCTTTAACCTCACCCTCCTACTCAAAAATACCGGTGCTTTGGTTTCATTTGCCATTATTAAATTTACCGGTTTGATTGCGTACCTCCTATCCGGGTTCCGTATCCTGAACATTGCGTTATTTAGATCAATCGCTACATCGAAATTCCTGATGAAGTCTCTGCCCAAAATGAATTGGTCAGATTCATCTAGGTTTTCTACCACGAGAAAGCTCATCCACAGGTTACGTTCCCCCAAATTGAGGGCTATTATCGGCATCCTGCCCAGCACCCGAAGGCCCCTTTGTTTGCAGCTGACAGCCGTATTCTCGAGTCTATCAAATCACCTTTGTTAAAGCCCATTCGTTCCCAAGGTTCGATTGGTATGACGCTCAAGACTGCTCCCGTATCAAGTAACCCACGTAACTGAGTCTTTTTGCCACTTATGTCTAGCACGTGCCCTGTCACATCTGCCTCCGTTCCGATGTGCATCGCATCTTCTTCAAGCATGGCGCAGTGTCCAATCGATCTCCTTTTCAACTCTTCTTTCCCTACGTAGATTTGCCCAATTAGGTCTTCGTCACATGTTATCATTGTCTTGGTATAGATGTTGATTCCATCTATATTTAGCATCACCTCGTGTGGACCATAAGCTTCAGTATACCTGTTGTCAACACGTACCGACTTGCTGCCCCCTCTCGTGAGTAGTGCTCTCAGCGCTCTAGAAGTCGTTTGTGGGCTTATACAACTCAAGTAATCTGCGTACACGTCAATGTGCATTATTGTCTGGTCGCTCGGTTCACTCAAGTTTCTGGTTACCTCGTGGCCGCCCACTGTGATTATCGACATTATTCTAGCCCCGATTTTCGATATGCCGAATGGCTTTCCCGTCACCATTCTTACAGTGTTACAATTCCCGGTCTTTGTTGAGCCTGGTACAGCCTCTGGTGTTGGGTTTGATCCGGTTAATGCTTCGTTGAAATTCTGTCTTTCGATCTCCAGCTTCAATCGTTGCTCTATTTCTTTCGCAGCCAGATCCTGTTTCACTTTGGCAATTGCTTCCGTCGCCACTTTCTCATAGTTTATCTCTAGAGAGTTCCCGGCCGCGGACTCTATCGCACCATTAACATGTGTTACAGCTTTCACTGTTTTCGTCGGCAATTCCGTGCTTGGTGCTCCTAAGTTCCTAGATTCAAACTCGTTTTGTCTACTCCGCTGATTCTGCACTGCCGCTAATGCCAACTTATGTTTGGGGTGACTCTGGTCCTTGACCGCTTCCCAGAACAAGGGACAATCCATTCTGAAGTGCCCCTCCTGGCTACAGAAGAAGCATCTTGCGCCTATCTTGATGATTAAGCCACTATAGTACTCGTGTTCCTCCATTTGGCTCATGTCCTCCTCATCCGGTGCGTATCCTAGACTCTTCATGCCTTGTTTGTATGTTGTGCAGTCAGCCACGTGGTGATCCGCCGACCCGCAGTTCGCGCATGATCTGCGCTTGTCCATGTCATCTCTAGGCTTGTACCATGATGACCTCTGGGGTTGGCTTCCCCCTTGCGTGTTCCTGTTTTCTGAATATGAGTATTTCCTGGGTTTCATCTGCATGTATTCCCTTGATTTCTGTCTCATTTCTTCTGGGGTCGGTGCGCTGTCTTTCGACAATGTGTAGTATGTCGCTAACATTGTTCTTAAGTCATCACTTTTTACCCCATCAATGAACTTCGAGGCAATGCTAAAGTTTCTTCTGTTTGTCGACTCCTCCGGGTCACTCCTTCTTCTCAAGCTCTCGAGGTCATATAGGAACCGATCAATTGACTCGTCGTCCCTCTGCCTTCTCTTTTCAAATCGCATCATCGCTTGGTGACCCTTCATGCCTGATCCAAATCGATTCAGCAATATTTCGAAGATTTTGTCCGCGGTATCGCGTTCTTTTTCTTTCTTTGCAACCACGCATTTCAATGCCGTGCCTTCCAAGTTGCTGAGTATGGCTGTGCATGCTTGCCTTTCATCATTTAAGTTATCTTGCTCTAGATGTAATCTCATCACTTCCACCCACGTGTCAATGCATCCATCGGAGTCGTCTTTGAATTCTTTTGGCTTCTTGAAAGTTTTTCTTGATTTTCCGTCTCTCCTATCGCTCGAGTTAGTGTTCCTCGTGGCGAAGGCCTCTAGAGTCCTGTTCATCATCTCCCAAGTGCTTGCCCACGTCATGGCATCCGGAGCTGCTAGCTGTTGAGTCCCCCGGACCACTCGTTGTGTTTGATGTCCCATTTTTCATGATTGTTTTAGCAACCGTTGGTGCTATGCTTACCGCATCCCGGTTTAAAGGCAACGGTGTCGATTGCCGTTTGTTCCTTTGTGGTTCCACAAAGTCCACTCTGGTGCCTTGCGTGCGATCCGCTGCCGGTCTTTCTTGTGAGGTAGAATTTCTCAAGATTGCATCCAACTTCGCCTGTATTGCACACGAACTTTCGGCCTGATTCCTGTTCATTGTGTCCATTCTCTTTTCCAGGCTACCTAATTGGCTGTTGACATCATCATATCGGTTTTTCAACTGTTGCATATCTCTTTTGATGTTCTTATCTCGTTCTTCATTGGTGGCATCTACCTTGTCCGACATCTGCTGGAGTCTCTCGTCTGTCGCCTTAGCCAGGTTAAAATAACTATCCAGATACTCGTGTTTGTTGTATTTCAACTCTTTCCTTATTAAGTCTCTATCTTCCTCACTGTACTTTAGTTGTTTGTCGATGTGATTTAGTTTTGTCATCAGGTCGCCAAGCTCAAGAGTAGCTGTTTCATGATGAGCCGTTGTCTTGTTTTCGGCTGTCGCTTCCGTTTTGGCTTGTTCTTCCTTTAGGTCAGCTTCTGTCGTCTTCGCGCTCACTGTCCCAAATGTTCGTGCTCTTTCAGTTTTTGATTCTTCGGCCGTGTTGTCCTTCGATTTCATTCCGACCATCATCGCCAACTTTTCTGTAAAAGATGTTTTCTCTACTTGAGAGTCGTCTTTCACCGTTCCTCGGGTATTGCCTGTTGTGTCTTCTAACGCGTCTATCGGCGAAAACTCCACGGTTTTTGGATTTTGATCTTCCATATGGGGCATCGGTGTGGATTCCGTAGTCTTCTTCTCCACTTCATCTACGCTCTGGTCTGGTGTCTCTAGATCGATTTCAATTGTGGGCTCCACCTGTTTGTCTTTAGCACCTTCTCGCGCCTTGTTCTCGGTACTACTCCTCGTGCTGACCATGCTAACTGAAAAGTTATCTTTCGTTTTGCTTGGGCCCATTGATGTCGTTCCGCGCAGCGACGAGTTATATTTCGTGTTTGATCCACTTGACCTTTTTTTGAGCACCGGTACCCTACTCCGTCTCATTATTTCTATTTACAATTGCTCTTATTTACAATATTATTATATACACAATCCTATTCTACGAATAAAATCTTTTGTGGAAAAGAATTCTTAAAAGGAAATATACAACGTGATAAAAACCTTTCTTGAAACTTTCTTTATTTGTGGTCTCAACCGTACCGGGTTCCGACTAGTGTTGTTCTGTTTTAAATCTGTCTCAAAACACTTATTGTAATTTTACTTCAATTTTTATACCGTCCTAAGACTTCCAGTTACCGTCCCTACTCCTCTTTGTACCGTCCCAGGTTTTTTTTTTTCTACTGTCCCAAGACTGTTCGGTACTGTCCCAGTACTTTCCGTCAGTGTCCCAAGACCCTTGTCCTGAGAGTACTATCCCAGGACCACTGTCCCAAGAGTACTGCCCCAAGGTCAGTGTCCCAAGGCTAGTGTCCCAAGACCACTGTCCCAAGACTACTGTCCCAAGGCTAGTGTCCCAAGACTACTGTCCCAAGGCTAGTGTCCCAAGGCCAGTGTCCCAAGACCACTGTCCCAAGACTACTGTCCCAAGGCTAGTGTCCCAAGACTACTGTCCCAAGACCACTGTCCCAAGGCTAGTGTCCCAAGACTACTGTCCCAAGGCTAGTGTCCCAAGGCTAGTGTCCCAAGACCACTGTCCCAAGACCACTATCCCAAGACCACTGTCCCATGACCACTGTCCCAAGACCACTGTCCCAAGACCACTGTCCCAAGACCACTGTCCCAAGACCACTGTCCCAAGACCACTGTCCCAAGACCACTGTCCCAAGACCACTGTCCCAAGACCACTGTCCCAAGACCACTGTCCCAAGACCACTGTCCCAAGACCACTGTCCCAAGACCACTGTCCCAAGACCACTGTCCCAAGACCACTGTCCCAAGACCACTGTCCCAAGGCTAGTGTCCCAAGACCACTGTCCCAAGACTGCTCTGGTCCGGGACTGCACTGTCCCAAGACTGTTGACAAGTGTCTGAGCGGTGGGACCTCTTTCTTCCTCGTTATGGGGACTTCTTGATTCACTGTACCTTGTACCACCACTCAAGCTCTTAGTAAAAATTTTCCCAAAAACCCTCTCTTAGTGGCCAAATGCTGACCCCCTTTTTTAGTTACCTCTTTTTCAATGTTCCAAGCAACTTGAAACCAAAACCTGTGCGCAGGTATCTTGTGATCACCTGTTCGTATAAAAGCCAAACACAAATCCTTACCAAAAAGCAACAAAAATCTAAGCAAGAAAAAGTAATAAAAACAGAAAGATGAACCCACCTAAAATTCAAAGGTGACAAATGTCTACCTTCTATCGAAAAAAATGTCTGGTACCTAATTGCCACGCGTTCTCTCCCCCCCTGCTAGCGATCTTATGGGGTATCACAAAAACTGTCTATGTCCGTTCCCCCCTACCGATCCGACCAGGGTACCTACCTGAACCTGATTCTACTTTTGGATATCCGTTTCCTATGACCAACGCGTGTAAATATCTAATGTAACTAAGTCGACGACGCCGAGCAATTAGCTACTCTAATGTGTCCCCCCTTTTTACAAATTATAACCGCCAACCTCTAACTTAACCAGCCCCCTTCTACCTCCCCCCTTTTTAGCCCCCTTTCTTAAACCTAAAAATTACCTCAAGCGCCGGGTGCTAAACCTCTCAAGAGAAAACCGTAGACCCGTCTCCAGGCCTGCTCAAGTAAAAACGTTCCTCAAAACCAGGGGATTTCGCTTATCCAATTTTACACTTAACTCCTATAATGTAATGTGGATTTTAACGATACCCGTTCTGCCCAACTTGAGAACTCGAGAACTGCAAAATCCTTCTTTGCTACTTTCCTACTCGACTGGTCACCTTTTCCAGTCCAATCTCCTATTGGTTCAGCTCAAGTGCTCCTGAACCACTTTCCCACTCGGCTGGTCACCTCTTCCAGTCAAGTCTCCTATTGGTTTAGCTCAAGTGCTCCTGAACCAGTTTCCCACTCGGCTGGTCACCTCTTCCAGTCAAGTCTCCTTGTTGTCCAGCTAAGTTCCAAGCTATCTGAAAACCCTTGACAACGCCCCACACTCGGGCACTTTATTGAGGTTACTGGGTTAAATTGCTAGGTTGATCGAAACGATCGAACTTGTAAAACAGTATGGGTATACTATTTAATTAATATAAAGGTTTGATCCAACTGATCTGGTGTCAAAGTCACTGTCTTTTTTCGTTTTACGGTTTTTGTTCCTTTTTCTATTCTTTTTTGGTTTTTGTTTTGCTTTTTGTCTTTTTGCTCGTGTTTTTGTCCCCCTAATTGCCCCCTTTTACTCGGTTAGCTAAGCCTCGTTCGGAGAGCGTACCAGGAAGTTTTCTCGAGTTTTCTTTAACAAGCTATCACGGTACAACCGGAAGGTTTGCACGTTCCTGCCGAACCGTACCACCGGTACTCTAGAATGGGCATGCAGCCCGAAGCTGTCTCAAGTGGGTTCGACTCCGTAGTCTTGATGTCGTAAACACCCAGGAGCGCCATAAAAACACTATGTAACACTCGTCTACTGTAGTCACACATGAGGCTTAAGAAAAATAGGCCCTATAACCATTGGCTCAAGAGTCAGGGACACTATCTCTTGTGTTTTTCTACCTCAAATCAGTCGGAGCCAATTCGGTTCGCTTGTGACATGAGACTACGACCCGTTACAGCTTAAAGGCTACTACCAAAATATCCCCCCACTCTAGAAATAAGAACGTCCCCATACTTTGGTCTCTAGATACCCAAAATACATGAACGCCGTTAAAAACCGGGTCGGAACAATCCGTTAAGTTACCTTTTATCAGACAGTGGAACTTTGATCCATTTCAGATGGATCAACCTAAAACTCGCCTTACCTCAACATAATAATCATAAAACACACTCTAGAAATTTAAATTGAGTACTCACATCATAGCACGCTCAAGAACTGGGAGCAATTAAGTCGGTAATCAACTCGAGAATTAAATAATGTAACTAAATGAGTTTAATGTTTATCAGTTTCAATAACAAGGACAAGTTTTAACTCTAGAATATAGTTTCTCGTGAACCACTGGGACACTCAAGTTGTCCACCTTACCACCGAAGGTTCACTCTAGTCCAATTCGAATAACAATCCAGTCGATCAATTATAGTCCAGTTCTCGGGAATACGCTTGTCTCTGTTTCAGATGGGACAGCTCTACTCTAGTTTTATTGTGACGGAAATTGCGAATAGCAATTTCCCACTGTTTTATCTGGCAACTTTCCCGAGATTGTTACTCGATCGTTCTGATTTCTCTTTTTCGGTTTTCAGTTATCGCGAGAAAATTGTGCATGACAGGCTTCATTCGAATTTTTGAAAAATCAAATTTCACTCCAAAATTAAGCGTTCTTGTTTTTCTCAAGGTCA
Organism: Symsagittifera roscoffensis; assembly: GCF_963678635.1. NCBI lineage: Eukaryota > Metazoa > Xenacoelomorpha > Acoela > Convolutidae > Symsagittifera > Symsagittifera roscoffensis. The sequence goes on from NC_087065.1 coordinate 55,081,551, forward strand.
AACTTCCAAATATGACCGACTGGCACAAAGAGTAATATAAGAAATAGTAATAGCACTATTTTTAGGAGTGACCTCGTGGTCTTGGGATACTGAGACCCAGCCACGAGCTCACTAATTTTGCATGTAAGTAAGTTAATTTGAGCGTTCTGGTCGAAGCCGAAAGCAGTAACGTTATGTCGACCCGGTGCTAGAAAGACCATCAAAGAACTGGCTTTGGTAGAGACGGTGAAAAGCATGTAGAGCTTTGTTTAGACGCTGGCTAGTCGTTTTATAGATAAGCTCTATTTTCCGTCGATATGTATTTCGGGCGAATGTTACAAAACTTCTGTAAATGGCCACTGGCAATGTATCTTGAGACGCACTCAACATCCTGGGGGCTCACTGACTGACGACGACACGCGATGAGAACATCCATCTTGAGTCAAAAAGTATGTGCCATTCAGTCATATTTGAAAGTTTGACCTTGACTTGAACGTTTAACCTTCATTTTGGAGGACAAAATTAATTTTTAAAAAATTGTATTGAACCTATCATGCTCAAGTTGCTCGCGACAACTGAAAATTCGAGAAAAAGTCAGACAGAATATTCGAGTTGTAATCGCGGGAAAGTTGCTAGAAAATACAAGAGTAAAATTGCTCTTCGCAATTTTACCAGAATCATGCAACACGAGTAGAGCTAACTTGTTCCCGATACAAAAATCAAGAGTTCAGAAAGAGCGACAGAGAAGAACGATCAATTGGACCAGAGTGATACTTGAGTGGAAAGGCGGACAGCTGAAGCTGCCCAATTGTCCCGGAGTGAAAAACTTCTTGTGTTAAACTTTATTACCTTAATTCAGTTCTATAGTCGCTTTACAATTACTAGTTATTCAATTCTGGAGGTTGTGTCGGTATGTGAAAAACTAATTAAAATTTTTTGAGTGTATTTTTTTGATTATGTTTAGTTAAGGCGAGTTTTCAGGTTGATCTATTTGAAATGAATCAAAGGTCCACTGTTTGATAAACACTAGCGGTAAATTTAAGTTTCGAGACCTGATCATGAGTGCGTTCTTATATCTATAGTGGGGGGTATTTTGGTAGAAGCCTTTAAGCTGTAACACTGTTTGCAGTCTCATGTCGCAAGTGAACCGAATTGTCTCCGACAGCATGTGGTAGAAAAACACAAAAGATGGTGTCCCTGACTCTTGAACCAATGGTTATAGGGCCTATTTTTCTTAGCCTCATATGTGACTTAAGTAGGCGACACAAATTCTATCCGCTCTTCTTTGGTTTTTTTTATATCAATGTACAGACGCACAAAACATGTTATCGAAGAAGAATCACGCCCAGCTTTACGAAAATAAAACTCAAATGAAAAATGCTAATAAAATCGTTTTTGTGGTAAAAGGTAAGCCAGAAAATTATTTGCATTTTTTCTTTTTCTCTGCACAATCCTCCAATAATGGAGATTTATTAATCAAGTTCAAAACTCTGGTTCCATCATTTCCTTTATTACTACTCTGCCCAATTCATTTAGCGAAACGATTACGCAGGGAATTAAAATTGCTAATTAATGTTTTCAATTTAAGGGGAATTTTTTGGCTCTGATTCGGAATTATTCAGTACTTCTGAATTGCCAAACTGTAGTTTTCAGCTGAACATCGAAGAAATGTTAAGATATACTGCGATAACTCATTATCCGAAAACCTCTGGAATCTTCTACTGTTCCTGCTAGGGCAATAATCCTTGATAAATCATGTAACATTCGTCTACTGCAGACACATGAGGCTTAAGAAAAATAGGCCCTATAACCATTGGCTCAAGAGTCAGGGACACTATCTCTTGTGTTTTTCTACCTCAAGAACGGTCGGAGCCAATTCGGTTCGCTTATGACATGAGACCACGACCCGTTACAGCTTAAAGGCCACTACCAAAATACCCCCCCACTCTAGAAATAAAAAACGTCCCCATACTTAGGTCTCGAAATACCCAAAATACATGAACGCCGTTAAAATCCGGGTCGGAACAATCCGCTTAGTTACTTTTTATTGGACAGTGGAACTTTGATCCATTTCAGATGGATCAACCTAAAACTCGCCTTATCTCAACATAACTATCATAAAATACACTCGAGAAATTTAAATTGAGAACTCACATGTCGATGCGCTTGAGTATGAGGAGTAATTAAAAGATGAGCAGCTCGAGAATCAAATAATATAACTAAAAAAATTTGATGCTAATTAGTTTTAACAACAGAAGTAAGTTCTGTCTCAAGAATCAAAGTTTCTGTATGAACCATCTGGACACTCGAATTGTCCTCTCTTCCATTGAATGTTCACTCTGTTCCGTTCGAATAATCGTCCTTTCTCAAGTCTGTGTTATGTTCTCCTATTTTCGGGATAAGACAGCTCTACTCTCTTATTATTTCGTATCGAGAAATTGCGAATAGCAATTTCCTGCCTTTTTCTTGAGTAGTTTCCCGCAATTGTTAATTCGGACGCTCTGATTTTTCACTCTTTTGCTTTCAGTTGGTTCGAGAAAACTGAGCATGACAGGCTCCATTCGAAATTTTCAAAATCAAAACTTCACTCCAAAATTACGTGTTTCTCAAGGTCAAACCTCCAGACATGACCGACTGGCACATACTCCCCGGACTCGAGATCGATGTCCTCATCGCGTGTTGTCATCTGCCAGTGAGTCCCAGAGAACCGATTGTTGCTCAAGATACAGTGCCAGTGGTCATTTACAGAAGTTTGCATCGGACTTAAGTTTATCTACCTTCCAAAATTCACAACCATATAAAATTTTCACGCTATCGCTAAACAGCAATCAAAATCTGCACACACCTGCACCCATGAATCCCCGCTTTTTAAGCTGGTAATTTGAAAATTTCTTTTGTCCTATTCAGTCAGGAAATTATCATGCATCATTTTGATTTATATAATAGATCTATCATATTAATAACAATATCTTATTCGTCTAAAATTTCTTTTTCGTGAACCCGGATTTCATCCGAGATCACCCTCGAGCCTCCTCCCTCTCAAGACTCAAGACTCTAGAATTTTCCCTTCCAGCCACCGGCTCACCTCGTGTCCTTCGCCCTCGAGGTACCCGATACCGGTGTTCTTGGCACTGTAATTTGTTCCAACAGTGCTTCTTCGTCATCGGAGCTGATCACAATTTCCTCCTAGGTCTTCAGCTGTTCATAGGATCGCATCCACTCCCTCTGCTCTTGCAACCTCTTCGATTGATTTGGTAAGCTCTTTATCTTCGATTCCCGGTTCAAACAGAAGGAATTGTGAAGACTCATGCTTATATTCTTCGCCAGGTCCTCCTCTAGTATCGATTCCCTCGCTCTAGAATTGTCTCTGGATACTCTGCCCACTCTTTTCCACCCCGTCGTGATCGCATTTCGATGGGTTAGCAGAGGTCTCTTGAAGGCATCTGGTCCTATCTCGGCTTGGAATTGTCGATATTCCTTTTGATGTTTCCTCATGTGGTCCTTTGTCACCAGATATAACCAGGATGTTAACGTCGCACGAAACCAAGGAAAGAATCTCAGGCGGCTCCATATATGTCTGATCTCCACTGGTATGGCGAATACCTTGCATGCGGTCTCGAACAACTCAAGTCTCCTAATGTAATGTATCGCATGAATCGACTCAGCTGTTGGCGTTCTCGATTCTCTATACTTCGCTATGTTTTCTTCCATCCATCGTAGAGCCAGCATCGTGCTCACCACCAAGATGGTCACCTTTTATCGATGCTCCGGTAGTCCCAACGACCTAATTTCTTCTATGTCCCAGATCAGACAGAGATTGGCGCGGTCTGGGTACCACACTGTCTGCGCCAGACAGTGGCATGGACAATCCCCATGCGTGAGGTCGATGCTTCTAAGATTGCGTTCTCCCGAGGCTTCTAGGAGAAGCTCAAGCTCCATCATTTTCTCGTGTATCATGTCGACTTCTTCCGAGCTTGGAGCACCTACTGCGGGTTTCCCCACCGCGTTTTGCCTTCCGTGATCACTTGTGTTTTCGCTCTCCAAGCCTAGGAGTTCTTCACCCCAGATTTCACTCAAGTCGTCTCTTTGTTCCTTCGGTACTGCTCCTCGGATCTTCCTCAACAGCTTGTGTGAATGATGCGACATCCGAGCTAGTCTCACGCACTTGGGCACTGAGAAGGCTTTGTCTATCAATACCCTCTGGCTGGACACCTCCACCATCGCCATGTGTAGTGGATAGTGGCTTCCACATAGGTTAGCCAACACTGACCCCACTAAGGATTTCGCATTTAGAGGCAATCCATAGGCTTCGCTCATGGGAAATCCCATCTCCGCCTCGAGTCCAATCTTCCAACTCTTGATGTGCTTCTGGTTCACTTGCAACACTCCGGATCATGATTCCACGCTCAACGCGGTCACCAGGTGGTGTTCTGACTCTAGCCTCTCTAGTGACTGGAGACTACACATTCTTGAGAAAAATCCCAAGGCTGTCGCTAGGTTCACGGTGCTACTCGCGTAACATTCAGCCACTATCTGTATCTCGCTCTTCTCCCTTTCGGTGATATCCTCAAACCAGGTGATGAGGTCCTCTTTCTGGAAAGACTGTATCCTGACGCATGATCGTCCATCACAAGTATGCTCGCCGTTGCCACATGTCGAATCAAGACAACTGCCCGGCTCCATCCTCTTCACCGACCCTGTTCCACTCGTCACCTCACTCGACTCTTTCATCTGAGGCAGGATCAGTCTATGTACTATACTCAAGGTCGCCAAATCCTCATCCTCTGTCGGTGCCAATCTCACTCGCTCAGTGACCTCCTCAATCAGGCTCGCATGGGGATGTGGACACCAGGAGGGTCTGAGTAATTTCCATACCACTCCCAGATTCGTGGTCAACACACCATTCCCGTTGCCCATTTTTAGTTCCACTCTTTTACTTGAGCGTGGCACACTTATCACTTCCGGCGTTCTCTCGAGAATCAGACCCAGGCTAGGTCTCTCTCTCTTCACAGTGTCTATCTCCATTATCTTCTCTGTCCAGAACTTCAGTAGCTCCGCCACCTCATAGTTTCTGTGGGCACCTCCGGCTTCCAAGTCCAAGAAGGGGTTGTACGCCATTCCCATCACTCCAGAAACATACTGGTACTCTCCCTTTTTGTTGAGTTTTCAGTACTCCCCTGACGAAGCCAGGTTGCCGTGAACGTCGTGTTTCTCCTCGAACTTCTTGTTGTAGAATCTCCGTATCTCATCTAACTTCCTATGGCTCTCCAGAGATTGCCTAGAACCATCCTCCCTCTCTATTCCAGTACTCTGGTACACATTCAAGATGACTGTGGAGACCCTCCTTTCCAGCGTCTTGCTTCCAACTGCTTTCTGATGACATGCTAGGATGGTACTGTCAGTCATCATCGACATCGTCCATCTCAAGAAACAGGTTGCATCTTTCCTTCTTGCCAGACTCAAGTCTGAGTTGTCCCTGGCTACGTGCTGCATCAGCATTCGATATATCTCTAGATTTTTGCCTCCCAGCTTCAACTTATCGTACGAAGTCAGTGTCTCCAGCTCTATCCCAAACAGGCTCCACGCGAACATCAGTTGTCCTGCAGTCCTGATAAAGGGATTCGCCATCAGCGGCGGTGCCGATGAGGGTGTCCTCATGGCCTCTTCAAAATGATCCTTCAATAAGTTTTGCCAGGATGTCTTCAGCTGGTTCGCCAATTCTATCTTGTTAACCTCAGCCTTCTGCTGGGTGGCCCAACTGTGTCGTTTGCGGGCTACTCCACTGTTCAATCTCTTCAAGCAGTCTTCCATTTCCTTCAATGTCCCAAGGGCTATCCACCACGGTCGGGAGGTATTTCTGGTTTTATTCTTCTCAAGAGGATCGCTGGTCACTTGTTTCCCAATAGCCTGATGTTCACTTGAGACCCATTCTTTGCCGACGTCTACCTCCCAGGTCTGCCCGCTCGTCGAACCTCGCTTCATTTTTATTCTCTGAGGTTTGAAATCTTCCTCCGTCACTGAGCTAGTGGTGTTTTCCATTTCTTTTTCTATGTCGAGCAGTTTCCTCGGTTCATAGCTACTTTTGTAGGCTGCCGTCTTCCATCGTGCCAGAACCATGGGGGCCGTCTCTCTCAAGTCCTTTTCCGAGACCGCGTCAGCTGAAGGACTGCCCAACCCCCCCACGTCTCTCTTCCTCTTGCGAGACCTCACTTCTTTATTCGGGGGCGTCGTCGTTATCATCACTGATTCAACTTCCTTCTCTCCAGCCAACTCTTGCCTCCCCCCTGCTCGAGCCTTAAGGATATTAGTACTTTTAATCATATTACTAGGTCCTACTTTATCCCCCCTTGTATATTTAATTATTTTATTGTCAGTTTTCTGTTTCGGAGTAGAGCTGTCTTTACATTTGTCTTCTCTGGTCTTTCTTGATGTTTTCCTCAACTCGACCATCTTGCTCAGCAGCTCTCCTCTAGCTTTCTCTTCTAAACCCGTCCCCATCAGGACAGGTTCACCGAATTTCACCACCGTGTCCCACAGTTCCTCTTTAAAATTGTCCAACGTGGTGTCTTCATCCACTTCTCGATTGAAATCGCTCAAGAATTCCTGCCAAGCATCTTTGCCCAGAGTGCCCAGGAAGGCGTCTCTGTTTCCCTCAAAGGTATTCTTCTCCCTTCTTTCCGCACTCAAGAAGATCATTCCCATGTTGGGATTCTCGCTCGTCAATGACAACTCTGGTTTCTTGCGGGGGGATGAGGTCAGAGGTGGCGTGGGGGTATCTGCCCAGTTTTCTTCACTCAGAACCTTCAACAGTTCCTGCGCAGTGAACTCCTCCTCCGCTGGCTTCTGCTCCGGTGTGTTTCCCACCTCCATATCCTCTCCTGCCTCACTGAGAGTTTCATCCATGCTCTCGTCTCCCGATTCTGCTTCTCTTCTCTCAAGAATCCTCCTGAATCGATCTTCCACGGTGCCACTCCTTTTATCCCCAGGGGTGTCCACCGATAGGGGTGATGGCGTCGTTGGATTCGTCCCCTTGTGCTCTGTCAGTGCCACGTACAATGGACCTGCTGCATCCAGCTTTTTTCCTTCCTGACTCCTATCCACCTGCTCTAGTCCGTAAGGTGCCCGGTATCTCCTTGTGGCAAACAGCATATCGTCTGCTTTCAGTGCGATGTGCCCTTCATTCACTATCATCCTGCCGTCGTCCCATGCCGGCAACTGGTTCTCTAGACTTGCCCGCTCACGTGCTCTCAAGGCATCTCGCACCTCGAATTTCGGGGGCATCGACCCTCTCATTTTCTTGGCTTGAGTTATCCATGAATTTATCTTCACATCGCTGGTATGAAAAAAAATCGTTGCAGTGTAGCCGATGAAGAGCGGATCCCAGCCGTCGGTGAACTCCTTCTGCCGTTCCTCGGTTGTGGTTCTCGCGTAAGGGGACGGGACAACCAGGGAACTGTTCATCCCCAGGGTCATTCTCCTCACTATGGGGAACTCAGGAATGCTCGCTGGCAGGACTTCCTTCTCCAATATCGCCTCTAGTTCCTTTTTCACTAGCTCGAAGCTTTTCGTCCATGCAGGAATTCTCAAGATTTCTCGCCCATTGGCTGTCAAGGGATTCAAGTTCCAGAACTTGGGGTAAGTTTCGATGGGGCCCTCGCGCTTGCCTCCCATCCGGCATTGCAGTTGTCCTCGGAAACTGTACACGACCAACTCCGGATCCTTCACCTTTCCAAAGAGCACCGTGTTGCTCATTTGTGCCCTTAGCACCTCTTGCTGACACCAGTTAAGTGTCGTTCCATCTAATACGCTTATGAGGCTCATGTGGGTCACGGAGTATCGATAAGCTGTCACCAGAGGATCTGGAAACACGAACGTGACGGCCGGTCCATAAAAACAGGTCACGACCTCCCCTAGCCCCCGGATCATCCCCATGGGATCCGATCTCATGGCCAGGCATAGGTCCGTCAATAGGGGCATGCCTCCATTCACTCTTCTCCATTCCTCTCTTGTCTTCGGGCTCTTTTCTTCACCAGTCAGGTGCCTGTTTTGCATCAGTAGGTACTGCACTAGCAGCGTCTTTAGCCCGGCCGCACACTTATATGAGTAGGTTTCAATACTCGAGTGTGTTCTTCCCATCGACAGGGGCTCCCCATACCTCATCAACCGGTGAAATGACGCCAGTTCACCGTGGGTCAGAAGCACTAACGTCAAGTATCCGTCTATCCTGAGGGTATCCACGCCACGACTGAACATGTATGCTGAGCCCATATTAAACAAGTACCTCGGGTAAACCAGGTACAGCGCCAGCAACAGGCTGATAGGCATATTCAATACCTCCTGTATGAACGCTTTAAAGATAGTCTCCTTCGCACTGTACACTCCGGCCAGGAACTCTTTTCCCCAACAAGGACTCAAAAACTCGAGAATCTCATGATCCCTCCTCGTCCTTAGCTCACCCTTCGCGTGCTCCCTCCAGAACCCTTCAATCGTGACCTCATTGGCTGCTGTGACGAACCTGCCAACCGTCATCTCCCTCTTCACAGCTACTCCCAGCTGCTCCTCAAGAAAATCCCAGATCTGCTTCACCAGAAGCGGCGCATATTCTCTTGTTTTCCCCGTGGCGTTTTCCAGTCTTGGTGTTAAGAAGGGCCACTTGCCTCCCTCTTGTGCCAACCGATGCACCATCGACTCTAATTGCTTCTCCGATGCGGCCACGTTCTTCCTTTCGTTGTTCGGCCCTCTAGATCTGCTGGTTGAGCTCGTGATGGTCAACTCCATGTCCCGAAACCACAGACTAGCCGTCAGGTGAGCCACCACTGGATGATCGTCCCTTATAATCGGGCTGAGCTTGAGTTGCCTGGCGAAGTTAGATATCTCCAACAAGAGGACCTCGTCTAATACGATGAGGATGTCGGCTAACTCGTAAAAGCCTCTCAACGCATGGGAGACATCCGCCCATGCCGCCGCGAGTTCTGACCTGCGCAGTCTCAAGTTCGTCGGTTCCAATTCTCGGTTGGGAGCTGCCATCAGGACACGCCACCCATTCCCCTCTGCGATCAAGATCAAGATCGCGTACACAAATTGCAGTGCAAGCGGCATGCTCGAGTACCCGGGGGACGTTGTGAACGCCACTTTTGTCTTGGAGCCGAATCTTGAGGCAACATTCTCTTGTACTTCATTTATAGCCGCGAATAGAGTCTGGATGGCCTCCCAGATCCTCTTTGGTGTAGGCTCACCACCCTTGAGCTGCTCAAGAAATCCCGTTGCATGCAGATGATCGTTCATCCCTGCAAACAGTAGTAACTCAGGTTCGCAGGGCATTTCTGACTTCATTGCCACCACCAGGGTCAACATCTGGCTTAGCTCCGCTCCCGGCAAGGTATATATCAGAGTTTCTGGCCAAAACAACTTGGGAGACGTCCCTTCAAAATCTGATCCTGCCACGATAACCACCCTTGCTGCAGCTGGGTCTGCCCTGTCGTAAACTGCCAAGGTTTTGGCCAGCTGCGTCTGCCCGCAGGGTTTCCCGTATCGGGGGTCATTGGCCAATCTTGTGCCTTCATACGCGGCGTCTGGTAACTCCATTTCTCTCGGGTCCATCAGTTTGTCTACCACTCTCAGCTGTGCTGGAGTGGCCACTCTAATTCTGGCAATGCTGGTTCGGTGTTTGGGAGGCTCCACCACCAGTCCCGGGCTCCCCAATGACTTGAGAGGTCTGTAATTAATCGGTCCCATCACTGATTTTATGGGAATTCCAGTCAGATCCGCCGTCTCCATCAACCTCGCTCTCGAGAAATGTGTTTCATGAGCCTTCAACCAGTCCACGCACTGGTGTCTCCCCAAGTCTTCGTGTGATACCTGATCAAGGCCCAAAGTTCTCGCTAGCTCCAGCCTACATTCCAGATCCTCCAGATCCAGTTCCTTGACCTTCTCCTCATATTTCGACCTGCTGGTCTCCAGTGGCTTTTCTGCCCTCTTCTTCTCCGCAACCACCACTGAGGACATTATCGACCCCTGAGGAGTTGCTGATGTCGCTTCATCAGCTTCCATGGGCGAGGTGCTTGGTAACTTGGTCCGGCTGTTCCTTGAACTGTCTCTAGAATCGGCTCTCTCGCCTAAGCGACTGGACAAGGACCTCGGGTTGTAGAAGGGTGGGTTTGGAGGTGGTCCGAACGTGACCTGCGCCGTCTCCAGCAACTCTGCCTCCAGCGCACATATGTGTCTTTGGAAGACGTTGTTCAACCACTCCACCCCTCTGGGCCTATCAAAGTGAATGCCATCCGCAGATGCGTCGTCAGGGAAAGAGGATAGCTCCATTTGCTCAGCCACGTCTAGTAGCCGAAGGGGAAGGACACTCCTTTGATGTATCTTCCTGATTGTTTCGTTCAGGCTTCGCACTTTGTTGTTCATCTCCACTGCATGTTGATCCGCTCCCATGTTGTAGGGAACGGTACATACCGTGAGAATGGCCGGATCCATTTGGATCCGTATTTCCTCGAGAATGCAGCTCATCTTGTCGTGCAGCCTTGTCACCTTCCTTGCTTCCCCCCTGGACACGTCGTTCGTCCCGACCATCAGGGTGACCGTGTATGCACTTACCATCCCTAACATCTCAAGTGTCGCTAACATCTGCGGCGTTGCGGCTCCGGCGAAGCTCAAGATTCCCGTTTGCCAATGGGACTGGATCCGGGTCAGCACCCGCAGCAAGCTGTCCCCAATGATCAAGTGAACCACGCCTTCAGGCACTCGCGGATGCGTGAAGTACTCCACCCAAGTCGCGTCGTGGAAGCAATCTCTCCTCTCCCTCTGCGCCGCGTTCCAGTCTATCCGATTGTGCTTGCGATATCTCCCTTCCGTATTCTTCTTGTAGCTCGAGATCACCACACTCCTGACAGGTTGCTCCCCCCACGTCGAGGGTAAGTCCGCTCTTGCCGGACTCTCACGACTCCTCAGCTGTAGCCGCTCCTGCAACTCTTTCAATCGTGACGAGTTGCCACCCACCTGACTACTACCCGGGGTCGAACTCGGTGTATATCCAGGCAACGCGACGTCCATCAATGGTCGTATTACTTGAGTCTCCAAACCACGCAGGGAGGACGCTGATTCGGGCGGTATCCATACCTCCAGCCCCTCGTTCATATGTTCTTGAGCCGCACGGTCGAGGTTGAATCGTCCCTTCGACCTAGGAGCTTCATCTACTTCCATGCGTGACTCTGGCCTTGAGCCAGTCACTACCCGTTCTTTGGGCCTAGCCCCTTTCTACATATCGAGCTCGCGTTGTTGTCGATGGATCCTCTCAAGTTTTGCCTGATCTCTCTCGAGAGCCTGCTTCAGCTGCTCACAATTCGCGGCATTCTCCCGCACCCTTTCTGCCTGTAGCTGTTCAGCTCTCATCATGTCCAGTTCTCTCCGCGCTTGATCCCTCTCCAGCACCGCTTGATCCCGGTCGAGGTTCGCCTTGTTCCTTTCCCGCTGGGTCCTCTCGAGTTCTCTCTTCATGGCACTGACGTCCGGATAAACTTCCCCCGTCTGCTGTGCCCGTGTCATCGATAGTACTTTACTCGTACTCTGGCTCGTGGACCTGACTGATGGTCTAACTGACAGTGGGAATTCCCCCGCGCCATACTCCGTATTGTTGTTCAGGCCCGGGTTTCCTCGCCAAATCGAACCCCCTTATCGCCCCATCCACGTTCCAGGACAGCCATCTGGTTTGTTCTTGATTGGACACTCCATCATTGGTGTAGCCTACCATCAAAACCGCTTCCGTCGCAGACTCCCGACACTCGCCCTGTTCCTCCAATTGGAGGATGGCATTCAGCATCACTACCATTCTCTCGTCCACTTGAGTATAATCCAGGTCCCTCAGCCGCCTGTACAATTCGTCAAGTGTGGCCTTTTTCAGAGCCGATGGCATGGACTTCCAGAATCGATCTGCCATTTCTGTGATTTCAATTGAGTCCTTGAGTATTAGCAACTTGAGTTTTACCTGAGAAACTTGAGTTTTACCTGAGCAAATTGAGTTATCTTTTTGAGATATCGTTTTCTTCCTTCAATTGAATATAGATGAGTAGTCAATGTGAGTTCAACAAATCAATCTGAAAATAACACCCGATTTTTTAGACCGACAAGCTGTGTTCCTAACCAGAAAAACCCATTACTTTTATGATTAAAAACCCTCTCTTTTTCGCCCTACTAAAATAGTTCAATTGAAATTTTCTAAAAACATGCAGAAACATTTTATGTTTTAGCACCATCAATCATTTAAAATAATAATTGTCATGCCAATCACCCCTAAGATCCCTTTACCTGTTTTGTACCCCAGTACCTAGCTCAAGACTCCTCCCTCACACCCGACTCGACACCCCCGTGTACCCAACTCAGGCGATGCTCAAGTAGTACTTCTTATGAAGATACACCACTATCTCAGTTTCTGCAAAGACTACATGTAGGATAGCGTACAATTCCCTTGGGCTCAGTTTGCCCCTGTTTGGGTCATACACCGGCATTGAGACCTCTGTTATCCCTCTTTCAATCATGAAGTCTCGTAGTCTTGTTAGTGCCAACATTACGTGTTCGGGATCAATTGTGTTCCTGTCATTGACCCTCGTCACTAGGAAGCACAGGTATTTCCCCGGGACTTGTGCTACTGATGGTGGGAGCGCTGCCATCCCTCCCAGTCCTGGTCTCTGTCTGAACAGAAACTCTACGTTCTGGTATTCTCTCTTGAAGTCAGCTTCCAGTCTTGATTTGAAACTCATGTCCGCCGTGACGCAGATCGCGCTAGTTCTGTTTGACAGGATGAAGTCGCTATCCGTTATCATGATGTTTTCCGAGTACTCATTGGGTATTTCAAACTTCGTTTTGAAATTCCGACCTATGGTAGGCTCTGGCTCTTCTTCTTCCAGTTCCAATTCGCTTGTTTTTCTCACTTTCTTGAGCTTCTTTATCATCAAATTTTCGGTGTGGGTAAGTCCTACCCCCACTCCCCGGACCAAAATATTTATCGACGTCCCCGTCGATGTTGTCGGGTCTGAATTGTCCGGTGGAATGTCCAGCGGCCTGTCTGTCGCCGTCCAGCATAGAGAGAGGGTCTTCTGACTTCTTGTGTTTTTCGTCTGACATGTCGACTTGCTGGATACTCTGTCCTCCATGGCCTTCGTCTTTGACGTCGCGTATCCACTCTAGTATCCTCAAGTTTGTGTTCTCCCTCCTCTCTATCTCGCTCTGTTCGAGGTCCGTCTCCATTTCTGGTGTCGAGTAATCTTCCTGCGGATAGTGTCCACCATCATCAATGACCTGCCCTTCCTCTTCGGCTTCCAGTTCGCCTGCACTCAGTAATTCCTCACCCAATTTGTCTGGCTGTATCTTGTCAATCAAGAAGTCATCCCCGTATCTGTTGTATCTCATACCCGTCCGTTTACGATTGCCAGTTCTGGCACCTCATCTTGCTCCGGGTCGTTCCAGTCTTCTTCTGCAAACGATCCTGCTTCAGACTCCACCTCTATCTTTTCATTGTCGTCCAAGCTCAAGTTTTCATTGCCATCATTTTTCTCTCTGGTGCCCTTTTCATTCACTTCACACGCTGGCTCTACCACCAGGTACTCGAGACCCTCCATGTCTTTCGGTAGGCACCAGTCTTCCGGGGACGGGACGTGAGGCTTCAGATTTTCGTAATGTGCTGCTCGCCCAGTACTCAAGCGGTAGAACCGTCCTTGTTGATGTACTTCCGTTATCATGAATGGTCCCCTCCACTTCTTGAGTAGTTTCTTTGTTCCCTTGGGCGGTATGACATTTTGGAAGACCCACACGTACTGGCCCACTTCATATGGTTTCGCTTGTAATATTTTTTCGTCATACTTCTTGCGTTGTCTCATTTGCGCTTGCGCCGTGTTCCTCCTGCATAGCTCGTTTAGCTCTTGTTGTCTTTTGATCGCTTCCTTCACATATGCCTGAGGCGACGTCCTCTTCCCCTCGTATTCTGGGTAGAAGAATGTTAGAGGCATTGCCCTCTCCCTGCCCGTCAACATCATGAAAGGACTGATGCCCGTCGTTGAGTGCTGTGTACTGTTATAGGCTCCTACTACCTGTGGCAGGTATTTGTCCCAGTCCGTCATGTATCTTGAGCAGTACACCCTTAACATGTTGACCAGTGTCCTGTTCTGTCTCTCTACCAACCCATTGGTCTGTGGATGATAGGTCGTCGAGTGTGCTTGAGCAATATGCGATCTCTTCATCAATTCTTTTGTCAAGTCCCCCACAAAAGCTTTGCCGTTGTCCGACTGGAAAGTCATTGGACAACCATACCGCGATATCCAATGCGTTATCAAATGATCACATGTCTCCTCGGCCGAGGCTGTTTGGCACGGGACCGCTTCCGCCAACTTTGTGAAGTGATCTATTATAACCAGTATCTGGTTATATCCCGACTCCGTCATGCAGATTTTTTGATTGTCTATCTGCACCACTTCATTGAACTCTGAGCTCTCAACGGACTTGAGGGGAAACTTCATCTTCCTTGGGTCTTTTACCTGGAGACATGCCAGGCAGGCATTCACCCATCTCTCGCAAGCTTTTCTCATTCCTGGCCAATCAAACCTGTGAAGTATCCTTTGTTGTACTTTGTCTATCCCCTGGTGGCCCATCTGGTCGTGTGATCTGAAAAGCACCTCCGTTTGGTACAATTGTGGTAGTATGATGAGGTTGTGTTTGTGTAATATCTTTTCCTCATCTCTCCTCTTGCACGCTACCACCCCATCAGCTGTGTGATAAAGTAAGTCTTTCTTTTCTTTATAGAACTGGCTCAAGATCTTGTAGCTGTCTTCCTCAAGTTCCCCCTTCTCCTTGACCCCCGACTGGATCCATTTGGAGAGGTTACTTGTCATTTTGTCATTCTTCTGGGCTCTTATTAGGTCTGACAGCCTATATCTCGCCTTGACATGCTCCTTTAGCGCCATGATCTGTCCATTCATCTCACCAGGGCTGTGGATGTCATCACTCAGTTTCACGCATATCATCCTTTTCACGATTTTCATGTCGTCTTCTGGTACCAGATTCGTTCTGACGTTTGAGTTGCACGATAGTTCCCTGAATGGCTTTCTTGAAACCGCTATTCTCTCAAGTTCTTCACCACCTCTTATCTCTTGTATGTCCAGATTGTACGTCCCTGTAGATGGGTCAGTTTGTAACTCTCTGTCGTGGTGCCTTGTCTTCTCTTCCACTAATATCATGCACAGACTGTCTTGGCCTTCGCTGCTCTCATCCGAGTCTTCATCCCATTCCTCACGCTCCCCGGACAATTTTCCTTTTCCGGGTTCCTCTTCTTCTGTGAACCTGGACCACTCCCCGGACTCTTGATCTAGTCCCAGGTGTTCAGTTCCTTCTTTGAATGTCACTTTCTTTTTCCTGACTTTCGTCTGCTCCAGAATATTTTCGGGGATTTTGTCAACTAGTGATCGCACGATATCTTTGCTATCAGTGACGCTTCCTTTTGAGGAGTCAGTATTGTTCGCTGTTTCTTTTCTCCGAAGTATAGTTAGTTCCCGTCCCTCCTGACCCTTCTCTTGGATCACGGGCTTATCATCTGATAGTTTCTCGAGCAACCTCATTAAGTCATCATCTATTTGTGCAGCTCCCGCTTCTACCTGGTTAAGATCATAGCCTTTTGCCTTAAGTGTTTCCCTCACGATCTTCGACTTGAGTATTACCTCTATCGGTATCCTTCTGTTCTTCTTCAAGATGGTTTTTTCAAGAGGCTCTTTTGGTAATTCGGGATGATCTTCAATCGGTTTGCCTGATTTGTCCAGCCATTTTGTGAGTGGAAGACTGTCGTACGTTTCCTTGTCCATGAAGGAGAAGCCATCTTTGATTTCAGGTCGGTCTGCCTCTCTTTGCTCTTTTCTCTCATAGAACTCCGTCTTCTTACTCAAGCTGTCGGCATTCTGATGTTTATCTCGTGTTCTATGCTCAATTATCATGTTGTATCCGTCCAGGCGAACTATCCACCTCCCAATGTAACTTTGGTCCATTGAGTACGTCTTCAGCCAGCTCAGTGCTCGATTGTCGACTCGCAGCTTGAAGGGCTCACTGCCTAGGTATGCCCTGTATTTCTCGACAAAGGTGACCACCGCGAACATCTCTGCTTTCGGTGCTCCGTACTTCATTTCCGTGTCACTCAGGACTTTGCTCCCGTACGCTATTGGTCTCAAGACTGTCTTCCCATTCCATTCTTGTCCGCATAGCCTTTGATTAACTCTCTATAATAGTTAGCGAAACCCAGGAAGCTCATCAACTGGTGTTCTGTCTTCGGTGATTTCCAGGTTAGGACTGCTTCCACGGCGTCTGGATCAGGTCTGATGCCGTGCTTGTCTACCATCCTGCCCAAGTATTTTATTGAGTCCTTGAGTATCTCGCACTTTGATGGTTTACACTTTAGCCCCGATCTTTTCATGCACGCGAACACCTCGTCCAGTCTCTCAATGTGGTCTTCTAGTGTTGGCGTTGCTATTACCACGTCATCCACGTAGCACATTACCAGATTGCCATACTTCTTTGTCACGCCTATCAGCGCGTGTGCCATCAATCGCTGAAACGTGGCTGTGGCATTGCAAAGTCCAAACGGCATCCGTTTCCACTGAAACAGACCCAACTCGCAGGCAAACCCTGTCTTGTCCCTGTCCTGCTTCCGTAGTGGTACCTGCCAAAAGGCCGAGCCTAAATCAAGAGTCGTAAAGAATTTTGCATCACCTAACTTTGAGAGGCTCTCATCAATCCTAGGTATGGGATAGGCATCCTTCACCGTGACGGAGTTCAGGTATCGAAAGTCACAACAAAACCTCAACTGGTCGCCTTTCTTTTTGGCCATCACTACTCCACACGCCCACGGTGACTTGGATGGTTCTATCATGTCATACTCTAGTAACGTTTCGATCTCTTTTCTACACGCCTCCGATTTGTGAGGGGTCATGCGCCTCGCCCCCTCCCTGTGCGGTACCGCGTTCTCCTCAAGTTCTATTTCATGCTCAACGAAATTACAACACCCGATATCCGCTTTGTGCTTCGAAAAAACTTCCTCGTTCCGCTCTAGTACGTCCTTGATAGCTTCGAGCTGTTCATCTTACAGTTTGCCCCTCAAGTGTTCAATCTCCGGCAGAACCGTTTTATCAGTTTGCATTTCATCTAGTGTGGGTCGCTCTGGAAATTTCGAACAGCTCGACAGCCCATCGTCCGTTTCTGACTTAAGTGATTTAATAAGACCTGAAGAATCTTTTATTTTCTGCAATCGTCTCAAGATACAAATTTTGTCCCTGTGATTGGGACAATCAACAACTTCATTCTGTTTTGAGTTCTCAATTGTTTCATATCGAGTTTTAACCGGTAAAGCATATCCCAGTTTCCTCCCTCTCTGTATCGTGATCGGTATATCAAGGGTATTCAACAAGACACTGACGCAGAGGCCGCTCTTCGTTATCGAGAATGATCTTCCTAAAACAGCAGCACTTTGACTATTAGGATTCGGAACTATACATACTTGCTTATTGTCACTTAATTCATTGTAATTTTTCATCCGCAAGCCTACGATTGCCGCTTCATTCGCCTTTAGCCTCACCCTCCTACTCAAGAACACCGGTGCTTTGCTTTCATTTGCTATTATTAAATTTACCGGTTTGATTGCGTACCTCCTATCCGGGTTCCGTATCCTGAACATTGCGTTGTTTAGATCAATCGCTACATCAAAGTTCCTGATGAAGTCTCTGCCTAAAAAAATTGGTCAGACTCATCTAGGTTTTCTACTACAAGAAAACTCATCCACAGGTTACGTTCCCCCAGATTGAGCGCTATTATTGGCGTTCTGCCCAACACGCGCAGGGCCCCTTTGTTCGCAGCCGACAACCGTATTCTCGAATCTATCAAGTCATCTTTGTTGAAGCCCATTCGTTCCCAAGTTTCGATTGGTATGACACTCAAGACCGCTCCCGTATCAAGTAACCCACGTAACTGAGTCTTCTTGCCACTTATGTCTAGCACGTGCCCTGTCACATCTGCCTCTCTTTGTTGATAACAGATACACAGAGCTTGGAAACATAGTATTCCCGCTGAACTATGTTTCCAGCCCTGTTTGTATTCCCGCTGAACCGTACCACCGGTACTCTAGAATGGGCATGTAGCCCGGAGCTGTGTCAAGTGGGTTCGACTCCGTAGTCA
Source organism: Symsagittifera roscoffensis (assembly GCF_963678635.1). Lineage (NCBI taxonomy): Eukaryota > Metazoa > Xenacoelomorpha > Acoela > Convolutidae > Symsagittifera > Symsagittifera roscoffensis. The sequence continues at coordinate 55,099,731 of NC_087065.1, forward strand.
TGATGTCGTAAAAACACCCAGGAGCGCCATAAAAACACTATGTAACATTCGTCTACTGCAGTCACACATGAGGTTTAAGAAAAATAGGCCCTATAACCATTGGCTCAAGAGTCAGGGACACTATCTCTTGTGTTTTTCTACCTCAAGAACGGTCGGAGCCAATTCGGTTCGCTTATGACATGAGACCACGACCCGTTACAGCTTAAAGGCCACTACCAAAATACCCCCCACTCTAGAAATAAAAAACGTCCCCATACTTAGGTCTCGAAATACCCAAAATACATGAACGCCGTTAAAAACCGGGTCGGAACAATCCGCTTAGTTACTTTTTATTGGACAGTGGAACTTTGATCCATTTCAGATGGATCAACCTAAAACTCGCCTTATCTCAACATAACTATCATAAAATACACTCGAGAAATTTAAATTGAGAACTCACATGTCGATGCGCTTGAGTATGAGGAGTAATTAAAAGATGAGCAGCTCGAGAATCAAATAATATAACTAAATAAGTTTGATGCTAATTAGTTTTAACAACAGAAGTAAGTTCTGTCTCAAGAATCAAAGTTTCTGTATGAACCATCGGGACACTCGAATTGTCCTCTCTTCCATTGAATGTTCACTCTGTTCCGTTCGAATAATCGTCCTTTCTCAAGTCTGTGTTATGTTTGTAACATTCGCCCGGAAGATACATATCGACGGATAACAAAACTAAGTCTTAAGACGACTGGCTAGCGTCTAAACAGAGCTTTGCATGTTTTTCACCGTCTCTACCAAGCCAGTACTTTTCGGTGGTCTTTCTTACATCAGGCTGACAAAAACGTTACTGTTCCCCGGCTTCGACCAGAACGCTCAAATTAACTGAATTACATGCAAAATTAGTGAGCTCATGGCTGGGTCTCAGTATCCCCAGACCACGAGGTCACTCCTAAAAACAGGGCTACTACTTATCATATTACTATTGTTTTTGTTCAGTAGATAAAAATCATCATCTCCATCGAAGATGGATCAACCCTTTCCCCCAACTCCTAGCTTCTCATCCTTATCAAAACGAATCCAGTTGTTAATTAAATTCAATTCAGGACATGACAAGAAGCTAAAAGTTTATATAAAAGGCTAAAAGTTCCAGTCCCGAAACCCTTCCGGATTCTTGAATCCAGTGAATCAAGCTCCTTAAGTTCAATTTCACACCAATCCGGAAGGCTGGTTCTCACCCTTCACCGTTGTTGGCAACGGCCTTGCAACTATTGTAGCAGCACAATAGTTGCAACTTGGAACGTTCTCTGCTATTGTAGTTCGTTGTTGTTTTTCTTTAATCTCGATTTTCGTTCTGTTCGCAATCACAGATAAAAGTTGTTCTGCTTTTTACTCGCTTTTTTGTTAAAATGGCCGTTTCAGCATTTCTCAGAAATGTGTCGTCATCACTCGAAATTTTGAAAATTTAAAATACTAGAATATTCTAGCCCTCACCGTTTGGCTAAACGTTCCAATAACGTCGCTAATCCTTCGAAATCATCAACTCGGAAGGCTTACTGCTAAAAATTCGAAGCCTGCATAAATTGCATTTTGGCCATTCTGGTCGAATGTCACATACTCCCCGGACAGTCCGGTCAATGTCCTCATTGAATCGCGCAATGTTCTAAATGGTTACAGTGTCATCGAACAGAATTTACAAAATGCACGAAATTACTTTTATCCACGTCATATCAACTCACCGCAGAATATAAATGGCATCATACTACATCACTATAGCCTTCAAATTCTTTCATTAATCTGCACATTGAGAATATGACCTAGGATAAAACATGTTTTCTGACTTCCAGTGTCAATGTCCCGATTAAAACTTTTTCTCTTAGATTTAAAAGATGTTGACTTGCAGGACAGTCCTGCCAACCAACAAGCTAAAATTATCCTACTATGCTCCTTCCCTTCGGAAATCTTGCTTGTTTATTGTCCTGAATATTAAAACTAAGAAACTTTGTGATCAGAAAGAACAATGTACCAACCTCCCTCTTCAAGAGGTTACTCAAGTCTTTCATATCACCACAAAGTGATCAGTTTTCCTAAGTGATTAAAAACAATCATGCAGGCTGGAATATTTAAATATACTCTTCCCTCAAGCCTTTCTAAATAAATAATAAGTGAGTGTCTCTAAAGCCACTTCAACTAAAACCAAAATGCAAATTTATAAATGCAACAATTTCCAAACTCAACTAAATGTTTCAGTTTTCAATTACAACTTGGTTGCTTGGTTTCTCACTTGAGTTTTTCACACACATAAAACAATTCTGAGTTTTAACGTTTCTTCATCATCCCTTTGTTCTCTTCTTTTTTCGTCGTTTAGAAGTTCTAAAACTTCTAAATTCTTCTAATTTTCTTTCTTGTTGCCTCTTGTTTTCTCGACCATTCATCAATGCTCCATTTCCTCCTCCTGTGACGCTGACTCTGCACTCTCGGTCTCCGTGTCTTGTAGCACGTCATTGACTATCCTGACGCTGTTGGAAGCCGTCCTCCAACACTTCTGCTCTTCCACCCTCTGTTTACAGCAAGGTAGGGGATCCACGTTTGATTCTCTGTTTCTACAGAAGCTGTTGTGGAGACACAACGTCACGTTTCTCTCCAAATCTTCTTTCAGCATCTCTGTCTTCTCATTTCCACTACGCTCGCTCGTCCTGGAAATTCTTTTCACAGCGGTGGTCACTGCATTCCGATGGGTCACGAAAGCTCGCTTGAAAGCTCCTGCCCCAATGTCCAGCTGATATTCACTATACACTCTGCCATGTTTCGACATATGCTTTTTCGCATACTCGTACAACCATGCAGTCATGTTAGCTCTGAACCATGGCATTAATCGTTTTCTTGCCCATATCTTCTTCACTTCCATCGGAATGTTTAGAACTTTGCACATTGTCTCAAAAAGATCTAAATCTTTTAGACAATCTAATTTCTGCAATTGTTCTCTCGTCGGTGCCTCCTGTCTATTATTTTCTCTCACATGAGCTTCCAGCCATCGTATCGCCATCATAACTCCCACTATCACTATTGTTATGGGCTGTGATGAATCTGGTAAACCCATGGAGAGCAGCTCTCCAGAGTCCCAGATCAACACCAAATTACTACGCTTGGGATACCACCAGGTCTGCAGCAAGCAGTGGCAAGGAAACTCGTCATGTGTCAACATGATGCTCCTCCAATTGCGTTTTCCTGAAGCTTCCAGCAATGGTTCTACTTCCATCATCACTCGGTGGATTTCATCATTCTCATCTACTGCATTGTAATCTGTGACAGTTGATCCTCTCTGTTTCTGTCTTTCAAAGTCACTGAAGTTCCCGCTCACATATCCCATGAACTTCTTTCCTAGTATTGACTCCAACTCCTCTTTGGTTCTCTCTGGAACTGCTGAGAACATCTTACATAGTAACTCGTAAGACTTTTCAGACATCCTCGCTAATCTCACACACTTCGGCACTGAGAAGGCTTGATCCACAATCGTTCTTGTACTCTTTACGTCCACAGCTACGAAATGCACAGGGTATCTGCTCTTGCACATTGGAGCCAACGTTGAGCCCACCAAATATCGTGCTCCTGATGGTCTACAATAAGTTTCGCTGTGTCTGATGTTCATCTCGTCCAGATCTTGTATGGTTTGGTTCGTCTGAACCTTCTGTGTTACTTTCGCCCCTTTTGGTGGCACAGCTGCTCTCAGTGGTGAACCAGACGAGGTCGCCTCGCTGTTCATCTCCCGATGCATTCTCGTCAGCCCAGGTTTGGGCTTGGAGGGCATTGGCATCTCACCTGGTTGGTAATTCCTAGAACTTCCCAACCCAGGCTCATTCGCCAAGTCACTCCCTGAGAGAGCCCCGTTTCTCCACCTCATCACTCTCATGTTCGGGCGGTCTAGTACTCCTCTTTCTCCATATGCTGCCATCAACAGGACTTCCGTGGGGCGGTCCCCACGGTTGTCGTGCCCCAAGATGTTAATCAGGGCGGTCAGCAACATGACCACCTCTGGGTCTTCCAGAGCGAAGTCTCGTTCGATCAGCCGACGATAGATCGCATCTACCATCGGTCCTACATATGCCTCTGCCAGGTCCATCAATTCGTCCAGGTTGAAATTATCCATACTGTTCTTTTCCAAATTTAATTTGATTTCGATTTCAAGTTTTGACTCAAGTGAGCAATTAAATGATCAATCAGGATCTAGAAAAGAAATCACGAATGTCACACTTGTCAATTTCACCTTAACATACATCGTTAAAATTTGCTTAAAGACAGTTCAGATAAAAAGATATTTATCCTAAAGTTTATTAAAATCAATTGGTTTCTAAAATTTTGGAATTCGACCTAAGATTGGACAGTCCAAACTTTGGATCTATTCCCAAGATCGTCATTTAGTTGTTCATGGTCACTAACCCCTACTTACCCATGATCTTAATAACCTAACACATAACATAACATAACGCACCTCTCACATATTACACACAACTCGGTCTTTGGCCTAACACCCTCTCGCACATCACTCAGCCTATACTTAAGTAATATTTCTTATGTAGATATACTTGTATGTTCGTATCAGAGAATATCACGTGTACAAGCGCGTACAATTCCCGAGGATGCAGTCTTCCTCTATTTGGATCGTACACTGGAAGCGAAAGCTCCTTCACGTCCATTTCCACAAGGAAGTCCCTCAGCCTCGTCAAAGACAAGACTAGGTTTTCTGGGTCCACGTGCTGCTTCTCTGTCGCCCTCGTTACCAAGAAGCATAAGTACTTTCCCGGTATCTGCGACACCGCCGGGGGTAAGGCTGCTACGCCCCCTATCCCTGGTCTTTGCTTCCAAAGGAATTCCACGTTTTTGTATTCCCTCTTAAAATCTGCCGCTAGCGCCGTCCTAAAACTCATGTCTGCGGTGATTGCTATCGCACATGTTCTGTTTGTGAGTATGAAATCACTATCTGTTAGTACTATGTTACTTGAATATTCATTTGGTAAGTTAAAATATGACTCAACTACCCTGCCTATGTCAGGTTTCTTAGGTTCTTCGCCTGTTTCTGCTTCTAAGTTTCCTGTTTCTCTTGCTATTCTCAATTTTTTTATTATCAAGTTTTCAGTGTGGGTAAGTCCTACCCCCACTCCCCGGACAAAAATATCCATCGGCGTCCCCGTCGATCGCATACCGGGTATAAAGTCAAGATTAGAAGCTGGAATGAGAAGTTGTCCTTCCTGGGCAGCCCAGGAAGGATCATCTCGTTCGGTCTTAATGTATTTCGCGCTTTCGCGATCTACGTCTTGAATCGTAACGCTGGTCTTTTTAGGGTCTGATGTCATTTCGTTCAGCCACTCTAAGACACGCAGGTTCGTCAGGTCTTGTTCATTTGACTGCTGTTGCTCATCGTCGAACTCCACCTCGGGTTTCGACCAGTCGTCAACCCACTCATCGTTGTGATCATCGACTATGTCAATGTCTTGTGACACGGTTATTTCCTCTAAACCCACTACTTCCTCCACTATTTTCTTTAGATCTATCCTATCCACTACGAAGTCGTCACCGTAAGGATTGTATTTCTTTCTTGGTCTCATCCCGACTTTCTGACGAGTCTGCATCGTGAACGGAAGATCTGGTTCCATGTTCTTGGGAATCTCTGTCTGTTCGGAATCCTGCCAATCTTCCTCTGCGTAGGGCAAGGTTTCATCGTCTGCTTCGATCTGTTCGTTGGGATCCAGGTCCAATGGTGTATCCGTGCCTTCCTCTACGACTTCGTTTCCATCGTTCTTCTCCCTGGTGCCTTTTTCATTGATCTCACAAGCAGGATCCATCATTAGATAATCCCCTTCTTCCATGTCTGCAGGTACACACCAGTCTTCTGTCGATGGATTGTGTGGCTTGATGTTTTCGTAGTGGGCGGCTCGGCCAGTACTCAGTCTATAAAAACGTCCCTCTTGGTGCACCTCTGTAATCATGAAGGGTCCCCTCCACTTTTTTAGAAGCTTCTTTGTTCCTTTCGGTGGTATAACGTTCTGAAATACCCATACGTAGTCTCCCACCGAGTAAGCCTTTGCACCAGCTGCTTTCTTGTCGAATCTTTTCCTCTGCCTTGGCTGTGCTTGCTGAGTATTTCGTCTACACAGATCGTTCAACTCCTGTTGACGTCTGATCACATCCCTCACGTAAACCTGTGGAGATGTTTTCTTCCCCTCATATTCTGGGTAGAAGAATGTCAAGGGTAAAGACTTCTCGTGTCCCGTCAGCATCATGTGTGGACTGACCCCAGTGGTGGAGTGTTGCGTGCTATTATAAGCTCCCATCACCTGTGGAAGGTATCTGTCCCAATCGGTCATGTACCTGGAACAATATACCCTCAGCATCGACACTAACGTCCTATTCTGTCTTTCCACTAAGCCATTCGTCTGAGGGTGGTATGTCGTGGAGTGAGCCTGAGCGACTTGTGACCGTCTCATAAGCTCTTTCGTAAGCTCGCCTACGAAAGCCGTTCCATTGTCCGATTGAAACGTCATTGGACATCCGTGTCTTGCTATCCACGTATTGATCAGGTGGTCGCATGTCTCTTCCGCCGAGGCAGTTATGCAGGGCACGGCCTCTGCATACTTCGTGAAGTGATCTATCATGACCAAGACTTGGTTGTAACCGCTGTCTGTCATGCATATCTTCTGGTGATCTATCTGCACCACCTCGTTGAATTCAGACGACTCAATTGATTGTAAAGGAAATCGCAACTTCCTAGGATCCTTGACCTGTTGGCATGACAGACATGCTGTCACCCATTTCTCGCATGCCTTTTTCATCCCAGGCCACTCAAAGCGCTTCAGAATCCTCTGATACACTTTGTCGATCCCTTGATGGCCCATCTGATCATGCGACCTGAATAATAGTTCTGTCTGATAGAGTTGCGGCAACACTATCGCGTTATATTTGTATAAGACCTTGTCTTCTTCTCTTCTCCTGCAAGCCACGATCCCGTCCTTGTTCAGATATAACCTCCCCTCCTTCTGCATGAAGTATTGTCTCAGGATCCTATAGCTGTCTTCTTCCAGGTCACCTTTGTCAGGTGCACCGTTTTCTATCCACCTTTTTAGGTTGCTTGTCATGCGATCATTTCTCTGCGCCCTTAGAAGGTCCGAGAGTCTGTATCTCGCCTTCAAGTACGTCTTCATGACTCTCATCTGACTGTTCAGCTCGTTGGGCTGATGTGTGTCTTCTTCCATCTTAACGCACCAAATCTTCGCCAACGGTTGTGTTTCTTGCTGAAACGGCTGAAGATCAGTCCTGACTACCTCTTTCTGCGGCAACAGGCTTATCGAACGTTTCGATACCGCTATTGTTTCTAAGTCATCCGCTGCGTTGTCAAAGACACTTTCGCTCGGTATAAGGTAGCGATCGCTGTCCGGATCCTGGTACACCTCTCTGTCCAGGTCTCTCGCCCGAGTTTCCACTAGTAGCGTGTGTATCGCTAGTTCTGACAGTTCTGATCCCGAGGTGGAATTCCTGTCGGAATAGGTATCCATTCCTGAGTTTCGGGAATCATTATCCTCCGTCGAAGGTGTTGTGCTGGAGACTGCACGCTCCTCCAGATCATGTCCGTATTTCCTTCGCATCCATCTGAACTCCCCGGACAAAACTTTGTTCTCTAGGTCCTGTTTCTCCTCAGGAATTTTCTCGTCTATCTCGGACTCCCCGGACAAATTTCCTTGTCCCGGGTGTTGATCTTGTGATCGCTGGTTTTTCTCCTCATCCTTCTCCCCGGACAAATAGTCTTGCAGCAGATTTTGTTCTACAACTTCACCGTCTTTATCCCGGTCTACAAAAGTGACAGTTCTCTTTTGCCTGCCGCTCTCCTGTCCTTTCTGTCCGTAAGAAGTACTGGTTAAAATCTCTTGGGGTATTGAGGATACTAGTTGCTGAACTATTGTCCTACAATCCCTCTCGTTCTCTTCGTGTTGTCGTCTGGACGGCACGATCTTCACCTTCTCACTGATTGTCAGCGATGCCACTGCTGCTGTCCACTCGGGGTCATCTCTGGTCACTTCTCTTTCTAACAATCCACCCAGCATCCGCATTACTTGTGGTGTGACTTGCACCGTTTTTTCCAATAATGAGAGGCTGTTTATATTCATGCGAGAGAGTTCTTGCTGGACCAGGTTCGAGCGCAGCAACAAATCTAAGGGGACTGGATCCTCCTTGGACAGGATCTTTATCTCAGCTGCTTTCTCTACAGGTAACTCAGGATGCCCTGGAATTGGATGTCCAGACTTATCCAACCATCTCGTTAAGGGAAGCGCTTCATAAGTTTCTTTGTCCAGAAACGAGAATCCCTCCTTTACTTCCGCCTGATTGGCCTGCTTCTGCTCCAATCTTTCATAGAATTCAGTTTTCTTGCTGAGACTGTCAGCATTCTGATGTTTATCACGCATCCTGTGTTCGATTATCATATGGTAGCCATCCAGTCTTACTATCCATCTACCAATATAACTCTGATCCATCGAGTAGGTCTTCAACCAGGATAACGCTCTGTTGTCCACGCGTAACTTGAAAGGAGCGCTCCCCAAGTATGCACGGTACTTCTCCACGAAGGTAACTACTGCAAACATTTCTGCTTTTGGTGCGCCATATTTCATCTCTGTGTCACTCAAGACTTTGCTGCCGTATGCAATGGGACGGAGAACTGTTCTTCCATTCCATTCTTGCTCTTGATGCAATATTCCTGAGATGGCCACCACCGATGCGTCTGTGTCAAGAACATACATGCCCTTTTCTGTAGGAATGCCCAGCACTGGCGCTTCGCACAGTTCCCGCTTTATGTTATCGAAAGCAACTTGTGCTTTATCGTTCCATTCGAACTTTTTCCCTTTGTTGCGCATCAGCTTCTGCATCGGGTACACCTTGTCCGCGTATCCTTTTATGAATTCTCGGTAGTAATTGGCAAACCCTAGGAAGCTCATGAGCTGTGTGTCCGTTCTAGGAGCTTTCCATGTCAGCACAGCCTCTACTGCTTCTGGATCTGGCCTCACACCATACCGGTCCACCATTCTTCCCAGGTACTTGATCGAATCCCTAAGGATTTCACATTTCGATGGTTTGCATTTCAAGCCTGCTCTTTTCATACATCCGAAGACCTCATCGAGTCGATCAATGTGATCCTCCAGGGTTGGTGTCGCTATGACTACGTCATCCACGTAGCACATCAAGAGATTCCCGTACTTTTTGGTCACTCCTGTCAAAGCCTGAGCCATCAGCCTTTGAAAGGTTGCTGTTGCATTGCACAAGCCGAAGGGCATCCTCTTCCACTGGTACAACCCCAATTCGCACGCGAAACCGGTTTTTTCCCTATCCTTTTTCCGCAAAGGAACCTGCCAGAAGGCAGAACCTAAGTCCAATGTGGTGAAGAACTTTGCATCACCAAGTTTGGATAGGCTCTCGTCTATTCGCGGTATCGGGTACGCATCTTTAATCGTTACCGCGTTCAAGTAACGAAAGTCGCAACAAAATCTAAGCTGCCCCCCTTTCTTTTTCGCCATTACTACTCCGCAAGCCCATGGTGATTTTGAGGGTTCTATCATGTCGTATTCAAGCAACATTTCTATTTCCGCTCGGCACGCTTCCGATTTATGTGGCGTCATTCGCCTTGCGTTTTCCCTATGGGGAACGGCGCCCTCTTCTAGTTCGATTTCGTGTTCGACGAAATTACAGCAACCGATGTCCGCCTTATGTTTTGAAAATACTTCGGCGTTCCGATCTAGGAGGTCCCGCAATTTTTCAAAATCTCCCTCACCTATTTTTCCTTTTAAATGTTCTATTTCTGGCAAAACCGGTTTGTCAGAATCTAGTTCATATGACGAGGGGCGTTCCGGAAAATTCGAGCAGCTTGATAAGCCATCGTCCGTTTCGGATTTCACTGAAAACAATTTATGAATAGATTTTAATTCATTAATTCTCTTTAAGATTTTATCTTTATTTGCATGATAAGGACAGTCTTTCACACTATATTTCTTCGAGTTTTCTGTCTCCTCATAGTCGGTCCTCATCGGCAAGGCGTAGCCAAGCTTCTTTCCACGCTGGATTGAAACCGTGGTGTCCAGTGTGTTCAACAACACACTGACACACAGTCCGTTTCGCGTTACCGAGAAGCTCCGGCCTAAAATCACCGAACTCTGACTATTTGGATTCGGTACTAAGCAAACCTGTTTGCTATCACTTAACGAATTTAAATTTCTCATTCTAAAAATTGCTACTACAGCTTGTCCTGGTTGTAACTTTACTTTTCTGTCCAAAAAAACTGGTACCTTATTTTCATCTGTTATTATCTTATTAATTGGTCTCTTAACATACTTTCGGTCCGGGTTTCTAATCCGTATTAGACCGTTGTTCAAGTCAATCATCACATCAAAATTCCTGACAAAATCTCTGCCCAAGATGAATTGGTCGGCGTCGTCCAGATTCTCTACCACCAGGAAGCTCATCCAAAGGTTCCGTCCTCCCATGTGAAGGACCGTCACCGGTGTTCTTCCGGCTACGTAGATAGCTCCTCGATTTGCAGCGGCTAGTCGGAGATTCGTAGGAATCAGATCTTCCCGCGTGAAGCCCATTCTCTCCCAGGTTTTTATCGGCATCACACTCACCACCGCGCCTGTGTCCAGAAGCCCTGTGACTCCGATTTTTGTTCCGTTGGTGTCAAGCAGGTGTGCTGTCACATCTGCTTCATATCCAATATGTACCGCGTCTTGTTCCATCATGGCGTCATGGCCTATCCTGCGGACTTTGAGTTCCTCTTCACCCAAATAGATCTGCCCCATTTGGTCATCATCTGTTGTTATGTAAGTCCTGGTGTAGATGCTGATTCCATCCACGTTCAGCATTATTTGATACGGCCCATAGACCTCCAAGTAGCGTCCATGAAGTTTCTTCATGCGAGGGCCACCCGTCGTTAGTAGTGCTCGCACAGCTCTCGACTCAGTGCGTGGCTCCACCTGCCTCAGATAATCTGCATATGTGTCCAAATGCATTAAAGTGAACTCTGATGGTTCACTCAAATTTCTTATTACCTGGTGTCCAGCCACTGAGATTATCGACTGTATCTTCTTTCCTTGCGGCGCCATGCCGAACCTCTTACCGGAGATCACTTTAAGTTTCATATCTAAACTGCTTGGTGTTTTCGTCTCCTCGAACTCCGTTGCCTCGAAGGTATTCAGTTGCTCCTGAAGCTTTTCATTTTCCAGTTCAAGTTTCACTTTTTGTTCGATCTCTTTCGTCACCAATTCCTGCTGTACTCTATTTAGAGCATCCTTTGCGGCTGCCTTATAATCGATCTTGAAGTCATCGGCCGCAGTTGCTGGTTCCGGTTCACGTGCTTCTTCTGTTACCGCTTGCATTTTCTTTGCCGCCAGCTCTTGAGGTTTGTCCTTCCTGCGTGCCTCTGCTTCGCTCAAGAGTCGAGCCTTGCTTGCTTTCACTCCTGACAAAGCTTCTTCATGCCTTGGATGCTTGATGTCTGCCACTGCATCCCAGAATTGCGGACAATCTGATTTAAAATGACCTTCCAAGTTGCAAAAGAAACACCTCGGGCCGAATTTCGCAATTACTCCTCTCATGAAATCCTCATGGTCCAACTCTGACGCATCTTCGTCCTCGAGGCTAAAGCCTATTGCTTTCATGCCTTGTTTGTAAGCTGGGCATGCTGACACGTGATGGTCTGTTGAACTACAATTGGCACAAGAGCGTCTCTTGTCCATATCGTCCCTCGGTTTGTACCAATTGTTCCCTTGGTTTGCTGGTCCGTTGTTAAAATTGCCATAATTGTTCTTGTAATATCCAGATCTCGAAGGAGGTTTCAACAATAGATACTCTTTTGATTTGAGCCTCAACTCCTCCGGTGTTGGCGCATTAGTTGATAGTGGTGTGTAATGCGTTGCTAGCATCGTACGAAGTTCATCATTTTTCACACCATCGATGAATTTTGAGGCTACGGCCAGGTTCATCCTTCGGTTTGACTCATCCGGTTGGCTGCGTCTTCTCAGCATTTCCAAATCATCGAGAAACTTGTCTATGGTTTCATCTTCCCGTTGCCTCCGTTTCTCGAAGCGCATCATCGCCTGGTGCCCCTGCACCCCTGATCCGAAACGGTTTAACAAGATTTCGAAGATTTTCTCTGCAGTGTCACGTTGATACTGTTTCTTGGCCATGACACAGTTCAGGGCTGTCCCTTCTAAGTTGCTGGTGAGCGCGCTGCATTCCTGTCTCTCCGACAAGTCCTCTTCCTCGAAATGCAGCTTCATTGCCTCTATCCAGGTATCAATACAGCCATCAGATTCGTCCTTGTAGCATCTTGGCTTCTTAAAGACTCTTCTGGACTTTTCACTGCGTTCATTGGTTCTAGATAACCGCGTCAGGAATGTCTCCAGAGACCTGTTCAGGGGTTCAAATGCTGTGGCCATTGCCGTAGCATCCCTTGAGTGTCCCGCTTGAGTGTCCTCACACCTTGTCGAAGGCTCTGTGTGCGGTGCATCCCTGCAATCCGAATCACCATGAGCGTTTCCCGCTTGGCCCATGTGACTCCTCCTCGGGCTTGTATGCCCCATGTTGCCAGAATCGCTTCTCCCAGTCGCATGTGTGCTTTGCGTTGGTCGTTCGTTGGAGGTTTGTCTGTTCCCCGTTGAACTCGCTCTACTGTTCGGGCCCCATGCTGTATTACCCCTTGTGGCATAGCCTGATGTACTGCCCCTGCCTCTAGTGGATCCATACGTCTTCCTCCTTTGATGTTCATTGAAGTTCACCCTCGGTTCCCTGCTGGGACCTCCCGAGTTCGGCTCTCCTTCTTTTGGTCCACTCTTGCTGCTTAGTAGCCCGTCCAACCTATCCATGATAGCCTGAGTTCGCCTCTCCATCATCGCATCTATCTTTGTGTCAAGAGACCCAAGAGACTGCTCTTGCTGAATTCTTAACTTCTCCATGTCGGCTCTTAAGCGTAACTCCCTCTGTTCCGCCTCTCTTGTCATTCGTGACAAGTTCCTCGTCATATGTTCGTCCGTTCTTTCTTTCAAGCGTTTTTCGCTTCTGCCAACTTCTTGTCTGTTGCGGTTTATTTCTTCCCGCAGACTTTCTCTTTCAATGTGAACTGCTCTTTCCAGTTCACTCATCCTTATCGACATCTGTTCATTTTGTTCTCCTAAACTGCCCACTATGTTGTTTAAGGCTTCCTCTAGTGCTGCCCCGTTATCCATGAGTGGCGTCACTAGTGGTGGTGTAACTCTGTCGGTCGCAGGTAGCTTCGTGCTGGTAGAGATCCGGGCCTTGGCTCTCTGTCTTGACGTTTTATCATTATCTATTTCAGGATCCGCTAACGCGTTGCCTAGCCCTCTGGTTCTACTCTCTCCAGTTTGTGGCTCTGAACTTGTCCTAATCGCGAAGTCTTTTGACTGGCCTGGTGTGTTTGCCTCTTTGCTTATCGTTGTCACTACACCAAATTTGTCCATGGTTCCAGTCTCTCCTCCGACGTATGCCTCGTTCTCCTGGATCGAACTGTTGAGGCTGACCTGAGATCCAAAGTCCCCTTGCTCTTCTTCATCCTCTTCCTCTTGGGATTCACCGTCATTTCCTGCTCCTCCTCCCATGCTGAATGGAAAGATGTTTCCGAAGGTGTTCTTCATTCTTTCTGAGAATGATGATGACGTTGTTTGTTTCCCCGTTCCGCCTGCCATCATAGTGTTGTCTGTCGGAGATCTTCTAGTTGCCGTTACTTCAGTTGAGATGTCGGACAGTTCCGACATCTCCTCTCGATCCAATGTCCCGGTGGAAGTGGCAAAATCATGGCCTTGTTCTACCGGGGTAGATTCACTCGCCAGCCTTCTGCCTCTCCCTTCCAGTTCATTTACTTCCTGGTTGTCATTCATGGTGTGGTCCGTATTGACCTCCACTTCTAACAGTTCTCTTCGCTCTTCTGAGGTCTTTTGACTTCTCGTTTCAACCATTCTGCCTGAAACCGTCCCCTCTTTATCGGACCGGGTTCGCTTGATCCAATCCACAAAAGGATCGGTCATCGTTTTTCTTTGCTTTTCAGGTATGAATTTCCTAGAGCTATTACCTCGTTTTGGTATCCTTGACTTGTCTAAACTCATTCTTTATTTTTCACTTTCCTATGCCTACTCTTGACTCAATTGCTAGAGACCTTATAGTTTTATTAACAAAAATAATGACACAACACAATAAATTTCACCAGATTCTATTAAATAGTGACCACGAATCCCTGTATGTTGTCAGAGTACAGTTTGTATAAAATTTATTCACACTAGCCGATTATCGGTCCAAAGATCTGGAAACTAGCACAATATGATGTTATCAGTCAATTTAAAAGATAGTGTAGTCACTACCCAATCAAGCACAGTTTAGGTTGATTTAAAATCAAAAACAAGAATTATATATTGACACAATATGAATGTATATATATAAAAAAAAAAACGTATGTGTCTTGTACTCTTAGTTGGTCGCAGTACAATAGTCGAACCTGTCTTTTAAAGAAAAAGCTTTCCCTGCTTGGTGCTGCACCAAACAGACAAAACTTTGAAGGCAGTAATTTTCTCAAGTGGGCGTCTATTGCACCCACCGAGTATTGTGTTACCTATCTGCCTTCGGACTGCCCGAGCTAGACCTACTAAAATCCTCAGGGCAGTCACTTTTCCCAAAAACGTATTATGTTTCAATCCACACCAATGAGTCACGCTCTTTCTAATTTAGACTTAGTGTCGCGAATATCCGAGTTCGGATCTGTTTTGTATTAGTCTGGTTCTTTTTGAAAGGCAAGTTACCAGTGCAGTCACTGATACCTAGCCTGTGTATTAATAACCTAATACCTCTCGCTTTTTAGTCTTTCTTTCGTTTACCTAAGTCCTTAATAAAATGATACCCCTCCGGATTGGCACAAATAGGACCCTTCCGGACTGTCAGAATATAGACCCCTCCGGATTGGGACCCCTCGGAATTAGCAACTATAAGACCCCTCCGGATTCGGACCCCTCCGGTTTTGTGGAAAGTAGACCCCTCCGGATTCGGACCCCTCTGACTTTGAAAAATTTCGACCCCTCCGGATTGGGAGCCCTTAGCTCTGTCAAAGTAGCTTTTTGTAGTTTTCTTAATTTCAGCTTATACCCCTCCGGATACGTTCTGCGTTGCTATTATGCTGTTTGAATTAACTGGGAAGGGTATAGGGTCCTTTCCTAGACCCCTCCGGATTGAAGTTAAGGCACTTATTTGACAATTCACACTAACGGTGAAGGGTCTTATCACTTGCCTAATCTCGACTCTATTATGGTTGTCTTGTGCCTTCAGCCCTCCCTTTTTGTCTAGAACTGTCCTAAATTACTTAGTTCAATCGCTATCAACTTTTGGTAGGGGTATAAGGGTTTTTCAGAAGAATTTATAAAACGTGAAGGGTGTACCCCTCCGGATTTGTGTAATTTGCTAAAAACAATCTCAAAAAACTTTCTCGCTCGCTTTTTCGAGTAATTCTCTTTCCTACTAGTAAGTTCAGCTAATTTCTGATCTAATGGTACCAAGATTGACTCGATATGCTCTGTAGTTCCAAAGTTATTAACCAAAACGTCTTTTTTCCAAATTCAAAAATTTTCTCTCTTATAGGTTCCGCCTAACTTTTTCCGCAAATCTGGTCCTTTCGACCTAAAAATTATTGATCTGAGCTCACAAGGCCTATACTCTTCTAGTTCAATGCAAAAAACCCGATCTAAAACGCTTTTGTAGAAAAAATTTGCGAAAAACTATGCTACCTGGACCCCTCCGGATTGATGAATCCACCAAATCAAACACGTTATGTTCGATTTCTCTGCAACCCGGAAGGCTTTCGGGTAGCGGGTTTTAAAACTCGTAGATTCACTAGTGGACGTTGTCCGAACAACTATTTTTACTGTCCTAACTCAAAGATTTCAAAAAATTTTCTGATTTTATAGTGTTTCTTACTATCAAAAATTGGGAAAATTTGGTTTTTGGTACCAAACTAGTTCCAACCACTTCCGAACTAAAGTTAACCGGTTCTACTTATTACAGTAGTGCAGTTACGATGTAACACACTAACTTAGCGCTTTTTTCCGTTTCAAAAAATATCGATATCTCAAAAATCGCGACTTGTGGGGGGATCAAAATATCGCTATTTTGACCCTAAAAACCGGTCTGTTTTCGTTGTTTTTCACTGAAAAACGATATAAGACTATTAATATAGGCTATTTAAGTAATAATATTAGTAATACTATACCCCCTCGGGTTTGTTTATTATCCGAATTAAGGTGCTTAACTCGGATATTCGCAGTTCGGTGAAGGGTCACTACAGTGCAGCACTGTCGAGCCCCCCACAGATTACTATCTTACTTTTTGTACCAAAATGGATACAAAACTTGTTAACGATACCCAACAGTCGATTGTTGTTGTCGTTGAGCCCCTTCTTGTTGCTCCTTGTACTGCTTGCCGGATCGGTCTTCACCCAAGACCCTTCCGAATTGAGCGCAAATCAGCTGACACCTCCGGATTGAGCGCAATTTATCATTAACGTGCTTAAATGCTCAAATAACCCTACAGTACAAGCCTCACAAACGGGCCACAAAATTGATCGTAACGATCCTGACTGATATAAATGCCTGTAACAACAATATATCTATCAACAACAAACGGGGGGGTTGAATCACATCTTGTCTGGGGGGATGATTTCTACTGATTTTTTACTTTTTTACTGTTTTTGGTTTTTTCGGTTATTTTTTATGTTTTTTGTTTTTCTTGGGTACTATACTACTTTTTGTTTGGTTTTGCTTATATCTTTAAGTGTTTTTGGTCACAAACCACTCAGGGGATGAGGGGTTCGCGATTCCCCCCACCCTTCCTGGTTCATGAATTTTCGGTCTTAACTAGGTTAAAAAACTATTCACGGCAATCCGGAAGGCTTCCGCGTTCCGAACTACCCTTCCGCCCCGGCAGTTTAGGCCTATTAAGGGCGTTAATGTGAGCATCCGCTCGGCGCGGAGTGCTCGTTAACGGTTCCGCCGGTCATGATGTTACGAAAGAATAACACCCAGGAGCGCCATAAAAACATACATGTAACATTCGCCCGGAAGATACATATCGACGGATAACAAAACTAAGTCTTAAGACGACTGGCTAGCGTCTAAACAGAGCTTTGCATGTTTTTCACCGTCTCTACCAAGCCAGTACTTTTCGGTGGTCTTTCTTACATCAGGCTGACAAAAACGTTACTGTTCCCCGGCTTCGACCAGAACGCTCAAATTAACTGAATTACATGCAAAATTAGTGAGCTCATGGCTGGGTCTCAGTATCCCCAGACCACGAGGTCACTCCTAAAAACAGGGCTACTACTTATCATATTACTATTGTTTTTGTTCAGTAGATAAAAATCATCATCTCCATCGAAGATGGATCAACCCTTTCCCCCAACTCCTAGCTTCTCATCCTTATCAAAACGAATCCAGTTGTTAATTAAATTCAATTCAGGACATGACAAGAAGCTAAAAGTTTATATAAAAGGTTAAAAGTTCCAGTCCCGAAACCTTTCCGGATTCTTGAATCCAGTGAATCAAGCTCCTTAAGTTCAATTTCACACCAATCCGGAAGGCTGGTTCTCACCCTTCACCGTTGTTGGCAACGGCCTTGCAACTATTGTAGCAGCACAATAGTTGCAACTTGGAACGTTCTCTGCTATTGTAGTTCGTTGTTGTTTTTCTTTAATCTCGATTTTCGTTCTGTTCGCAATCACAGATAAAAGTTGTTCTGCTTTTTACTCGCTTTTTTGTTAAAATGGCCGTTTCAGCATTTCTCAGAAATGTGTCGTCATCACTCGAAATTTTGAAAATTTAAAATACTAGAATATTCTAGCCCTCACCGTTTGGCTAAACGTTCCAATAACGTCGCTAATCCTTCGAAATCATCAACTCGGAAGGCTTACTGCTAAAAATTCGAAGCCTGCATAAATTGCATTTTGGCCATTCTGGTCGAATGTCACAGTTCTCCTATTTTCGGGATAAGACAGCTCTACTCTCTTATTATTTCGTATCGAGAAATTGCGAATAGCAATTTCCTGCCTTTTTCTTGAGTAGTTTCCCGCAATTGTTAATTCGGACGCTCTGATTTTTCACTCTTTTGCTTTCAGTTGGTTCGAGAAAACTGAGCATGACAGGCTCCATTCGAAATTTTCAAAATCAAAACTTCACTCCAAAATTACGTGTTTCTCAAGGTCAAACCTCCAGACATGACCGACTGGCACATCAATAATTGTGTTAAACTTGGCATTATTTATTAATGCCCACATAAATTAGGATGATTTACAATTGAACTTCATTATTCAAAAAGATCACCCATCCTCAAAATTATCAAACAATTTCAATAACCTGTGCATTTTCAAACGATTTGAAAAATTTTTCATGCGATTAATTTTTACGAAATCAATTAAAGTTTTCAGATCAGTTCCTCAACTAGTGTTTAAATTTTCGTTTTACTGAATACTATTTAGGCAGCCAACTTAAAAAAATTAGAACTTATCTTTATTACCTTTTTACTCTATTTATGCACAGACTTTTTACACTAAATGAAGTGTTTTTTACTCAGTATTTTTGAAATGGATTTTCTACTATGCAGTTGATTTTGCTATGCTAAGGCTGGCAGTTTTTAAAATAATTTAAAATCTTTAAAATTTAAGGTCTTTAAAGTAATAACTGAGTTCTCAGAATTGTTGTTCACCTTATAGTCTATCCTGATTTTAAAGTTGGTTCTGCAGAGCATTGATTATACATTTTGACCAAAGAAAGAGAGAGAGGAAAAGAAAAGTTTCACTAAAAATTAATTTGGCTGGAAAAATTGTTTGGCTTTGAAAAAAATAAATAAACAAATTTTTGTCAGATGAGAGAACAAAACATGAATATTTTGTGCTTTTTTCTTATTAGCTAGAAGAAGCTAATAATAATCGCGCTCCTGTAAGCAAATTGAATGTCACAAGTTGTTTTCTAATCTTTACTAAAGAATTTTTCTATAGATATGTTGTTTTCTGTAAGAAGTTAAGCGGATTATTTAAGATTTATGCAAAACCTTTAAAAAGCCGATTATGAGTCATTTGCCTGTCGTCTTTAATTTTTCTGGCTTTTTCAATCCTCGTTTGATGATAATATTCTCTTTTAGTCGTTTGTCTTCATTCTTTGCAGTTTTAATAAGACTGTTAAGCAGTGCTTCCCTCTCCTCTTCCCTCTAAACAAACAATTAAATCATATAAAACTAGTTATTGTTCAGTAAAATCAGATTTTCGCCGCCTAAACTAGACGTTACTCGATCGCTTTACTTGCTTGCTGTAATTGCTCGGAATAAGTCAAAAATTTCAAACTGGTTTTTCTCATCACTGAGACTTCCTGAAAACTTTTCAATGTGGTTCGAATCACAACTGAAAGGGCTATTGTATAGTATACCACGCGACCCGTTCCAATGATTATTTATGATAACTGATTTTGGTTGAAAAAGGAACAGGTCTTGCTTGCTCATTTCATTTGCACGGATTTAGACCAAATATCAATTTGGTCTCGACACAAAGTTTTGTGGAATTTTTAAATTTTCACTCGAATCACGACTGAAAGGGTTCTTCGTTGATATATTATTGACTCGGAATCATTTTATATCTTGATTTATTATCAACTCAATTTCAGCGTCTTTTTCTGCAATTTTGACGCAGAGGTAACGTCCATGTCTGTTTGGTTCAAATCCTGACAGGATATGTTTTTTTTTCGATTTGAAATTTTTGGGGCTTGAGAAAAACTAACTGTCGGATTATTGTTCGTCTATTTTTTTGCAAATACTCTCGGATTTTTTTTCAAACAGTTCCTTCGCGTGGTTTGAGTTTTCAAATTAAAACTAAATCAAAATAATTCTTTGAAATTTCGTGTTTGCCTTTTTGTCGGCGTTTTGTTTTTTTTTGCTCTGAAAAATTACATAGCAAATCATCGAATGAAAAGTGTTTCTTAATGGTGCTCTCTAAATTAGGCAAAAATGAAATTGTCCTAAAAAGCGCAATCATTCGTAAAAGCAATTATGAAAATTCGGCTGCAGTTTTGGCGCCATTTCAATGTCTCAAGGTCAGAATTATTTAAGACGTCCGATAAATTTGTTGAAAGCTATAACTACCGAAAATTCAACGCGTAAAAATGCATAATTTTTGTATCGCAATTGGCGCGAAGCTTCGTTTCGCTTCAGTACTGTACACTTAAATTAATAATCAAACAATGACTTACTAAAGCATTTCTAAATTGGTCCATGACTTTTTCACGATGTCGATTATCAATTGTTCTCATCATTTTTTCCAAATTGTATTCTTTTCGCCGTATTTGCCTCCAATCATCAACCGTCATTAGTCTTTCGAATTCTCCGCATAAGTGAGCAAATCTGTCTTTAATTTGACCGTTTTTCTTATCGTAGTGCAATTTTTTAAGCTGTATTGCAGCGTTTCTCCAATAATTGTACACCCTTTGTCTAGTTTTTCTTTTTTCATACGTTATTTTGCGAAACGCTTTGTGCCACAATGCTCTATATCTTGCTCTAGCGAGTTTCCTCCTTGCCTCATTCAGCGCAGCTTGTTTTTCCAAGCAGATCATCGAGTAGCATTTTTTCCGGACTATCAGATTAGATTTAACCACTTGCGGTGTCACATTCTGTTGATACCATTCCTGTTTCAATGATCTAAACAGTCATATCAAAGATTGTTAAAACATGTATTTCATGTCAGACCTGTTTTTAGGACAATTTATCCACACGGGAAAAGACCAACATACGAGCTAATCAGCTCTTTAGGGAGAACCACTTTTTTGTCCCTGCTTAAGAATTACATTTTTTGGGCTATTTTTCTGGGCTGGGTAGTGTTCATCATCCTCAAGCAAAGAGCTCGGATCATGGTGGGCCTCGAACATCCGACTTTTCGATTGAGAGGCAGAGACGCAAGCTCTTAACCACCGCTACTCGTCAAGGCAAATTCGATCGAATCGCCATGAATATATTTACGCTCGCGATTAGAGGTCACTCACATTTTTGTTACACAAAATTTTTGGTCCTCGGAGTGTTGTTTTCTAAATTTTATGAGTTTAACCAGAAAATATCGCCTCATATCTGAAATTTCGGGTTCAATCCATGGAACGAGTTTTAGTAAGATCCTTTGCATATGCGACTAGGCTTGAATTTTTTTGACACCCAAATTTTGTCCTTCGAAAAGTTATGGCCGTCAAAGTTTTGATTTTGATTTTTTGACCGTTTTTTGAAATTTTTTGAATTTTCTTGTGAGTTACCCTGCCAAACCTTGGTTTTTGGGATCAATCGAAAAAACAGATATTGGGCGAATCTCTTCTGCATAATTGGCTACGCCCAGTTTTTAAATAAAGCTATGATTCTCGCAAATTTCAACTTTGATTTGTTGACCGTTCTTTGGACTTTTCTCGATAAAAATCGTGTTAAATCTGATATCATAGGTTTAATCGACACAATAGGTTGTTGAAAGCTTACCTTTGTAATTAGCTACACCCAGTTTCTTTTGAAATTTTTTTGCCTTCACGCAAGTGAAAGTTTTGAAAATTGAACAGTTTTTTTGGAAATTTTTTTTAGTCTGCTCGAAAATTACCGTGCAAATTTGTAGGTAAGTTCGTAAGTGTTCAATCCTGTATTTAGCAAAAAAATTTTTAACGATTTCGGAAAGTTCTGGAATTTCGACAGTTTTGTGACAATTTTGAGTTTTCTTAAAAACTACACCTCAAATCTGAGATGAAAATTTCAATAGAAAGAAGCGGTTGCGCGAGTTTTGCCTGCAGAAACTGCTATTCCTCTTAGTTTTGTAAATGAAAGGTTAGATTTTCATTTTTTCACTTGTTTTAGTTAATAAACACTTTGGTTTTTGATATTAAACATTTCGTCCCGCATCAGTAAAGCAAACTCAAAAAATATCAAGTATGTACCTCCGGCTTTGGCTGAGCCCTAGTTGTCCGTCAGAGACATACCAAAACTTTGGTTCAGCTAGTTTTTTTCAACATTGTTCATTTTTTCGATTTACCTCTTTTCTATGATTGTGGAGTATCGCAAGTGGTGCGAAGCTCCGCTTTGCCTTCGTGTTAATTACTGCCAAACATATCAAATGATTGACGTCAATAGATGATATTCACTCATGTTAAGAACTGTAACGTCTATTAACCTATAAAAGCTATTTATAAATTCCATGTACAAATATGTCACCTCTGAAAAAGGAAATATATATTTTTTGGAAATTCAAGTTTTTAGTTGTCAATTTTTGTTTGTGTTGGCGAAGTGCACCTGCGCCTCTATTTAAACTTGTTTTTGGTTATTATTATTTTTTGTCATGTATATTGGAAAGAGAAAGAATACTAAAGGCAAACAAATGACACCAAAAATGCAGTTTTATGATGAGTCAACAAGTTTCAAATAAACTTTTAACTTTCTGACAATAGAATCATCTCAGAAAGTGTTTTTTTTGTAGCTTCATCGAACTTCTCTCCATACTTCTACGAGAAATGCTCCTTCCATCCTCCTGATGAGCTCAGGCTTTTAACGTAATTTTGCATTATAAAACTAAGACATTTCGTTTAAAGTAGCAAGTTTGGATCTTCATAGTATAGACTGCAGATGTTTGTTTGAGGGTTATTTTTCTATTTGTTTTGCGTGAAAAACAAATGTTTTCGATTAACTTGACCTTATGGATGAGGCTTGTTGGTTGTCATGTGTATGGCTGGTTTTTTATGCAAGTGGTCCGAAGTTTTGCTTCGTATTTGTGAGCTGCCGAACCTTTTTCTGTGATTTCAAAGCTATTGTTGAGTCATAACGGTAGATGTGTGCTTAAATAAACTAATGAAAGCAGCAGAAAAAATTGACCTAATGAAATATCAAAAACGAATCAATATGCTCCCACCGCTTCATGCATTGGTTTATTTTTTTCTTCTTCTAGTTCTATTGTACACTTCCAGGGACAAAGTAGGTTGCTTATCAACAGTTGCTGAACGCTAAAAAGTGATTTTCCAAGCAAATTTTTATACTGGAAGTACTTGCACTGGGATATTGGAGTGAAATTTTCAATCTGAACCTTTGAATTATAAATTATCCGATGTGTCCCAAATTATGCGATGATATGTTTCTGCGTTAGAAAAAATGACGAAAAATGATGATGAAAATATACGTACTTCAAACTCGTTGATCCAAAGTCATCATGGTTGTTGTAAACATGAATTCTTGGTAAGCGAAGAGGCGTGAAATGCGATTCTTTCTTTTCTGTTAAAGAATTTGAACCCGATTGTGTTAATGTGGGCTGATTGTCAATCTTTGTACATAAACCAGAACGAGTACTGGTAATCGGGAGTGAAAAAGATCTACGGCGATCTCGTGGAGTCAGTTTCGTTAAAACAGAAATTGAATCATGAGGATTTCCTCTGACTTCCGGATCAGGTGTATATATGGTAGAGTCGTAACCCACTTCTTGGTACATATTTGAAGAAAGAAAGAAAGACTTAGTTTTTTTTTCGCAAATATCAAACCAATTTCAGATGAAAGTTGAGTCAAGATTTTTTATGACTTGGGAGGGGATAGGCGTAAGCCATTTAGTATGCTTATTAGGGGTCTACTTGAAATACAAATAATAGCCAAAGTATGAAAGAAAATTTGATCCAAATACAGATGCTTAAATTTAATAGTAGCATTCGATTTGGTGTGACTCCATGTTATAACGTATGATCATTTGATGTCTGGTGATCCGTGAAACTCTTCGTTTTCGTGAGAGTAAGTTCACCTGCCTACTCTACTGAAGGTGCGTGGAACTGCAATTTTTGAATTGTTTCGACTACTAACCAGCTTTAACTTGAAAACTGCCAGCAGATGTTTTCAATGATTCGTTGACTTATTGGCCTATAAATTGCTTTGTTCCTAAGGAAGGTTGGCACAGATACGGAGCCGAAAAACGGCCATGCGCGGACCGGGACTGTAAATGTAGCATAGCTTTTTCATCTAAACAGGCCTTCGATCTAAATAGGTTCAGTATTGGCGCTGAAGTGCTGTGCAATATGCGATACAGTCACTTAATATCAATTCAATTGATATGAAACCATTTTAGATTTGTGACTAAATTTTTCCATCTAATCTTGCACAGCTCATAAAAAATGTAAAGCTAGGTTTTTGGCTGATTAGCGTGTAGAGAAAATTAAATGAATTCAGCCAGTGGATTTTTTAAGATTTTGGATGTGATGGCAAAGTTCATCGACCCATCTTCAATTCGTGCTTCGCAGCCAGCTAACTTTGTGCATAATGACCGATCAACACTGGAACACAGCGGGAGAGCCGAAGAGAATTCTTCGAATTTCGTCTACAATCCGAATAACAGACTGCCAATCTACGCACAGCGGTCAAAGCTGCCGATCTGTGCCTCGAGAGACCATCTCATGTTTCTTCTTGAGAAGTACCAAGTTGTAGTGGTGGTTGGAGAGACTGGATCAGGGAAGTCAAGTCAGGTGAAAATTTACAACGGGAATTGTCGCAGCCTAATTGATCCGACCATTTGAAAAATGGGGAGGATTTTTGTATTCGGGTGTGTTTTAATTTTTTCCCACTATTTGAAAAATGGGGAGGAACTTCGTATTCCGGTGTGTTTTAGTTTTTTTTGTTTTCCACGCAAAATCAGCTACCACAAATAATCATTGGTGAGAGTTAAGTGATAAATCATGTTAAAGCCCTTTCAGTCGTGATTTGATCGACATAAAAAACTCGAAAAAGAGTTTCCAGTGTCGAAAAAAAATTTGAAACAAAAAAATGTATTTTTTCAAAGACTGTGGTCGGAACATTCTGTGCTACTTGCACAGTAACCGCTTATCCTTGTCTTTTATTTTGTTTTCCACGCAAAATCAGCTACCCCAAATAGTCATCGGCGAGAGTTGAGTGATATTTTATTGTAAAGCTCTTAAGTCGTATCTCGAACGCCATTAAAATGTTTCAAAATATTTCTTTCCCGATCGAGAAAAACCGGTTGGAAATTTTTGGTTTTCGTCTTAATTCGAGCGAATAAAGCGAGCGAGCAGGCTTACTATAGCTTACTTTAATGGCTTGAAAGTTGTTTACAATCGCTTAATTTAAAAAGTAAAAATTTAGTTCTTAAGTAACGTTAGTTTTTTTAGTCTTTTAGCGCCTTTTTGGAATCAAAAACCTCCAAAAATTCAAAAAACTGCACAACACATTGTCTTTATACATATTTTTTTGTTTTTCTAGTCATTCTTCTACAAAAATTATTTTTCAATTTGTTGATTATGCTTATTCTCTACTTTTTCGTTCAGCTCCTTTTATCACACCACGCAGAGAAAAAACGACACTAATATGAAAAAAAAAATTGTTCTTTTTTTTAAGACTGGTCGGAAAATTCGTCATTTTTGTTTTGAGACCGAAAGATTTCAGTGCATTTGTAGTTAAACCAAAGAATGCTGGCAAATCAGCGAAGTTGATATCGTATTAGCTTTTGCCTAATATCTGATCTCTCATTTTTTTAAACAATTTTTATAAATAATTTGTAGCTAGTAGGACCTAATTGTTCGCAGAACTTCATAAGTGGAAAACAGTTCAAAACAGTAAGATAAATTTCTGCCTGGGATTTTGGAATATTGTTCTTGGATTTTGGAATACCATGGGCGCTGATAGTACCACGGGTTTGATAGGCAACTTAAATGAAGACGTGTACTTTAGAAGAGTTCGACTGAAAACTTGGTACGGAGTTATCAAGTCGTTTATCGAAAAGAGAAACCAAGCAAAATTTTACTGAAAAAAAAACTCAGCAATCTGAATTTTTATTTTATCTTTTGGAACGACTCTGCAAGTTTCTGGTCTGAAAACATCTGTGAATCGAGTTTCTACCTTAACAAGAAGAAAATTGGTTGGCTCAAATCTGCAAGATAGTGAAAGCAAATAGAAAACAAGGATAGCAGATTACTGTGCAATTAGTACAGAATGTTCCGCACATAGTCTAAAAAATAATATATACATTTTTTTTCTGCGCGGTGAATATAAAAGGATCTGAAAGAAAAACTGGGACTTAGGAATAGCCGATATTCATAGTAAAAAGGCAAACTGGACCAAACTGGCGCTAAAAACTCCACAATCAACTTTTTTAGTAAAACTTATTTTCCACGGCCTAAGTTAAACAAAAATATGTTATTGTAGGCAGTTGGTTGCACAGTTCGATGGGTTTTGCGCAATATATTAGCGCCTGAGAAAATGCGGCAGCTAGATTTCTGTCTACGAGTCCTTAACGAAAAAACTTAATCATAATTCATGTTTGAATTTTTTCGTACGTCTGTTTTCACCGTTTGAGTCTTTTGTGGAATTCTAAAAACATTGCTTAAGTTAAGGTGTTTTAAACATGTTCAAAACAATTTTTAAAACGTTTTTTTTTTGTGGAATTTTAAACTATTTTGCTAACACGGGTTGTAAGCCTGCTCGCTCGCATTATTCGCTCGAATTTAGACTAAAAATCTTAAAATTTTATACTATTTTTCTTGATATTGGGACATTTTTTTTGATAAATTTTTTATTTCGTTTGAATCACGACTTGATGAATCACTCGGTCCTTTCCCATAATTAAAAGTTGTACCTGATTTTGCGTGGAAAACAGAAAATAAAAAACTGAAAAACCCGAATAGAAAGTTCCTCCACATTTTATATATTAGATCCGTATGCAAAATGTTTATCTCTCATTTTGCGATGTGTGTACTAGATATACCTGTTTCAACTGAAACGTGGCTGCTGGATCAAAACGATAGTATTCGAGCTTCCCTAGAGAAGATAAGCGATGTGTGGATTTGAACGGTTGTCTAAATCGTACGTTTTCCTTTGAGGAGGTTTGCAATTGTATAAATAGTTTTCCTTCAGGTAACTTTTTTACGACCTTTTTTTTAGGCCGAGCAAATTGATTTTCCGAGCTCCTCCAAAGCACTAAAAAGTTCCTGTTTTGGCCAAAATTTCTGCGCCGCATTCAAAATTTTGAAAAATAGGCGTTTTTAGGCCTTTTTTGGAAAATTTTAACCTAAAAATCGCTTCTTTCGGCGCGCGCTCCTCCTTTAAATTAGTATATATTGGTGCCAAATGCGCCTTTAGAAAAATTTTAGGGTCCGTCAGCGAAAAATGGATATCTCAAAATAGTTCAAAGGGTGGAACCCTTGGGTCGGCAGGGGGTCGAATGCCTGAAGAAAAAGTGTCACCCCCTAAATCCGCCCCTGGCTATAACTTTTCCTCCAAAGTGAAAACAAACCAAATACTTGCTCGTAATTTGAGCACACCTTGCGTGACAGTTCCGTTAATTTTTTACGTGGGTTTTGTTTGATGAGCATGTCTGTTTTTACAAAGCGTATCAAGCTACATGGTTGCGATATGCTGCTCAAATGAATGCTCTTAATTGACTTCTTAGTTTTTAGGTGCCGCAGTATCTCGTTGAAGTAGGGTGGGCACACCACGGAAAGCAAATCGCAGTAACACAGCCGCGGAGAGTAGCGGCGGTGTCACTGGCAGCTCGGGTTGCAGAGGAGAGGAACTGTATGCTAGGTGACGAAGTCGGTTATGCTATACGGTTTGACGACTGTACAAGTCCAAATACGAAGATTAAGTTTCTAACTGATGGTCTATTGTTGCGTGAAATGATGGGAGACCCCTTGTTGGAAAAGTTTTCTGTCATAATGCTAGATGAAGCGCATGAGAGAAGTATAAACACTGATATGTTAGCAGGACTGTTGAAAAAGGTTCTGAAAAAGAGATCTGATTTGAGGGTTATAGTATCTAGTGCGACTATTGACGCACAGAAAATGAAAGATTTCTTCAATGTTAAAAAACGAGGCGATGTTTCTACCGACAATGCAGCTATACTTCAAATTGAGGGTCGATGTTTTCCGGTGGAAATTATGTACTCCAAGCACCCTGTGGACGACTACGTGAAAGCCACTGTCGATACAGTTCTGATCATTCATAAATCGAATGCGCCCGGAGATGTTCTGGCTTTCCTAACTGGCCAAGATGAGGTCGAGGAATGTTGCAGACTTCTGTCAGAAAAACTAAAAAATGTGGCTAATATCTCCAAGTACAAAATACAAGCTATTCCCATGTACTCAAATTTACCTGCTAGAGAGCAATTAAAAGTGTTTCAAAGAGCTCCAAGTGGAACTCGGAAAGTTATATTTTCGACAAATATTGCGGAAACCTCAATTACGATAGATAATATTATACATATCATAGACTGTGGGTTCGTTAAGACAACAGTGTATGATGCCGATTTTAATACTGAAACGTTAACCGTGTTACCGGTATCGCAAGCTTCAGCCAATCAGAGGGCTGGAAGAGCGGGTCGTGTGACGTCAGGAAAGTGCTATCGACTTTACTCCGAAGATGAGTTTGAAAAACTCAAGCCGCAATCTGTTCCTGAGCTACAGCGAAGCTCAATGGCTTTTCCCATTCTTCAACTAAAAGCTCTTGGGGTATCAAATGTAGCTAAGTTTGATTTTTTATCTCCACCCCCGTCAAAAAATTTTGCAAGAGCACTTGAACTTCTTTTCTCCCTGGGTGCGATTGATGCAAAAGTTGAGTTAATAAACCCAATTGGAAACCAAATGGCCGAAATGCCCTTGAATCCAATGTTTGCTAAATGTCTTTTGACGGCTAATGAGTTCGACTGCTCAGATGAAATTTTGACCTTATGTGCGTTGATGCAGATAAAAAATGTTTTCCACGTTCCATCGAGTGGAAAAGAAAAAATGAAAGCCGCAAGAGTTCAACGTGAGTTTTATGCTACTGAAGGTGACCATATGACGAAATTGAATGTTTTCACATCTTATGTTAACAACCGCAGAAGTAAATCATGGTGCGATAAATACTACGCTAGCTATGCGTCTTTAAATAGAGCTTATCATATTAAAGAGCAGCTTTTAAAATACGCAAGAAGGTTTGGAATCGAGCTGACATCTGCAAAAGGTTTCGACGACGACAAGGTTCTCAGATGCCTCTGCGCCGGGTTCTTTGCCAATGTTGCGATCTACACTTCAAGAGGATGTTTCAGAAGTATCCGAGACCCCGTAAGCTCTCCTGATTTATTCATACATCCAGATTCTGTGCTTTATACTGTCCCGTTTAACAGTGGAACTTATGTGTTATTTACAGAGACGGTTCATTCTACAAAAATTTACCTAAGAGAATGCTCGATAGTAAAGTCAGATTGGTTATTGCAAGTAGCGCCTCATTTTTACTCTGTCAGATAGTTTCTTCAATCGTTAATTCGCAATGGAAGTTTTTTGTGAACTTAGTTGAAGGCTGTAGCTGAAAGTTTGAATTGATACGAGTGGCTTTGTTATTCCAAAACGACTTTCTGAGAGCTTTTATGTGGACTTGGAAAAAATGGATGAAACTTTGAGTCTTCAATAATCAATTTAAAGTCTGAAAATGCTGTGAAAACTGTCCGTTCTATCTAATTTTGTATTTATTTGACTCGTGTAATTTCCTGGAAAAAATCCAGTTCGAGAAGTAGCTTGTTTTTTACGAAGAAATTAGTGAAACTGATTTTTAAGAGCGAATGTATGTTAAGTGAAATTATAAAATGCTGAATGACTCAACTCTGAAAGTGCAAATTGGCCCCTCGATTCTGAACTCGGACCTCTCCTGTCTTGCCGATGAGTGTAATAATCTAGTAAAAAATGGTGCCGATTACCTACACTTAGATGTAATGGATGGACATTTTGTCCCAAATTTGACCTTCGGAGCTCCGGTTGTAAAGAGTCTTAGAAAAAATGTCGGGGAAAATGTTCTATTTGATATGCACATGATGGTAGCGGAACCTGAAAAATGGGTCCAAGATATGGCCAATGCTGGAGCAGACCAGTATGTTTTTCACTACGAGGCAAGCAAAGACCCAAATCACTGCATTCGAATTGTCAAAGAAGCTGGAATGAAGGTTGGAATAGCAGTTAAACCCAAAACTCCAGTATCTCTAGTAGAAGAGTATGCTGACCTTGTAGACGTAGTGCTAGTGATGACTGTCGAACCGGGATTTGGAGGTCAAAAGTTCATGTCCGACATGATGACGAAAGTGTCTCATTTGAGATCAAAGTTCCCAAAACTTGACCTTGAAGTTGATGGTGGCGTTTCACCTACAAATGTGGAACAGTGTTATCACGCCGGAGCCAATTTGATTGTGTGTGGAAGTGCGATTACACAGAACGAAGATCCGGCAGCTGTTATAAATCAATTGAAGAAAGAAGCAGAAGCTAGCTTTAAGTTCTAACTATGATGATTTTTTTTATCACGGTCAATGATGGACTTGATTTCCGCTGAAGTATCTGGATGCTCATTGTTACTATTTATTTATGAAATGAAAATGAGTTCGTGTAAAAATTGCAAATGAATGTTATCTTAGAATTTTGTAGAGTTTAGAACCAGTGCTAAACTGACAAATGTTTGGTGCATCGGCCTCTTGTGATAATTAATTATTATCTGTGATGTATTCATTGTTCCGACCACTTTATAGTCGTAGGGGGTCATTTCAAGTGTGGTATCACATTGAAAACCTTTCAGTCGGTGTTCGTCGGTTTCCAAGAGGATAATTTAAAAAGTTTTCTCGGTGTTGAGTTTCTTCATTTCTACGATTTTTTCCAGGTTTACACTAAATAGTTAGAATGCTTTCAAAATGAGCTTTAATTTGCGGATTTTTCGACTGCAGTTCCACTGAAATCAGCGGTGGTCGGATCATTCTGTGCTGCTTGCACAGCGGCGGGTTATTTTTGTTACCCTTGCGATTGGCAAGAAGATTACAATCTGGTATTACAATTTTCCTAGTCTAAAAGCTCAAGTTTTTTTTGCAGAATTAATGTAAATTTTTTGAACGAAGACCCAAATCTTTGGAATTTTTTTTAAAAAAATTTGTCCGTCGATTTTGCACCTAATCACAGTAATTGACAGGGAACAGATGGCCTAGAAATAGCGTCTCAGAATTGTGCGACGTAGGTCGAGGTCGATAGTTCTATTCTCAGCCGTAGTTTTGCGGATGTATACAGTTTTTGTATGTTCTTTTTTACCGTGTTTTCGGCGTCAGTTCAATCGATGTTGTTCAATCGGTGTTGTTTGTGTTGTTTTTTCTCCAAGTGCTCCTTTTACTGAGATAAGATTTTTTTGCCTCTTAACAGTTGTGAGAGTACCGACCGAGGCTGGAATTTTAAATTTCTTTTAATTTGGAAACCAAACCGTGCGCATGCGTGTCGATATTTTAAATAACTTTTGTTAATGAAAAGTTCGAATACTTCTTACTTTTACCCTTATTGTCAGCAAGGGTAATTGCAACCGGGTACTAGACTTTTTTCTTTAAATTACCTTGTTTTCTGAATGGTCAGTAACTAGGTTTCTCCCCGCGACTAGATTTTGGGCATTGCTGGACACCAAACGTATTGGTCTTTACTTCGATGCAGGGATTGTTCCGACCACTGAAAGTTCGGAGGAACTTTGTTTTCGCTTGTTTTTGTTTTTACTTCTTCCCCATTAAAAACTGGATTCTACAAAAAAATAATCAGACTGGGCTGAGCGATAGATCATATAAAAAGCGCTTTTAGTAATGATTCGAAAGATATAAAAGCATTTCGAACAATTTTTCTCAGTGCCGAGAAAACTTGGCTGAATAGTCTTTTCGAGCGAGTAACGCGATCGAGGAGAGGGTATTAAAGAAAAATCTTTTATTTCAATTTATTGTTCTTTTATCTTTTGCAATAAACTAGTTTTCGAAGCTTCCCTTAGCGCTTTTTTGGCAAGAAAAATTCGATAAATTTTAGCCAAAAACTTCATAGAAATTGTTTTGCTATTCTTATTTTCGAATGCAACTTTAGTAGATTATGCCTATTTAACTTAGGTTCTAAGCTTTTGTCTCGTTCCTCTCATTACACCGCGCAAAAATGACCCACATTTGAGAGTATATGTTTCCTGTTTGATAAAAACACGTATAATCAAAATGCATGGGATTTAGTTTTTTTTCTATTATTTTTTGAGACGCGTTGGATTTTTTTCTCAAGCATTAGGGGGAAGAGGGGGAGGGGGAGGGAGGGGGAAGAGGGGGAAGAGGGGGAGGGAGGGAATGTTTGACTAATTTTTTTCTAACAAACTTCTCTCTCAAATCTGACGTTTTGGGTTCAATTTATAGAATGGGCTGTAAGAAGCTCCCCCGCATCAGCGTTTTTGCCCAAATATTTTCCCTAAGAAATTTTTGACCGTTTTTTCCAAAGCTTTTGACTTTTATCCGAAATTGCTTTTCAAAACCTGAGATCTTGGGTTCAATGGAGAGAAAGAGTGATGACAAGTTCTCCTGTATAGCGGATACGTCCAAATTTTCGGGTAAAAACTTCAACTATTGTCCTCGGAAAGGTCATGTTTTGATTTTTTGGACCGTTCTTGAAATTTTTTCACTTTTCTCAAAAACCACTTTACCAAATCTGAGATTAGGGTTTAATGGATAGAACGGGTTGTGGGAAGCTACCTTACATAAGTGGATACGCCCAAATTTCTCGCCCATAAAAGACAAAATTTTGATTTTTGACCGTTTTTTTTTAAATTTTGATTTTTAACAAAAACTACTCTCCTAAATCTGAGATAATGGTTTTAATGGAGAGAATGTGTTATGAAATTCCTTTGCATATGCGGCTACGTGCAATGTTTTTTAACATAAAACGTTATGGCCCTCGGTAAAGTCAAATATTTGATTTGTGACCGTTTTTTGATTGTTTTTGAAAGCTACACTCCCAAATGTAAGATTATGGGTTCAATCAAAATAGGCTGAGAAGAGCTCCCTTATATAAGGAGCTACGTCCAAGTTTTCTAAAAAAAAGTATGGCTTTCTAAAAAGTCATTGTTTTGATCTGTTGTCCGTTTTTTTTTGGAACTTTTGTTAATTGAAAATTACCCAGCCGAATCTGATATCAAAGGTTTAATCGAGGCAACCGGTTGTAGGAAGCCTTAATTAAAATGCGGCATCGCCTTAAAAGTTTATAAGAAAATAACTATAACCTTGGGAACATTCGAAATTCTCACAAATATTCACTCTTATTTTTTTATTAGAGAAACAACTTAGGTTTTGGGTGAAACCCAATTTTGTGAAATTGCCCTTTTCATCCCGCATTATGGCAATCAATTCAAAAATTATCAATCAGGTAGCTTCAGCTGAGCTCCTAGTTTGTCATTAATGTGGTCGGATCTTTATATAATATTTGCACAGCAACCGGCTACTATTAGGTGTTTCTTATTTATTCGACACAGTAGCTTCAGTTGCTGCCGCTTGCTCTTTTTTTATAACCATTTCACAAACTAGGGAGCAATTTTGTATAGCCTAGGGGGTTATGGTATGCGATTCGAGTTGTCTCATTGAAGGCTAAGGCTAAAGTTATCAATTGTTGTAGCATGTTAGCCCATTTACGTCATGATTCATTTTCGAGAAAAGATTGTTTGAAAAATGTCGCAGTGTGGAGTAAGGTTAGCCTGAGTTTTTTTTGCAGCCTGGAGTGCAGTTAACGATACTTTTAAAACATTGAATATTTTTTGAACAAACTTTATCTGAAACGAGAGTAACTTATTGCTCTTGCAGTAACACAGAATGTTCTGACCACAGTTATCATTGATACAAATTTACAAAAAATATATTTATTTATTTGATTTAATATTGCTAATTTTTCCATTCTGAAAAGAAGTGTTAAGAGTCGCCAGGATTAATTTTCATCAAATAAATTCGAATCAAGACTGTAAATGCTTTGATATGATTTTGCAGTCGAGTTCTTGCTAGCTTCTTGCAATTTCACGCTATGAAGAATGTGAAATTGCTTTAAAAATCAACCGTAGCAGATTGTTCTTTCTCACTCAGTAAAATGGCCGGAACCACGATGATTCTTTGCAAAATTTGTATAAGGCCTGATTTGTTCTAGTTTTTGGTTTTCAGATTTGTTAAGCTATGCTAAGCTGAAAGATGCAGCAGTGCTCTTCCTCATCTTCCACGGTTGTTGCCTCGGAGGTGCTTGTTTCACAGGGTGCTCATGGGTCTTCTCAGGAAGACTGGACGTCCCTGGAGCCCCCACCAAGCAAGCGACTCAGAATAGTGGGATCCAGTTCAACTCACGTTTCTGCAGTCACTGACGCAAATCACGCAGCTGCTGATCCTCTTCTAGAAGAGCTTTTTGGTGAGTTTTCTTACAAACGTGATTTTTTAAGCTAATGATCATCGCTTATCTTTAAATAAGAACAAGGGGAAAGAAGTAAGTTAGCAAAAACATTCCCCTCATCTTTATGTGCAATCCGAACTTCGTAGATATTTTGATGATAATTGATGAAGGATATTT
The DNA here is from genome assembly GCF_963678635.1 of Symsagittifera roscoffensis. Classification (NCBI taxonomy): domain Eukaryota; kingdom Metazoa; phylum Xenacoelomorpha; order Acoela; family Convolutidae; genus Symsagittifera; species Symsagittifera roscoffensis. Next base: position 55,134,140 of record NC_087065.1, read on the forward strand.
AATATTCTTTGCTTTCTTTTTTTGAGGCTACCGAGCTTAAAAATTGCAACATAGTTAACATAAAACTTCGTATATATAAGCACTACTAAAAATAACGATATGATTTCGAGACAGTAAAAGCAGTGATTAATGAACTTGTATCTAGTTGTGCTCTGTTGTTAATGAGCTTGAAGGTATTTTTGATAGACATGATTATTTGTAGCTATCGAAGTTTATGATATCACAAGCACTGACCACTTACATGTTGTCATTATTGCCTTGCCAGTCACATCACACTGAGGGGGTTATTGGGTGCTATAAGTTTATCGGGTGCTGTAATGGTTAATGGGAAAGAGCCGACTATATATCTTGACCAGATATACTAACTATATGTTGGCCAGAAATTATTAGCTATTATGTTTAGCAAGTCGTGTACAAAAAACATCTTCGTTCCAATTTCATAACGCTTGCTAATTGCAACCTTAAATTATACAACAGTTTAAAAGAAAAATCAGCTGGTCTTGATGACATCAGAAAGAAGCATAAAATTGTTTGCTCCTGATTTGTGACATTATTTCATCAAATGTTCGAACAATAAAGTTGCACGCAAAAGTTTACCTTTCGCCCATTTTTTTCTTAATTTAGGTAGGACTTATTGCTTGAGATACAGTTATTTTTTGTTTGAGAAAAGAATTTGGCTGAGAAAGGTTCAAAAGAAATTGAATGAGCTATTATAAAAACGTATTTGTTTTGGATTTTTTATTTGTTATTGTTTTTTTTTTCAGATTACATAAACTATTATGAAAACGTATTTGATTCGAATTTTTTTAAAATTATTTTTTCAGACGCTTAGAAAAATGTTTGCTATTTTCTTAGAGATTTAGGAGTTTATCAAAAACTACTCTGCTGATTTTTAACAAAAACAAACCAATGGAAAGACCGTCTACTCTTCTGTATGCCTACATATTCCGCTAGTCTGTAGGATTGTTATGGCCTTCAGTAAAGGCAAATTTTTGAAACTGAACGTTTGAAACTGAAGTTAAGGGTTCAATCTTGAAACCCGTGTGTGTGAATCTTATCTGCAAAAGCGGCTGCGCCCTATTTTTAAAGAAAATACATTAACGGCTCACGGATAAAAACCTTAAATTTTTTGAAAACCATAACTTTTTTCTGCAAGAATTATGTCGTAGTCGGGGATGGCCTTAAGAAAAAATCACTTGGTGAAATTTTTATTGTTTTTCGGACAATTTCTCCTTTTTTGTGAATACTTTGATGACAAATCTGACATTGAGGTCAATTGAAAGAACGGGTAGGAGAAATCTTCCCTACATAAACGGGTTATCTCTTATTTTTAATAGGAAACCGCTATGATTTTTGCTAATGTCCAATTTTTGAAGTTTTGAAAGTTATGATTTTGACTGATAATTAATTCTTTTGAATGCTAATTATTACCCTTGCGATAGCGAGGGTATTGCAACCGGGTACTAGACTTTTTCCCGTAAACAACTGTCCAGAGGACTCATTTGATTCCTGGTGGTACGTTGGTTCATAATGAATTAAAATTTAGTAGTGCCTCTTGCACCTTTAGCCTGGTGGTAACGAATACGCCTAAGACGGAAAGTTTCATGGGTTCGAATCTGACCAGGATCGGTTATTTTTTCAAACGGTAATGTTCCGGTTCAAAAAATCTCGGTCTATTATTTGCCTGCTTATGTTTTGTCGGCTTAGTTGCCACATTTGAGAATCGTTTATTTTAGCTGTAAACAATTTCCACTGCAGTTGTTTTAAGTATTTTTTACAGCCCGGCAGAAGTTTTTTTAAAATTGGTTGTTATTTTACCAGCCCGATTTCTTTAAATTTAATTTTTTTATTAAAAATTTTGAAAAAATCTTTCGTATCGGTTTAAAAAATTCAAGGCAATTAATATCGATTTAGTGGCCTCTTATTGCGTTGTTACATCCGGAAACGTTTTGTGCGCGTGTATCTGCTCTGAGGGGAAAATGGACTTTTTTTGAATTTCTTATCGGCATGAAGGGTTTCTGCTCAGGTTTTTTAGGCTTTGTTACCGCTTGGTAATTATGAATTCAAATCCAATCAACCATTCGGTTCATCTGGCATAGAGGTAAAACAACTGCTTGAGAGGGCAAAGGTTTGCGGTTCGAATCCGGCCGGGCCCTTTTTTTGCAAACTTGATTTTTTGTACTTTTTCGGACTATCGTCCGTCTGTTTTGTTTTTGTCTGTCGTCTTAGTTCCCGTAGCTCGATGGTTGAGCTTTATTCCAAGTTGCTGTAAACCCCACGCTTGAGACGACAAAGCCCAGGAGTTTGACTCCTGTTGAGACCTGTTTTTCTTGCAAATAGAAAATTTTGTCTAATTTAGATTGTCTGTCTGCTTATTTTTGACTGCTTGGTTCCACAGAAAGGACTATTTTGGCAATCTGGCTACTGTATATCATTCACACAGCCCTTTGTAGAGTTTTTAATGGTGCAGGCAATTTTGTTCTGGATCTTCTGGGCTTTTTGCAATTTTTATAAACGATTTTTTTTTTCATAGCCATTCATATTTGTATCGCAAGTGGTGCGAAGCTCATCCTTCGCCTCTGTGTAAAGAAAAGTGATAATACTCTGGGAAAATTTTAAATGTCAAAAGTTTAATGATATAGTATAAGCTAATATGGCAAAATGCAAGTTCCTGTCTTGCAAAGTTTCGAAGGTGCTTAATGAATTTGATACTGCGTTTACGATCTCAGTATTTAATTTTATTTTTTTAAAAAATATTGTTTATCACCCACAAAGCTAAACAAGGATAGCCGGTAGCTGTGCAAGTACCACAGAAAGTTCCAAAAGCATTCTTTAAAAATAAAATTGAAAAGATTTTTCTATATCACTCGACACATGTCGATGATTATGTCTGGTACCTGCTTTTGTGTGGAAAGCAAAAAAGAAATGAAACTAAAAAACATTATAATACAAGTTCCTCCCCGTTTTCAATAGTCAGAACAATAACATCGTTTTTTGAAATTTCAAAATAGCTTTTGGAGAACGTTTGTTTTCTTGAAAAACATGATTCAATGTACGAAACACTGATATAGTAGAAAATAGATCGTTTTTGAATTATATGTAGGATTAGTGTAAGATTTTCTAAAACTGTTTCTTTTGCAATTTTCAAGTCAAGCTTCAACAAAGGATACCGATGAGTTCGTAAAAACACTTAGGTCTAAGTACAACTTATGTGAAAAATTTCAGAAGATCGCGACTGACTGAAGGTAATATTTTTCTAGTTAAAATTGGAGTAATAGATTTAAGAGCTAGGAAAGATTTTTAAACTCATTTTTGAAACATCTTTTAAGTCATTTCGAAACTAGAGCACAGGTTCAAAATACGGCTTGAAACAGTACATTTGATTTCTGTTTTGATCGGAATCAGACTTCACTTTGTCATGCATTCTATTAAAATTTAGGTGCTCCATTAAAATTTTTGCGCGTTTAGGTACCCTGAATTTATCACACGGAATACCTCAGGACCAGCTTCGAAACTTGGATCATGATTTTCTGGTCAAGACTCTCCGGAAGATCATTGCACAGCTGCAACCAGATAAACCGCTGGAAACTCGGATGGCTGCTGGCAACTACCTTTTAAACGTCGCCATTAGCATGAAAATCCCAAACAAACTCATTTTCTCACTATTTGAGCTAGCACAGCAAACCACCACGCCAGAATCCGTTCTCAATATTCTGCTTAAAACGCTTTGGGTTATTTCAAAAGATAGTTTGCTGGTCAAAAGTAGACTCGTGAAGATATGCACCCAACTTTTGTTCTCGAGTTTTAGTCGAGTCGCCCAAATTTCGTGTCTGGAAATTTTGGGTGATATTTCGGACATCTCGAGTGACAGTGACCAGTTATTGAAAGTTTTCGAAGAACTATCGAGGAGCCATGACAGTAGAATCCGAAGAGCAGTGGTTGATATGATCTGTAGTTACGATTCCAGAGGAGGTAAAGTTGCACTCTCAGTGTACCACCGATGCTTGGAACTGTTCTCAGACGAAAACGAAAAAGTTCGTATCGGAGCTATCAAAATAGCGGCAAGTTACGCGAGCAAGTCACCCAATGTCAAAATACCATTGGGAGATAGAGGAGATGATTTCGTGCGTCTAGAGGAGCATGCTTTCTCGAGGATCTGCGAGCTGGTCAATGACATTCAAGTAACAGTTCGGGTGACTGCAGTCCAAATTTTGAGAAAGTTCGCAAACGTTGATCAGAATTATTTGCAGCAGACATTGGACAAACAACTCATGTCGCAACTTCGAACGAAGCGAAGCTCTCATCAGAAAAATGCCGAGTTAGTACGAAGTGGCGCGTACAGTTCGGGTAGAAAATGGGGTGATGATGCGCCCCTGGATAATGTAGACGAGGATTCCTTGTCTCTTATAAGTTCAGGGGCCTGTGGTGCCTTAGTGCACGGACTCGAAGATGAGTTTAAAGAGGTCAGAATTGCGACAGTTGAGACTCTTAGTAATCTAGCCTCAAACAGAAGTGTGTTCGCTAAAGAAGCCCTGGACTTCTTCATTGACATGTTGAACGATGAAATCGAATTAGTTCGAGTAAAAGCGTTAGAGAGCTTGGCAACAATCTCACATCATGTGGTCTTGCGGAAAGATCAAGTTGTCGATACTTTGAGTTGCTTGGACGATTATTCAGACGCAGTTAGAGAAAAAGTTCATGGCTTACTGCGTAAAATTCAATTCGAGGAGATGGGCTGTTTGAAGTTAACATTGCAGAGGTTAATGAGGAACTTGAAGAAATATCCTTTGGATAAGTTGTCCATATTTGGAGCTCTCAAGTGCCTTGGATTGAAACATTCAAACTTCGTCATTCCCTACAGTACGTATACCTAATGTAAAATATCAGACTTTTTCCGTAAAACAACTTTTCTTACACATTTGTACGAAACTGATGTCGCTTTATATCGAGCCTTATCAACTTCCAGGCCTCTTCTCAATTAGTTTGAAGCTAATGCAATTGCCCTTGCATTCTATGGTATGAGGTTCGAGTTTTTTTTTTCGTGAAAAATTGAATATTCTGACCTTTGTTTGTCGACTTATGATTTATCGCCTTAGTTGCCATACAGCGAATTTTTTTTTTGCGTTTTAGGCCGTTTTAATTTCATTTTCGAGTGTCATCGATTATGTTATGTAGTTTAATTTCGCTAACTGTGACTGATATATGTTTCGTTTGTTTCTATTTAGTTTGTCCGAAATGGTTTCGGCTTATGTTTAGTCAGTTTAGTGAAACTATTTTGCATCGAACTAACGGCAAAAATTGATTATTTTAAATTTGAATAAATCACGTCGGTTGAAGGATAAAAGTTTGAAAATTTAAACCCTTTATCGTCCAAAGTTTTTTTTGACAATTTCCTTTCCAAATTTTTTTCGGGTAAAATTTGAATTGCCGGACTTTCGTGTTTCTGCTCAAGTTTTTTCGGCTCAATTGGCAAAGCAGAAATTAGCTTGTGTTGTAGGCAACTTTCCTTATAGTTGCAATTTCAAGTGTTTTTCGTTGTATTTTCATGGAGGATTTGAAAGTTATTTTTTTTTCATAACTTTTTGGCTCAACTTGTTTGTGCTCAAAGATGGTCGGATTAGTTGTCTTATCATGGCGTTGTTTTGTTCCGTAAGCAACTTCCACTGAAGTTACTTGTGTAAGTGTTGTTTAATGTAGTTTCAGGGGGACTCAAAGATCGTCGGCTTTGTTTTCTTTTGTTGCTAATTTAAAATTCAAATGTCTGGCATCTCTGCTTAAAAAGAACTTCTATCGAGACTTGAAGAAAATTTAAATTTTGGTGCACCTAGTTTTTTTATAGCTTTTTTTTCGTTTTTTTTTCTGACTGGAACTTTTCATTTTTGTGTTGTCCGCTTCGCCTCTGTGTCAGAAATATTTATCGAATTATTCGTACAAGCAGCCTGATAATGAATTTTTCACGCTTGCGAGAGAAAGTGTCTTGTAATCGGGAACTAGACTTTTTTTTCCCGAAAACGGCTTTTCTTAATCTGTAAGAAGTTGTGAAATTGATGTTAGTGAACTTTCACAATTTCGAAACTCCTTCCCACTTGGCGTGGAGATAAAGAGTTGGTCTTTGTACCCTAAATTTTGAAGTTTTAGTCTCGGCCGAACCTTGTTTTTCAGTATCTATGGAAATGAAAAAAAAAAAGAATTGAAGATTATTCGTGATCATGATCGTCTGGTTTATCCACCTATTGTATGAATCAAAGTTGTTAATTCAGCTATTTATCCTTCTAATTTTCAATATCTGCTATTAATACACAATCCATAGAATCTTTTCACGGTGCAGTACTCAAACCGGGCCAAGAGACCGATAATGGTCTTGGTCACTTTTTTTTCAGTATGCGACCCTCAACTGGGTCGAATTAAAATACAGACTTATTTAATATGCAACCTTCAAGCGGGTCAAGTTGAAGTCAAAAATTAAAAAGTTCAGAGCATCTCCAATTTCGGCATCATCTGTTTCTCCTTTATCCCCATGGTTCAGTACTCGTGAGTTAAAAATAGCTTTTCTTAAGTCGAGGGCCAGTACTCGGATATCAGAAGGGGTTGAATGTTGCTCATCTTTCTAAGTATGGTGCCTGTACTGGTTACTGTTATGGTCATTTATTGGATTATCTAACTCTCTAGCGACATCAACATAACATTGGCTTAATATTCGGGTGGTCTTAATTTTGAGTGCAACATTTAGCTAAGTCGTTGGAGTTTCATTATACGAATTTCGGTAGTAGCTGGGTTGATTTTCATCGTCAATTGACTAAATGCCTTTGAGAAAACGTCAAGTGTTCGTTTTATCATTTCCTTTTAAGTATCTGGTTTGGTATTATTTTCAAGAGACAAAAACATCAGTGTGTCATTCGCGTTAACCTGAGAAGAATTTTGAGATTACTTAGGAACATCTCTGATTGCCCTAATGTACATCGTGAATATCGTGCGACCTAGAAATGAAACTTGAAGGACTCCAAGAGAAACATTTGTCTACCGAGATTATGTATTAAGGCAGCTTGCTTGCTGCGTGCAGTTCTTCTAACATGACATCAGCCAGCATTTGCAGTTTCCTGTGATTCCAAATAGTTTACTTAATATTTCGCTTGTTATTTTGAAATCCTTGTTGCGAAACAGCAGAGATTTCGACACTAGAACAATATCAATTTTGTTCGCTTCCAGCTCGTTGAAAACTTCAATAAAAATTTACAAAAGAAACAATTCAGTCGAATGAAAGGTTCGGTGGGCATATCGACTTTCGTTCATCAAATCGTTTTTTTTCTTAGATAATCTTTCAATTGCTCGACTGCAATTTTTTCCAAGACTTTACTACTGAATCCTATATTAGCTATAATTCTCTGATTTTTCATCAATTCTGTGTCAAGCGTCATTTCAGGGCTAAAAGAAGATAATCTTCCTAACTTCTGGCATGTTTTTGAATACTTTAATGAGGAGAAGATCCAGTGGTCAAGCTTTTTCTGACAAAACGTTAATGGTTACTTCAAGTTGACTAATTTTTATCTCTTTGAATTTGCTGAGCTCTGTTGATTCTACCGGGCATCTGAGTTCCAGATTTTCAATTTCTGTTGAAATTGATCGTCTTAGTTGTTAATTTTATCACTGAAAAAGTTAACAAAAGCTTGAACTAATAAATCATCAGGATCACTAAAAGACTTCGGATATTCGGTCTTATTGTTGTTTTTTGGAATTTGTTCAGTGAGCAAATTCTTCTGAAAGTTCAGCCACTTATTGATGTTGCTATGATACAAGTGAAAAAGGTTCGTTGGATTCTTCAACCTGTGAGGGTTGTTGGATGAATTTGAATAATAATAATAATAATAATAATACACAATCCATAGAATCTTTTCACGGTGCAGTACTCAAACCGGGCCAAGAGACCGATAATGGTCTTGGTCACTTTTTTTTCAGTATGCGACCCTCAACTGGGTCGAATTAAAATACAGACTTATTTAATATGCAACCTTCAAGCGGGTCAAGTTGAAGTCAAAAATTAAAAAGTTCAGAGCATCTCCAATTTCGGCATCATCTGTTTCTCCTTTATCCCCATGGTTCAGTACTCGTGAGTTAAAAATAGCTTTTCTTAAGTCGAGGGCCAGTACTCGGATATCAGAAGGGGTTGAATGTTGCTCATCTTTCTAAGTATGGTGCCTGTACTGGTTACTGTTATGGTCAGTTATTGGATTATCTAACTCTCTAGCGACATCAACATAACATTGGCTTAATATTCGGGTGGTCTTAATTTTGAGTGCAACATTTAGCTAAGTCGTTGGAGTTTAATTATACGAATTTCGGTAGTAGCTGGGTTGATTTTCATCGTCAATTGACTAAATGCCTTTGAGAAAACGTCAAGTGTTCGTTTTATCATTTCCTTTTAAGTATCTGGTTTGGTATTATTTTCAAGAGACAAAAACATCAGTGTGTCATTCGCGTTAACCTGAGAAGAATTTTGAGATTACTTAGGAACATCTCTGATTGCCCTAATGTACATCGTGAATATCGTGCGACCTAGAAATGAAACTTGAAGGACACCAAGAGAAACATTTGTCTACCGAGATTATGTATTAAGGCAGCTTGCTTGCTGCGTGCAGTTCTTCTAACATGACATCAGCCAGCATTTGCAGTTTCCTGTGATTCCAAATAGTTTACTTAATATTTCGCTTGTTATTTTGAAATCCTTGTTGCGAAACAGCAGAGATTTCGACACTAGAACAATATCAATTTTGTTCGCTTCCAGCTCGTTGAAAACTTCAATAAAAATTTACAAAAGAAACAATTCAGTCGAATGAAAGGTTCGGTGGGCATATCGACTTTCGTTCATCAAATCGTTTTTTTTCTTAGATAATCTTTCAATTGCTCGACTGCAATTTTTTCCAAGACTTTACTACTGAATCCTATATTAGCTATAATTCTCTGATTTTTCATCAATTCTGTGTCAAGCGTCATTTCAGGGCTAAAAGAAGATAATCTTCCTAACTTCTGGCATGTTTTTGAATACTTTAATGAGGAGAAGATCCAGTGGTCAAGCTTTTTCTGACAAAACGTTAATGGTTACTTCAAGTTGACTAATTTTTATCTCTTTGAATTTGCTGAGCTCTGTTGATTCTACCGGGCATCTGAGTTCCAGATTTTCAATTTCTGTTGAAATTGATCGTCTTAGTTGTTAATTTTATCACTGAAAAAGTTATCAAAAGCTTGAACTAATAAATCATCAGGATCACTAAAAGACTTCGGATATTCGGTCTTATTGTTGTTTTTTGGAATTTGTTCAGTGAGCAAATTCTTCTGAAAGTTCAGCCACTTATTGATGTTGCTATGATACAAGTGAAAAAGGTTCGTTGGATTTTTCAACCTGTGAGGGTTGTTGGATGAATTTGAATCAAACTTGAGTTGCTTGTGGTCAGAGAAAACAACATGTTGTATCAATGTTTTCTGCTAGCTTTTGATTATTAGTAATAATTAAGTCTAATACATTGCCGGACTGGTGAGCCGGTGCATTTTAAAGCAATGATAAACTAAGCTCAGAAAAGTTGTTTAGGAGTTTGACACTTTTTGGTAAGGTTTTGGTAACTTGTCACCATTCAGAATGAGGTCAGGTTGCAAGTTGCTCTTTGAAATTTACAGTTTTTCAAAGTTAGTGTTATTGGCTAAGAGAGGTCTATACATTAGCCAAATTATAGTGGTTGCTAACCTCCCAAAACTCAGGCAGCAGGATTTAAAGCTTTCTTTGCATATATGATTTTCAAGGGAGACCTTCATTCTACTTGTTTATGCAAATGAGTCCTCGATCTGAGCTTTAGTTGCTTGGACAATTTATGAATCAATAAATTACAGATCCAGAGAAACAGTGGCTTAACTAGGTAATTTTTATCCGAATTTGAGGAAAGCCATGATTCCATGATAAAAAAGGAGTCTAAATCTAAAAAACTTCTGATGGCTGCAATATCAGTAGTTTTACGTCTAATAGAGTTGGCATTTAAAAAGGAACAGTGAAGGGATCTGCGTTGTCAACCAGTGGGTATTGTCTTGTTTTAGGAAGACGTGTATCACATTGAAATCTTTTTCAATTACACCGCTAGACTTTTCGTCAAATACCAAGTGAAAACTTCTTTCAGCTCAGTTTCTATTTCAGCTTTAAACGCTATACCTTCTTTTACCTTCATTGCTACACTCATTTTAAACTATTCCTATGTTTGATGTGTCTCCTGGTGGGATTTGTTCTGAGACTTATCCGGGCGGATAACTGACGTTGTATATTTCAACCAGAGAAAATGTTCAACTGACGTTGTATATTTTCTCTGGTTTTCCTGTTTTTTCCTTTAAATGATTTCTTCGGCCTAAATGGTTTCGATGTATTCTTGATTAGCTTTGCTAATTGATTTTGTGTTGCTTCAAAGACAAAAACGATCAATTTTTTTTGAAATGTGTGTTGCAAGGTTTCAAAGTTTTGAAACTTCATTGCTCAATTTTTTTTATATCACAATTTCTTGTGGCATTTTTTTTGTTTTCGGCTCAATGGGCATCTACCTACTTGTTGTCGGCTTAGCGGCAGCGCTGAAGATACTAAAAAAACGTCGACTGTTTTTTAAATTAAATTCACTTTGAACTGTTTTCCAAAAAAAAATCGAATCTGTTTTTCATCTCATTTTCTATTCGCGAGCTTACAATGCTAAGCTTGCATTGAATAGCAAATGATTTGAAGTTCCGCTTCGCTTATGTTTCATTAATAATTTTTTAAATATAATACAAGGTTCATTCCTTTTTGAAGCTAGCATAGTATTTGATAGTGTATACATTATTTAGAAATACCTAGTGTTGTAGAACCAATCCAGCCTTTGGTAATTCTGTGACTAATGGCTGGATGGTATAATTAGCTCAACTCTTTTCCACTAAAGTCCACAGACTAATAACAAAGTTGTTTTAGCCATTCAAAGCAGAGATTTTGGAATTTAGGGGTCTATAATTTGCTGGTGGGCTGTAATGAAGAAAGAAGGAAATATTAGTAAATTACCAAAGGCTTTGTTTATTTAGAAGGAAATAAAGAAAGAAAGATGTTTTTGTTTTTTCAGTGAAAGAGCTCCTGTGTGCTCACCCGTTCCTTGACACCACGGAACCCAACCTCACAGACTCTTTCTACATTGCCATCATGATCCTAGTGCTGAATGCAGCCCAGTCTTCTAGCAACATCATCGGACTATTTCCGCCATTCATTAACCAACATCACCAGTTTCTGAAAGAATTGCACCCAGAGTTTATCCCAGAGCTGGACTTGAATAAAAATTCACTGCGTTTCTGCTATAAAAGGCCAGAAAGTGCGATTAAGTTTCAGGATGTTTCTGTTATGGCTACCAATCAGTACGAAAATGTTATTTATAAACTGAAATGTTCAAGCCAGAAATTATCGGTAGAGTTTTTGAAAAATTTACTGAGAGATCTGGAGCACTTGAAAAATTGCGAAAAAATCTCAGGTCCTGCGAATTTTCTATGTGCGTCATTGAAAATTACAATCTGCATGATGAAAGTATTCGTCAAATTGAAACAACAAACTCCGACTAGTCAGCTAACTCTATCTGACGAGTCAGTTTTCGCAGACTTGAAAAAATGCATCAGTTTAAGTTTCTTCCTAGAAGGTGTTTTCAGCGGACCCGCGCCTGAAACACTTTCAAGTATCCTAGAAAATAGAAGTATAGCAGCAACATTAATTGTGTTTTTTACTCTTCTCAAAGATTGCAAAGACGAAACGAGCGATAAAGTGGCAATGTGTAAAAATTTTGTTGCGAATCTAAAGAACTACATGACGAGAATCGACAATTCAAGGCTTCCAGTCTCTCAATTTTGCCGTGATTCTTTGAAGCCTTTGCTTGAAATTGAACCGACAAAACTGACTCTGATTTCCAAATTTTTGCACCCTCTGTTGATAGAGACCGTGAACATGGCTGTTAGAACTATTGTCTTGAGTAATGCAGAGTTTAAATCGGGTGTTTTTATGTCGACGGCGGTGATAAACTACCCGCAAAGTTCAGACAGAGTGGAGACTTTTATGGCCGGATTGTTGTTAGCATTAAGATTGGGTAAGTGATACGATTAGTTTTTTCCTATCTGCTTCCAGATTACTAAGCCTTAGGCCACTAAAGTTTTTCCCGCAATGTTTGAAAGGTATTTTTGGTAGACTTATGATTTTTAAGGCCAAATTAATTGAGGTAAAAAAAATCATGTTACAACATGAGGTCAGAATAACAACCTAGAATTGGAACTGTTTTTTATTGATTTCAGAGATAAATTTTTTGAGTTGAGTTCATTTAAAATGAATTGAATTGACTTGAATTGAATAGATCCTTGGATGTAAGACTGGTGAGTTTGAAATATTTTTTGTTTTTAGACGTGACTCTGCTTCAAATTGACGACGTGAACAGAGTCAGAATAGTGTTGACGTACCCTGGAGGCACTGACCAAGTGGTGTCGCCCAGCGCCGATAAATTCCGAAAACTAGAAAACGAAGACTCCTCAAAGGAAAATGAACCAAATGGAATTAAACTTAACACAACTTGTTTCATTTCGCACTCGTCCTGGACAGAACCTGCCGATGTGCTGATCGGAGTGTACTTAGCGGTTCCTAACTTGTTTGACCATACTTTGAGTTTGAATTGTCCCGAGAAGTTGGTCGCGATTAGTGAAAGTGTAAAAATAACTATTCACCCAAAACCAACTGCAATTTGAATCAGATAATGTATTGAATATTTTTTAAAGTACTTTTGAAAATGAGTTATACCGGAGTTTATTCAAGTAGAGGAAATATTCTCAATCAATCTGTTTTCCTAGATGCTTAAAGAAATGAAGCGGGGTGGGTTGAGGGATGTAACGTGAACGTATGTGAGATGCGGACATGTTCTCAGAATTTTGAGCCTTTACATTTGAAAAAAAAATAATAACGGAAGTTATTTTCGGCCGATCAGCCAAAAACCATCTAGGGTGAATCGCCCTAAAACAGTGATTTTTTCTTCAGAAATATTTTTTATGCCCGTTTTTTTTCGGTTCGTGTGCGGCGCAGAGTGCTAGGAAAATCAATTTGTTCAAGCTGATTTTAATGCCGACCAAATTGAAAGTTCAGCTTTGAGATTTTTCCTAGATTCGTCCTATGGTTAACTGATTAAAAAAGACTAAAAAAACAGCATCGTTTTTTTGCTTTTTTGGACTGTTCATAGCAGGGCCAAGAACTGAATTTTGAGACTGTATCCACCTTAAAGTGTCCTATGTTTTTTTTTGCGAAATCGTCAGATACAATTTCAAGTATGAAGTGATACATGTTGAGTCTAGTAACTATTCAAACGCGTGCCCAAGAATTTGAAATGATTTATGGATTGGATTAAATTGCCGCAGTTGTTTTGCGTTTTGCGAAAAGTTGGAAAAATTGCTATATCTATCCATTTTGCATCCATCTATTGATTTATCTATTTATTTATCTGTCTTTCTATCCATCTATCTATGTCTCTGTCTGTCTGCCTGCCTGTCTGTTTGTCTATCTATCCATATACCATATATATATATTATTTGACACATGTTTAAGCAGTCCCTTCGTTGACATGTTATGCTACCAATATCTGAAATCAACGGTTTAAAGTCTAACGATTTATGAAATACCAATTCTCGGGGTAATCTGCTGTTATCACAACATCAGCAGTTGGAGAGCGAATACCTCGTAACTTTCTTGCGCAAAACATGAGGCATTTGCGGTTTTTGTTTTTGCAACGGTTTTTGTTTTTGCAAGTTTAATGAGATAATAATTCAAAAATTTAAAAATAATTGGTCTTATATTGGAGTTCTGTCAGCTTTCTTCCAAGGAGCTTCAAATCTGACCTCAAAATCTGTCTGCTCCAATCCTTTTTTTTCGAGATGTGACTGTTCGATGATTTTTTCAAATTTTAATTGAAAAAAAAACAGATTTAAAAAATAAGTTCTTAAAAATTGAAAATCTCACTTCTTGTGAGATGATGTCAGGCTACTTACAAGGGTTTCAGATATGGCTTACAAAAGTTTTTGCTAGAACTATTTCAGTGTCTGAGATGAAGTTTTTTTATTAAATTCATCTAATGATTTATCTACTTATCTGTCTATCTATTTATTTATCTGTCTTTCGATCTATCGATTTTCAAAATTGTTCATAAGATTCAAAAACAAAATCATTGAAACAAAAACAAGATTTTTTTAAAGGTTTTTCAAAAATATTTTAAAATAGTTTCTTAACTGTAATTTGGGGTTCTCTCAGTTTACACATGCAGGTGGAAAATATGGCCTCTAATTTTGACTACTCAAAATCTTTTTTTTTACCGAGAAATGACGATTTTCTAGATTTTTTTCAAATCATTGCAAATTTTTTTTACTAGATAACTAAAAAAATTAGTTCTCAACACTATGGTCTGGTGCTCCCAGGGTACTCACATGTGTTGCAAATCCGGTGTCTAATTATGACTGCTTAAAAAATTGTTTGTCCCCGAGATCTGAGATTTTTTTTAAAAATTTTTATTTTCTTCGAAAGTTAAACAAGAATCTAACATGAAAATAAGGATTGTACAAAAAATTCTGTTTAATTTGGAAAATCTAGTTGTATGTTTTTGGCATTTTGACGGTCCAAAGTTTGAGTAAAAATTACGATCCCTCATAGCTTCACGAAAGAGATTACAGGTGATTTGCTTTCATTTTCGAGCTCAGGGCATCGATACTTAACATATTGTATCAAAACTTCCATCAAATGATGTCAAATGCAAAACAAGGATAGCCGGTTACTGTGCAAGTCGCACAGAATGTTCCGACCTTAAATTAAATAAATACAACAAAAAAGTTTTTTTTTCAAATTAGTGTCGTTTATTTTGGCGTGGTGTGAAAAAATGATCTGAACAAAAAAACTACAGATTGGGTATATTCGACAGTCATAGTATAATGAGCGAATTGAAAAACAATTTTTCAAGAAAACTTACCAAAAAAAACGGAAAAAAATGCTTTTTTTTGCATTTTCGAAGTTTTTGATTCCAAAAAGGCGCTATCCAAAAAGGCTACTCATCAGAAAACTCAAGTTGCTTGAGTAAAACAAGGATTTTGAGTTCTTAATTAAGCTATTGCAAGCTTGTAAGCCATAAAAGTAAGCTATTGTAAGCCTGCTCGCTCGCTTTATTCGCACGAAGCACCAAAAATTATAAACCGGTTATTCTAGACACTGGGAAAGTAATCATTACTGTCCGGGCTTTAAAATGATATATCACTCAACTCTCTTCGATGATTATTTGTAACAGCTGATTTTGCGTGGAAAACAGAAAAAAAAATAAAAAAAACACCCGAATACAGTTAGTTCCTCGCCATTTTTCACTTGTTCGGAACAAATAAGTTGATCTGAAGAAAAGGAAGTTCCCAGAGCATTGAGATTCATATTTTTCTTCGAAAGAGGGAAAGTTGAATTTTGAAATATAATAGAGCACTTATTTTGCAATGAATCAATTAACGTTTCAGCACATGTCAGCTATCGCCTATCAGGTTGCTTCAGGGTGACCACTTGGTCACTATTTTAGTGACCAGTCACTATTGATCACGAATTGGTCACTATTTTTTCAATGGTCACTAAAAGTCACTATTTACAACGGTTTTTGGTGACGGACCCTAACATTTTTCTAATATGTACTAATATTAAGGGGGGAACGCGCGCCGAGAAAACGAAATATTTTTTTCAAAGTTTTTCAAAAAGTGAATAAAACTGACTTTTTCAGCCTGTTTATTCAAAATTATGCCTGCGGCGCGGAAAAAGCTTTGGCCAAAACAGGGACTTTTTAGTGCTTTGGCAGAGCTTGAAAAATAAATTTGGCCGACCAAAAAAAAGTCGACAAAAAATTCGAAAATTGTCATAGTCACTATGTTTCTCTCAAAAAAGCGGTCACCCTGGGTTGCTTGTTAAAATCTGCAAGCAAAATCGTGGTAAGTTTCATCATTTCTCATTTTTGCAACTACATCAAAGCGTAACGCAAAACACTTCTATTCCGTTATAACTACAGAAAAAAGGCACTACGAAGGGCTTATGAATCAATCAAAAGTGAATTTGCGAATCGTTGCGCTTTTAAAGTCATATTTGAATCGAAATAGAGCAACTGTCTGAGACTAATTTGAAGCACTTTCTAACTAAAGTATATATCTTCTTTACGATTTCGATAAGCAAGCGTTATCAAAGCGGAACATAGACTGCTTTTCCAGGCAAACATTTTGTCTAACAGTATCACTGAATCATTTTCTCATGTGTATCTTCGTCAGCCAACAAAAGTATTTTGAGGATACCTTCATTTTAGTTACTCGTACTATTCAAATTTTATTATTGTTTTTTTTTGTGTGTGTGTGTGTGTGTGTGAGTGTGTGTGTTGTAAATCTATCAAATCCGATTCCATCTGATTTCCATTTTTTTTTTTTTTCATTTCAATTTATTCATTTTTTTGCCCGCGGCTCTATTTTTTCCTTCCTTCTTTGGGGAGATAGTTGCCATCCATGTTGCCGTAGCGGCTCACAGAGGTACGGCCGCTCATTTCTTTGGCTTAAAAAGTTTTGGTTTATATTATGTCAGCTTAGTGCCTCATATTGCTTCGTTTGACGAGCGAAAAGTTTATTAGGCGTATGCGCTATAAAGACTAAAATTTTTTATAATTTTCTTCCAATAAAAACGGCAGAACGGATAGCTACTCAAGTAGTGTCGGCTTTGTTGCTGCTTGATAAGTTTTTATCCCGATGCAAACTGGTTATTCAATTGTCGTTATTGGTAATTCACCTGTCTAATGTGTAAGTTATGTTGAATTTTTAAAAACACGAATACTGTATTGTCAGATATTGGAGTCAACGTTTTAAAATATTTCATAGAAAAATTTGGCTTTTCTTGTGTATCATTCAAGTCAAAATTTCACTGGCAAAAACAACTTCTTTCAATTTTCTTCTGGTTAATTTATTTCACTTCTAAATCCTGATCTCTTCCATTTTGATTCATCCTAAATGAGTGAATGCATATACTACCCGTATTATGAATCGATTAATTTGCCTTCACAAAGAAGAAACATTACCAGTTTTTCCGAGGCTAAGCATTTGGCATGATATTATCAAATCGTTTCGGGAACAAGACTGTTTTATCAGTGTGATAACTAGTAGAACGGCTTTTATCTTAAGAAGAAAAAAAATAATGTTTAATTGTTGAATTTCAAAGTTTAGTGTTACGTTCTTTGTTCTTTCGTAAGTAGCTCAGAATGAATGGCTTAAATCCATACATGAGTATGGCGAACTGAAGTGAGCAATAAATAAACTTCTAAAACAGCACCTCTGACCTTGACTATACAAAGTAACAATATCATTAATATAATTACATAGCGCCAATAATACACTTAACTGCAACTGCAGTAATAGTACTATGTTCTAGCTCAAGGTTACTGCAACCGCAGTACTACATTCCCCTGAGGACCAAGAAAATTTTATCAGTTAAATATAAAATTGTAATAATAGGTGCGTCAATAAGTTTTTAGTTTTTGCGTTCCAAATTTAGTTGCACTTTCCACTTGGCATCCCAAGTACTGGAAATGTCGAGCGCGGCATACCCAAACTTTCGCAGAAACAAATGCCTCTCGAGGAGTCCTAGTCTTGTCTCCATTGGTTTGACTGTTTCCGTTTTGAAGTAAGCCAACTTTTGTCCATAGGCCTCCAAAGCTATTTGATTTAGGTCAGCAATGTCTTCTTCGGTACTGATCTCCTTCACTGAGCGCTTTATTGGGCTGCCTAGACGTTTTGGCCGCTGATTCTTTTTGGATCTCTTTCTACGGCGGACCTTTGCTCCCGTCGGGTCATCTACACTTGACTCATCAGGGAATCCTGGTGGAGTGCTGAGTCCCCCCGTGGTATGTTCCTACGAAGTAATCTCTTTGGCTTCAGAACTTTCTCCGCCGTCTTCTATATTCCCCTTTTAGGACTCGGTCCGCTGGATTCTGCCACTATTCCGGGCCATATCTTGCTGTTGGAAAGTGTTGAGAATCGTGTTCCAGTATATCCTCTTGATTTTCGTGCTGCCCTTTTTCGGTTAATGAGAACTGCTAGGACTGTTTGGCTTTTGAACTTCTTGCGTCCGCTCACTCTCCGGCTGCAGCTTTTCCTTTCTTTTTCTTGTGCCGTTTGTTTCCTCGGTTTTTGTTTCATCGCTACTTCCTCCTGTGACTTTGGTCCTATTGTCCTGGTGTGTCTTTTGACGTCACAACTGTCGCTATTTTGAAAGAGCTCCTTTGCCTGCTCCTCTTGTTGCTGAATCCGCGATTCTTCAACCGATTCACTTTCTAGTGGTGGCTCAATCTCTTGGTGCTGATGTTTTCTTTTCGGCTCCTCGAGAGTACTTTTAACCTTGCCCTTCTGGCTCCCTTTCGATCCGGTGTTTGGCAATCCTATGAGTGGTATTTTTGACCTCGCTAGATCAATTTTGCGGTAAATCGAACCAGCTGCTAATGCGATAGTTGTAGGTGTATCCTACACCACTGTGTTTTTCAGTATAATCGATAATGGTGCTCCACTTTTCCCGGTTTTCGTCTTTGCGAAGAAGGTTCGGGGGGGGGGGGGGGTGCGGTCAACGTATTATTTTTGCATGTTTGGATTTTTTCGAAAAATATTCGGAAACTCCATATCAATTTTTTTTCGCTAAAGCTGAAATTCCCAACCCTTTATTTGTGTTCTGACAGAGTACTCTCAAGCATTCCGAATCTTGCCTCCAAATATGACTCCTCAATTCTTTGTAGTTTTCGAGTTATGACGTTTTCTGTGATTTTTCAAAATTTTTTTTTAGAAATCATAAATTAATTTTTTTTCTTCAAAATCTGAAGTTCTTAACCCTGTAGTTGGGTACTGTCACAGTACTATTGAGAATTGCAAATCTTGCCTCCAAATATGACTGTTCAAATCCTGGTAGTTTTCGAGATATGACGTTTTTTGTGATTTTTCTTCGAAAAATTTAATTTTTTTTTCATAATTTGAAATTCCTAAGTTTATTGTTGAGTCCTCTCAGGGCACTCTCAGGAGTTACAAATATTGGAACATGCAACTTCTCAAACTTCTAGTTTCCGAGATGTGAAGTTTTTTTGATTTTTTTAAATTTCTCTAAAAAATCATCTAAAAAGAAATTCGCGAAATTTGAAACTACCAGCTTGATGAAGACACAAACTTATTGTCAGCGTATACCCAGGCGTCTCAAATCTTGCCTCTAAATATGAATGCTCAAATCTTTTTAGTTTCCGAGTTAAGACGTTTTTTTTATGATTTATTCAATTTTTGTCGGGAATCATAAGTTTGAAAAATTTTCTGTTCCTAGAGAGGAATAATCTTGACACCAGACGTTTTTGTACTTCATTGTAATAGTTATTATGACCCACTTTTGGTCCTCTTTCTCTTCTCTCTTCATTTTCTAATGCTACACGATCTCTGGCTAATCTATCTCTTGTTTCGCGGGCTGTTATCGCAGCGGCATCCTCTCCTTTTCGGGGTGTTTCTGGCCTCGGTTCTGGTTCCTCTATGACTGCTTTCGGAGCTTCTAATAGTATCTCCGCTTTTACGTTCTCTTTTCGTTACTGCCATCAGTAACTGATCGAACCATATCTTGAAATTCCTTGGTGGGTCTGAATTAGCTGTGGTACAGAAAACAGGGATTCCCATGTTGGTCCTATTGTCTTGCGACAAAAATCCTGCTGGCTGCGCCATGTGATAACTAAGAGAACGGCTTTTATCTTTAGAGGTAAAACAATAATGTTTTATTGTTGAATTTCAAAGTTTAGTGTTACGTTCTTTGTTCTTTCGTTAGTAGCTCAGATCGACTGGCTTAAATCCATACATAAGTATGGCGAACTGAAGTGAACAATAAATATACTTCTAAAACAGCACCTCTGACCTTGACTATACATGAGTAACAATATCATAAATAAAATTACATACCGCCAATAATACACTTAACTGCAACTGCAGTAATAGTACTATGTTCTAGCTCAAGGTTACTGCAACCGCAGTACTACATTCCCCTGAGGACCAAGAAAATTTTATCAGTTAAATATAAAATTGTAATAATAGGTGCGTCAATAAGTTTTTAGTTTTTGCGTTCCAAATTTAGTTGCACTTTCCACTTGGCATCCCAAGTACTGGAAATGTCGAGCGCGGCATACCCAAACTTTCGCAGAAACAAATGCCTCTCGAGGAGTCCTAGTCTTGTCTCCATTGGTTTGACTGTTTCCGTTTTGAAGTAAGCCAACTTTTGTCCATAGGCCTCCAAAACTATTTGATTTAGGTCAGCAATGTCTTCTTCGGTACTGATCTCCTTCACTGAGCGCTTTATTGGGCTGCCTAGACGTTTTGGCCGCTGATTCTTATTGGATCTCTTTCTACGGCGGACCTTTGCTCCCGCCGGGTCATCTACACTTGACTCATCAGGGAATCCTGGTGGAGTGCTGAGTCCCCCCGTGGTATGTTCCTACGAAGTAATCTCTTTGGCTTCAGAACTTTCTCCGCCGTCTTCTATATTCCCCTTTTAGGACTCGGTCCGCTGGATTCTGCCACTATTCCGGGCCATATCTTGCTGTTGGAAAGTGTTGAGAATCGTGTTCCAGTATATCCTCTTGATTTTCGTGCTGCCCTTTTTCGGTTAATGAGAACTGCTAGGACTGTTTGGCTTTTGAACTTCTTGCGTCCGCTCACTCTCCGGCTGCAGCTTTTCCTTTCTTTTTCTTGTGCCGTTTGTTTCCTCGGTTTTTGTTTCTTCGCTACTTCCTCCTGTGACTTTGGTCCTATTGTCCTGGTGTGTCTTTTGACGTCACAACTGTCGCTATTTTGAAAGAGCTCCTTTGCCTGCTCCTCTTGTTGCTGAATCCGCGATTCTTCAACTGATTCACTTTCTAGTGGTGGCTCAATCTCTTGGTGCTGATGTTTTCTTTTCGGCTCCTCGAGAGTACTTTTAACCTTGCCCTTCTGGCTCCCTTTCGATCCGGTGTTTGGCAATCCTATGAGTGGTATTTTTGACCTCGCTAGATCAATTTTGCAGTAAATCGAACCAGCTGCTAATGCGATAGTTGTAGGTGTATCCTACACCACTGTGTTTTTCAGTATAATCGATAATGGTGCTCCACTTTTCCCGGTTTTCTTACTTTGCGAAGAAGGTTCGGGGGGGGGGGTGCGGTCAACGTATTATTTTTGCATGTTTGGATTTTTTCGAAAAATATTCGGAAACTCCATATCAATTTTTTTTCGCTAAAGCTGAAATTCCCAACCCTTTATTTGTGTTCTGACAGAGTACTCTCAAGCATTCCGAATCTTGCCTCCAAATATGACTGCTCAATTCTTTGTAGTTTTCGAGTTATGACGTTTTCTGTGATTTTTCAAAATTTTTTTTTTAGAAATCATAAATTAATTTTTTTTCTTCAAAATCTGAAGTTCTTAACCCTGTAGTTGGGTACTGTCACAGTACTATTGAGAATTGCAAATCTTGCCTCCAAATATGACTGTTCAAATCCTGGTAGTTTTCGAGATATGACGTTTTTTGTGATTTTTCTTCGAAAAATTTAATTTTTTTTTCATAATTTGAAATTCCTAAGTTTATTGTTGAGTCCTCTCAGGGCACTCTCAGGAGTTACAAATATTGGAACATGCAACTTCTCAAACTTCTAGTTTCCGAGATGTGAAGTTTTTTTGATTTTTTTAAATTTCTCTAAAAAATCATCTAAAAAGAAATTCGCGAAATTTGAAACTACCAGCTTGATGAAGACACAAACTTATTGTCAGCGTATACCCAGGCGTCTCAAATCTTGCCTCTAAATATGAATGCTCAAATCTTTTCAGTTTCCGAGTTAAGACGTTTTTTTTATGATTTATTCAATTTTTGTCGGGAATCATAAGTTTGAAAAATTTTCTGTTCCTAGAGAGGAATAATCTTGACACCAGACGTTTTTGTACTTCATTGTAATAGTTATTATGACCCACTTTTGGTCCTCTTTCTCTTCTCTCTTCATTTTCTAATGCTACACGATCTCTGGCTAATCTATCTCTTGTTTCGCGGGCTGTTATCGCAGCGGCATCCTCTCCTTTTCGGGGTGTTTCTGGCCTCGGTTCTGGTTCCTCTATGACTGCTTTCGGAGCTTCTAATAGTATCTCCGCTTTTACGTTCTCTTTTCGTTACTGCCATCAGTAACTGATCGAACCATATCTTGAAATTCCTTGGTGGGTCTGAATTAGCTGTGGTCCAGAAAACAGGGATTCCCATGTTGGTCCTATTGTCTTGCGACAAAAATCCTGCTGGCTGCGCCATGTGATAACTAAGAGAACGGCTTTTATCTTTAGAGGTAAAACAATAATGTTTAATTGTTGAATTTCAAAGTTTAGTGTTACGTTCTTTGTTCTTTCGTTAGTAACTCAGATCGACTGGCTTAAATCCATACATAAGTATGGCGAACTGAAGTGAACAATAAATATACTTCTAAAACAGCACCTCTGACCTTGACTATACATGAGTAACAATATCATAAATAAAATTACATACCGCCAATAATACACTTAACTGCAACTGCAGTAATAAAACTATGTTCTAGCTCAAGTTTGCTGCAATCGCAGTAGGACAATCAGTATAATAATGAAATGGAGCATTTCTTATTCAAGTTTGGGAAAATTAATTGCGCTGTTTTTTGTTTCTAAGTTTTACCAAAATGTGAAAACGTATCCGAATGCTTTTCCAGTATATTGATGAAAGTTTTCGCTTAAAATCGGGATTCAAAAACGTAAGTTAAAATAACTAAGTTCTTTGAATAAGAAATAGAGAACTGAGCTTAAAAAAAAACAGAAACCTTTTGGATAGTTCCATTTTGTCTCTCAATGTTGCAAGTCTGAGGTAAAAAAAAAGCTTCAAAACTTTTTTTTGAATAAGTTGAAGCAATTCGTTTTTTTTTCTGTCTTTCACATTTGGTTTCCTAACCAAAGGTTTTGTATGGCTTAAGAGGGGTTGGGTATCTCCAACTCGCGGTTTTATCAAAGCGTGTTGGAGAGAATTCAGTTTTATGCTTATATCTTTTGTTTCGTTTTGCCTTTCATTTTGGCATTTTAAAGCCATGTCAATGTTTTTTCATTAAGCCAAAAAAAATTTAGAGAACGTTTTTGATATTCAAGAACCTGTTTGAAAGCACCGTAGGTTCCAGTCACGAGCTAGTCTGAAAGAGCCCATTCCAGGGAAGCATCGCTCTAAAAAAATTCTTCCAACGTAACCGCAAAAAGAACACATTCAGTAGCAAGTAATTAAATAACTATTCTGCGCTGAACGTCTTTATCGACTTAGGGCTGCAGGTTGACTAAGTGGCTTTTTAGTTTTTTAGAAATTTTTAGTCCTACAAGTAAATAAAATATTGTTAACTTATGCCTTTTCTGAATAGAATCTGAAGTACAGCAATTCTGAAAATCATTTCATTAAGATCCCTTTTCCGTTCAGGTATTAACAGATCGTTTTTGTAGCATTTGCATTTTAATCCGCTTTCAAATTAGCTTGTTACAGTCGGAAATTAGTTGGTCGTATTTACTAAATTTTTAGTAAGTAAACAAAATATTGTTAACTTATGCTTTTTTTGAATAGAATCTGAAGTACAGCGATTCTGAAAATCATTTCATTAAGATCCCTTTTCCGTTCAGGTATTAACAGATCGTTTTTGTAGCATTTGCATTTTAATCCGCTTTCAAATTAGCTTCTTACAGTCGGAAATTAGTTGGTCGTATTTACTAAATAAAACGCGTTTTTTTTTGTTTCAAAGCAGTCTGAGAACATTTTTTTTCAGACATTCCCCTCGTATTTCATCTTCTAGAAACATAAAAGCTGTCTTGCATCATGTTTTGTTTTGGAAATGGTATCAATGGTTTTGCATAATTTTTAACTTTGCTGCCTTTCATGTTTTCGTGACCTCATTTTTTTTTCAATTTATCATTTGCATTTTTATTGCTCATTTTACTGTTTGTATACCTAATTTTGGGTCTTAAGTAATTACTCGAATTATTTGAAAACATTTTTCTTAAAACAAATGCCATATAAATTCTCGTAAAATCGTAAGCAATTGTTGCCCTTATCGCTGTTTGTTTCCTAAGAATTGGAGAAACACTAGTTTGAAACACAAGTTAGTTTTTTGTTTTGTCCGTATAATTCAAAGCTTAGCTGTACGCACAGTTTGCATGTTTCTAATGAAAGCATTATTTTATAGTTGATTGCTTAACAGTTTCTGTCATGTGATGAGTAGTTTGCTTTTAAAAAGTTGATTTGAAGCTTGCATTGATTATAATTTGATTGTTGAGTTGTTGAATATTCTTTACTCGAACACCCAGCATGCTGCCGAGGGTTTCTAAATCCTGGAACAAAGCGGAAAATATTACGATGCTAGAAAAACCTGATTCGTCTGAAATCAATAATCAAGTCAACGAGCTTTGGTCAGGAAAGCCTATTTATCCATTTCCATTTGTAGAATCAAAACAAAAAATAATCGCCATGTTTTTGAAAAAGATTCGAGTAACGGTTTGCCCAAACCACCGGAATTTGAAAACTCAGACAGAACTGTTGCTAACGCTAAGATTGTGAAGTTTGAGAAAATTCCAAAAAAGGTAAGAATCATGCTTGATGTGAAGAATCCGAATGAGCGATTACCGGTCGCTTTTGACGAACGAAAATCTTTGAAAACTGGGGATAATTATTATTCGATAAAAAACGATAGAAGTAAAATTGATTTCCCTTCAAAAGCAGATCAACTGTCACTCAGGAGTATAAGTGAAAATAACCTAGAAGATAAAAGTCATCATGGATCATGGAATAACATGTCGAGGCGTGTCTCGCGAGCAAAGGCCAGGAGGTCATTTGCTAGCTCACAGGCACTCAGTGGGTTCACCTCTCAATTGAGAAATTTGAATGATCAAGATCAAAATTCCGATGTCAGTTCTGTTGTTTCAATAGCTCCACCTCCACCGTCGAAATGGAATTTTTACGGCGTTCAGGAAGTGCCCCGATCAGACCGTTCAGATCTCGAAGAACAGAAAGTTCCGATGGGACCTTCACTAATTGGTAAGCGAAGTTACACAATAGTGAATGGAGACTGGATAAGTTACCGGATGATTTGTATGACGGTAAACGTGAATTTTTTTGAAATCCTAAAAGAGGGACGGCCCCTATCTGAAAAATAATAAATGCTCGAAGATGGCGATTTTTGCTTTTAGCTAGGATTAAGAACACATGACATTTTTAACCTCTTGTCCATTTAAAAAAAAAACAATTTTAATTAATTTAAACCTTCGTTTAAATTTCAATTTATTTGAATGTGAAAATATGAGCCCACTCAATTTAAATGAAAAATTTTAATTTAAATCGAGCAATTCAAATTAAAAAAAATTAAATTGCTCCAGTGGTATTTGATCCGACTCCAAAGTACAGAAAGAAAATAATCTAAAATTCCACGACAAATTTGATGAATTGTTGTTGCAAATAGATATACCCAATTAAAATACTTTTGGAATTCTTTTCACAAAATTGCAAAAAGAGTCCGAAATTGGCAGAAAACTGCTAAAAACAGACTGAAAAAAAATTTAAGTTTCTAAAGAAAAATTCAAATGGTTTCGGAAAAATTGAAATTGATGCCAATAATTTTTATATTTTTCTTAAACAATTTTAATTTAAACTTAAGTATTATTTTTTAAAGAAGTATCACTGCTTGAAGTGTTAAAATAATAAGGATTTATTTGTTGACGAAAGGTAAAATCCGGTATAAAAACAGGGCCTGTAGGAGCAATTAAAATTTTTCACTTAAAAATCAGACTTCATACTCCTGTGTTAAGTTTTCTTCGTTTTGGAATTTGGATGCTGAGTGTATTTAATTGTACCAATATTTTCATGCTATTGTTTCAATATAGCGATGTATTTAGGATTTTTTTTCAATTTTTATTTCCAATTGTAAATGGATTGTATTTTCTTGCTTTAATAACCAAGTAACAAGGTAAATATATTTTTTGGGTTACTACGGGTTAAAAATTTTGGATTTTTGTTTTTCAAAACTGAAATTGCTTGAGGTGTAAACCACTGCTTGGTCTCCGTTTTAAAAAGCATGTCACCAAATTTTGCTGGTTCTTTCAATGGAAGCAAATATTTTCGAGGCTGTTTGCTTGTCTTATATTTTGATCGTTTTTTTTGCATGTTCTACTTTTTTGGGTGCCATTATATAGTTCTGTTTTGTTTGGATGCAGATAATAAGAACGCAGATATGAATATTTGTATCTATAAATGTACTATTCTTTTTTGTAAGTTCGAGTCTCCATGTTGACATAATTGAGTTTTTTCAACGCTTTAGTTCGCATGTTAGATTTTTAAAATAAATTAACTTGAAATTTTTCAAAGTTTCATAGCTGGAATAGCTTGCTGAAAACAAAACTAAATTTTTGCGAACTGATTCAGTCTACGAAATACCTTGTTGTAATTTAAAGATTTATAGCTTGCCTAGAAAAGCATAAACTTTTCGCGAACCCATTCAGTCTTTGAAAATACTTGAAATATTCCAAAGCTTGAGTAGCTGGCTTAGACCAACTCAAATTTTCCCCGATCCAATTCGGTCTATTAAAGAACTTGAAATATTTCAGAGCTTGAACTGCTTGCTTAGAAAAACTGAGTCTTTTCGCGAACCGATCCAGTCTATGAAATAACTTGAAATCAAAGTTCCATAGCTTCATTAGATTGCCTGCAAAGCTTGAATTTTTTCGAACCGATTCGGTCTATGAAATAACTTGAAATAGTAAAGTTTCTTCGCTTGAATAGTTTGCTTAAAAGAACTTTTGTTGAACTGATTCGCTCTAAACATTTTGAAAAATTTGTTGATTGAGTAGTTTGCGTAGAATACTTGAATTTCTTGTGAACTAATTTGCTTTACGAAATAATTTCAGAGTTTCATCGGTTGAGTAGCTGACTGAAAAAGACTGATTTTTTTTGCAAAATGTTCCGCCCCATGAAAGAACTTTTAATTTTTGGACGTTTTCTTGCTTGCATTTGAAATTTTTGCAAAACTATTCGGTTTAAGAAACAGAATAGAAGATATTGAAGTTTATTGCTGGAATAACTTGCTCAGAATATCTTTATTTTTTCGCTTAATGATTTTTTTCTATGAAGCAACTTGAAGTCTTTCAAAGTTTCATTAGATTCGTTCCTTGCTTAAGAAAATTTATTCACATCTGATTCGCTCCATGAAGTAACTTCCACATCTGATTCGCTTTCATCGTTTCTTTGCTTGAAGTGCTTCAACAAAAAACTTGCAATCCGATTTCCCTAATGAAATAGTTTATGGGATATTTTCAAGCTTCATAGCTTGCTTATAAAAACTCAAAAATTTTTGCGTGCTTATTCGATCTGAAATAGCTTGAATTATTTCAAAATTTGATAGCTTGAATATCTTGCTTCAGAAAAATTTGATTTTTTTGCGGACAGATTCACTCTATAAAATAATTCGAAATATTTACTTTTTATGCTTGAATAGCTGCTTAAGAAAAATGTCTGACTTTTCGCCAACCGATTTGCTTCTTGAAATAACTCAAATTGTTAAAACTCTTTAGCTTAAATAGCTTGTTTAAGAAAACTTGTATTTTCTCGAACTGATTTTTCTCCAACAACTTGCAATGTTTCAAAATTCCAGCACATGAATGGCTTCAATAGAAAATCTTGAATTTTCGGCAGCCGATTGCATCATGAATTAACTTGGCTGATTTCAAAGTTGCATTGCTTGAATAGGTAGGTTACTTGAGAAAAGTTAAAATTTTTGACAACCAATCTGGTCTATAAAATAACTTGAAATCGCTTAAAATTTCTTAGCTTCGATAGCTTGCTTAACAAACATTAATTTTTAACGAACCGATTCGTTCTTTGAAATAACATGAAGTTTTTCAAATTTTTGTTTGTTGCGTGGCTCCAATTGAAAAACTAAAACTATTCATCCGATTCCCTTCATGAAATAACTTTTTAAAATGTCATTGATTGATTAGCTTGCATAGGAAAACTTTTTCTTTTGGCAAAACATTTCGGTCTAAGATACAACTGGAAAAATTTCGAAGTTCCATCTATTAAATAGCTTGCTAAGTCAAACTTTCACTGTTCGCGTATCTATTCACTGCATAAAATAACTTGAAATTTTTCTAACTTTCCCAGCTGTTATAGCTTGCATATAAAAACAATCTATGAGGCATCAGATTCGCTCCATAAAAAAAAGTTGAAGTATTTCGAAGTTTCGTAGCTTGATTGGCTTAGAAAAACAACTTTTCACTAAACGATTCGGTCTATGAAATTTATAATTTTTCAAACCGATTAATGATCTGGTTTAATCTGAATTTCTTGTGTTTGCTTGATTTGCTCGAATTGTGGTATTTATATTAATTTTGAAGCTTTTCAAAAAATTAGATTAAAAATTTTTTTAAAACTTCAAACTCTCCACTCTATGGTGGGTGCTTTCAAGTTCTACTCAAGGGTTGCAAATCTGGGGTCCAAATAATACTGCTACTTTTTTGGTTTCTGACATATGGCGTTTTTTAAATTATGAAAAACTTGAAATTCTCAACCCTAAATAATTTAGGCATAGAACTATGCCAAATAATTGAATCACTGAGTGTTATGGTAGAGCGCTATCAGAGTACTTGCAGGAGTTTCGAATTTTGTCTCCAAATAGGACTGCTCAATTGTCTCCGAGATATGATAGGACTGCTCAAATCTGTCTGAGATTTGGTTATACTCAATTATTGCACAGCTGGCCTCTTGTTACAAAAATGCTCAAAAACCTTTAGCTTGAATAAATTAATTGAGCATAAAGAGCATTGCTCTGGCTTCTTTAGTTGAAATTGAAAAATAAGACTAGATTTGGTCACTTCCTCAAAACACCCAAATTAACAAAAGTTTTTTTTTCAATTTCTTCGAATTTTCTGCGGAATTAAAATTGAAATACAATTTTTATGTCAGAGTCAATTTTTGTTTCTAACTGAACATGACCTACATATGAGTACTGTTTGTGTTGATTTCAGCGTTTCATTACTGCTATTTTCCGAGATATTGATTTCAGAATTCAGTTAAAAAATCAGGTTTTGGCTTTGCTCAAAATTTCAAAATAATTGAAGCACCGCATGTTAGAAACCAGATAAGTCTTCCAGAGCCGTGAAAACGAAAAAAGGATGGGAAGATTGTCTGCAATTTTTCTTAAATACTGATTTTTTATATTTTTTGGTCCTCTCAGTTGAAAATTTATCGTAAGCACCGTCATTTAAACAAAAAAAAAAGTCAAGGGAAATCATATTTCTTAAGTTTTTTTCTGAGGCAATTTGCTAGATGACGAGCTGCTCATTCGGGCTATTTGTGTGGTTTGTGTACTTAACAATTTTGCAAATTGGCTCAAAAGTTTCAAAAATCAAAATGCTAATCCCACTAAATTGAGTACGCTGAACACACTGAAGGATTGAAATTCACGTTTTCGACTTTTTGTTCATAATGTTTTGGTTTTCCCAAAAATCAATTTTTTTGTTTTCTAAAGTAATCTGAATTATTTCGAACCCAATAAGGCTATTGCCGTAAAAAAACTCAAAAGTGATCAGACTAGGAAGCCGCTAATTTTTATGCTAATGTTTTTTGTTTTAAAAACTTTTTAAATATTATTAGTTTTTATTTCTTTTCAGATTTTATTTTTTGTCACGAAAATTTCAATTTCTGCAATTATAACGTCACCTATTTATAAAACAGTTGTCCGAGACTGTTTTTGTGTTAATTTTTTTCGTTTAAAAAGTTATTTAGAAAACGGCTATTTCTGAATAATAAAATGACTTTTTTATAAACTTTTTGTAAACAATTATCAGGTTTGCAGGTGAACCTGCATTAGTGTAACCTGTATTTGGGCAGGATGCTCACTCGGTCCCTCAGTGACCGTCGGAGAGAGCAGCCGTAATTATAGTTTTTATGCTTCAATCTCAAATCACAGTTCAGTTATTGTCGGAGAAAATTCAAATTCGTTAACGTGTTCAGTTTTGAAACAATAGTATGTCTGCTATTAAAATGAACAGTTGTCTTTCACTGACATCCGAAAAAGTTTAATTATGTTCCAGGTAATAGCAAAAACCTGCTTTGTTTATCGTTCAAGAACTAGCGTTTGTTTTGTTTTTGTTCTAATGAATGCGTGGTAAATTTTGAATCTTTTTGCAGCAAAAATTATGTCCTAGAGTATTAGTATTCTTATTCTCTCGGTTTTTGTGAAATTAATTCGAGTGTTAGCATCCTAATTCTTGTTGGATTTGAACAGTTTCTCCGATACTTGATTCAAGGCGATATTAATTTGAATTGTTCGAAATCTGGCTAGTCTTTTTCAATCTTGCTTCGTCTGTCTTTGTCTACCAAGGCATGGGATTTAAGAGCGTGGTTGTTCGGTTCTAATTTTTATTCAAATTTTTAATTCAATCATTTATTATGATTTTTAAAGGATATTTTAAAAAATAAAATTGAATTCATAACTTTCTTGAGTTTTTATAGATTTTCTGCAAATTCTTTTCCTTGTAATAACTCTATGAATGTTTTTGATTCAATTTTTTTTTCTAAATTTGTTTCTGCATTTTTTCTAAGCTATACGGAAGTAATAAAAGCAGGTTTTGCTCAAATACTGCTGATGGGGTAGCAGTTAATTGGTTTGAAATTTTTTTTGTAGAGCTTAGTATATTTGAGATTTTTACCACGATTGTTGCATGATATTTTTTATTTTTGTCCCATTTTATCAGCGAGAATTTTTTTTGAATATTTGATTTTTGGTAAATGATTTTTCATAATAGTTCAGCAAAGTTTTCATTTGTCTCACATAAAAAGAAATGCATGGATTTTCTATTAATGAATCAAAATTTTGAGTTTTTGATTTTCAACGTTTCCAATTTATCAAACTGCATGTATCTGAAACCTTTTTTTTCTACTTTTTTCGGGTTAACAACTCGTTTAACAGAATCACTTGTACCTTGTTTCATAGTGAATTCAAATTTTAATGCGTCTCCAGCACTTAATCTGCAGGTGAAGAGTACGCCTGAGACTGCAAAATTTGTGGGTTCGAATCTGACCAGGAACTTTTTTTTTAAAACTGGACTGGAAAACATGTTCTCCAAACATGTCGGCCTATTGTTTGTCTGCTTTTGTTTTGTTGACTTAGTGTCCACAGCTTAGAATTGATTTATATACGTAAATATTAATGTAGTTATTTGTAAAGTTTTGAATTACTCCTGCAATTTGTAATTTAACTAGTCTTCACTTGGTATATTTTGCTGTTTTTGTTTTTTTTCGCTTAAACATTTAATCGACTAAAAAGATTTCGGCCTATATTTTATCGGCTCATGGACCTAATATGGAGTAGTTTCGAGGGAAGCATAAGTTTAAAACTTTTTTCAAGATCGAACAAAATGCTAAAATTTTTAGTAAACGTTTTTCATGACAACAATTATATTTTTGTTTCTACGAGAAATTATTCAACTTTTAGCGGTGCAGTTGCCGCTTGTTATTTTTTTTATTTACTTTTTTTGCTCGCCGTCGTTTGTGTTTCTGGACTTGTTTTCCACAAATATAACATGATTGCAGACAACATTTTGAATTTTGTAAGTTGTGGTTTTTTGAAGGTTTTTCAATTGTTTTGGATTTAGTGTGTGCTAGTTATAAATTCAAAATCAATCATGCATCCGTTGCATCTGGCTTTTAGGTAACACTCATGCTTGAGACAGCGAAGGCTTGCGGTTCAAATCCGGCCGGGGCCTGCAAACTTATAGTTTTGTATATTTTCGGACTATCGTCCGTCTGCTTATTTTTGACGGCTTTGTTACCAAACCCGATTTTCTGAAAATTCATCTTTCTTCTAAGTTGCTGTAACGCATGTGCTTGACTTCAAACCCCGGTATCTCGATTCCAGTCGGGACTTGTTTGTTTTGCAAACTGAAAATTTTCGGCTAATATAGATTTTGGTCTGTCTGCTTATTTTTGCCTGCTTAGTTCCCCCAGAAATTTTTTTTGAAAGTTCGACTTCTTTCTAGCATTCCGAAAGCTCCTTGTAAATTTTTTAAGGGTGCAGGTATTTTTGTTCCGGATCTTTTGGGCTTTTTTTGCGATTTTTATAAATTTTTATGACAAAAACGATTTTTGAAGGTTTGTTTTGATTTTTCTTTTGATTTTAATCACGGTCATTCGTTTTGTATCGCAAGTGGTGCGAAGCTGAGTTTTGCTTCTGTGTTTGATAACTCATTTGTTGTGTTTTTGATTTGTTATGTGATAACTATTCAAGAGTGTTTTTTTTAGCTGATGGAAAAAATGATGAGTCTTACACTAATGAAAAATCCCAAATAGAGAAACGAAGCAGATACACTGCGGCTTATGGACACCCGGCCACATTTTACGACAACTTCAGGCATTATTCGACCTATGAAGAGTTTCCTTCTGATGAAAAACAACTGTTTAATGAGAACGCGTGTCGCAGTTCTTCAGTTCAAGGCCCTGATGAGAATAGATCTACCCATCTTCCACGGTTGAATAAAGATACTGATAGTCAAGTTCTTGTCTATAGACAAGTGAGGTTCAAACAAACAATTGACAAGTTGGAGTCATTTTACAGCGATCCGCCTCCAGAAATTGACCCATTCGCTCATTTGTGCCTGCCTCCCAGGAGAAATAATTTAATGGTTACCAATTGAATTTGATGCATTTTAGAGACGTCTTCTCATATAGTTCGAAGCAAATTAATCTATCATTCATTTTCGTCGACTGTAACTTATATTGTCCAGAAGAAATTTCCCATTATGTAATTTAAAATTTTCATCTTGCAATTTTTGTGACGAGAACTTCTCAACTTCTCAGTATAAGAGATTACTTAGAAAGTTTGAAGGCCATTTAAATTGGTTATCACCTCTCCAGTTTACTACATCAGGCCATGCCACTAAGCATACCAGTCGCTTAATCGATAAGTGTCGGTTATTGAATTCAGCTCAGGTTAGGTTTGGTGATTAATCAGTCGGTTTCCTTATTCGGTTCGGTTCGGTTAACCGTCGATACATACTAACCGGGTGAAACAAGGAACAATTTCAATGGTCTTCGAAGTTTCTGGAGTGCTAGCCTCGGTAGCACATACTAAAATTGGAACGATATATAGATCAAATTATGCCTGCGTATTATACTGTTTTGTTAAGTTGAAAGTAATAAGCATGCGTTGTACTTAATCTCATCGTTGTTCTTTTAAATATTTTCTTATTCATAGGCGGTTGTTTTGTTCTTAATCAATCAGCAATCACCTGTTTCGACTTAATTCTCAGTGAACAGTTTCCGATCTCAATGGAGCATTCTGACCGGCAAGCATCATCTACGTCTAATGGTATGCTCATAATACAGCAAAACTTTCTGACGGACATAAACAATTAATCTAGCAAATTTCACGCATTGGTCAACTTCAGTTAATAATATGAACATATAACACTGGCAGGCGAAAACTGGGACGCATTTTCAAATGTAATTTCAATAAACAAGCAATCAATATAACTTTTTAAAATCCATTTTGCAGAAAGATTAAGGGTATTTATTTAACTTAATTTAACTTAAACTTTATATAACTTAAACTTTATATAACTAACTTTAGAATTTATTTCGGGTCTCGTCCGCAGTTATTGTGGATCTCGACAAAAGTGAATGTGAATTTAAGATGAAGTTATTGTTCCGACCGCAAAGTAATGGGAAGGATTTTCGTATTCGAGCATTTTAGTTTTAGAAACGTTCTCTACACAAAAGTAATGATACATTTTTTAGGGTTATTTAAAGATACAATTTTTGGGTTATTTTTTGCTTTGCTCTTTTTTTAATTTGAAAAGTTGAGCAAACTGGCATTGTTTGTATTTCGAGACGGTAAAAATTGTTGTTTTAAATGCTTGACAGTCGGAACTTATCGTTGTTTTCTTTAGACCAAAAACTGACAAACGGAGTCGCAAAGCTTAGCTTGACTGGCAGTTCAAAAAGCCATCAAAAGGGCAGTAGCCATCACCCGCCAACTAGAGTTCAGAGATCCCTGGAATTGGATCCAGAAACGGGGGATTTCGTGTTACCTCACGGAGAAAGATATGGCAATCTGGAAAAACTAACTGACACTTACCGTGATATTCTTACAGGTATGTGCAAATGTAAAAATTCTACCATCTGTTAATTGATGTCCGGCAATTTTGACGAAGCCACAGAAAAAATTTTCATGCCAAGACTTAATACTTCTATCAGTTGGGTTTATCTTCGTTATTTTCTCATGCGGAAAGAAAAATCTAAACAGATATGAAACGACGACTGAAATTGTTAAAAACTAATGAAAGACCAATGTGACATGATCAGATTTTGTCAAGGTATCTATGAGCATTAAGCTTTCAGTTCAAAAAATATTTGGTGGATGGTAGAGTTGGCTGAAAAATTAGCAAAAATTTATTTGCATTGCAAAGTTTTTTTTCTCCGTGAAATTAAATGACTTGGCTTGACGTAACCGTTGAAATTTGTGGTCGATGGTTTAATTTGAATTTACGTATCCAAATAAAAGGAAATAAATTATATGAAAGATATCGAAACTGCTCTGCAAACATGCATATATAATCAAAACGCTGAGCAGATCTAAAACTTTAAATTTTGCGGTTTTTTGGATTTTTATGGTCGTGATGATTTTTTTTCTTTTTTAATGAAAAGTTTTCTGATCCAGTATTCTCAAATTGACTTATTTTTATCAAAGAAGTTCAATCTTAAATGGTTCTAGAAACTCCTGTTTTAAGGCCATCTGTTTTTCTGTTCGAAATTCGAAAATTCAGATTGTTTAAAAAAGTTTTTTTCCTGTTTAATTGCGTAAATTGACTCCTTTTCAACTGCCTGTCTCTTCAGCGCTAGTATCTTCTTACTTCACCGGACGCTCGACGACTTTCGAAAATTGCGGTCGGTTTTTTTATCTATTTTTTTCTGGGATTATTTTAATTTCCCAAAAATTACCCAGTCAAATCTGATATTACCGGTTTTTTTGGGATCTCCTCTGCATGAGCTGCTATGCCTTAATTTTTGTAGAAAAAGAGTCATGGCTATTGAAAATTGTCCACATTTTGAAGTTTTGGCCGTTTTTTGGTATTAAGATATTAAGAGTTTAATCGAGAGAACTGTTTTGTGAATCATTGTTGCACAACTGCTATCATTCCAAATTTCTGATGAGAAAAAGTTATCGCCTTAGAAAATGTACATTTTTTGAAATTTAGACATTTTTTTACAGATTTCTGGCGAAAGTTACCATGCCAAATTTGTGACGAAGAGTTCAATCGATAGAACATGTGATGATCATTTTCTCTGCATAGCGGTTACGTCCATTTTTTATAGACCAGCATTGTTAAATTAAAAAAAGGTTCATATTTTGAAATGTTGACCTATTTTTGGAAATATTAGCAATCTATTTGGTAGGATTGGGCGAGAACCCAGATCGTGAGGGGCTGCTGGACACTCCGAAGAGGGCGGCAAAAGCATTGCTATACTTCACGAAGGGATACGAGGAGGATGCAGCTGACATCATGCGAAGTGCTCTCTTCAACGAGGACCACGACGACATGGTCATTGTCAAGGACATCAACATATTCTCCCTCTGTGAACATCACCTCGTCCCCTTCTTCGGAACATGCTCTATAGGTAAGTCATCTACAACAAAATCAAATGTAAGTGCTCCAAAACCCTTACATTTGACCTCAACTTTGTGGTGTATAAAACGTGGATAAAGTACTGTTAAATTTAACTTGTTAACCGATGTTTACTGAGGTTTATCGTAGCTGATAGCTTGTTACTGGTTTGCATACGAGAGTACATAACACTTAAGAAATCATTGATACAATTCTAGCTTCACCGATGGCCTTGACCACGCTTACATAATAATAATCTAATTATATAACATTAATAAATACGCTTACTGCAGTTGCAGTGACCGTTTATGTGTCACTCAAGGTTAGCTACTGCTAACGCAGTGCCACAAACTTAATGGATTTGAAAATTTCTTTCAAAACTGGCGGTTGTATCTCATACCACCCTAAAAGTTCTACGTGCATAAAATCATTACATTAGGTTCGCAGGCAGGGGTTAAAATGGGGATGTGTCAATTTGAAATAACACGTACATAAATTTGAATGGATCCTTTTGGTTTTCTTTAAAAGTTATTCTCCAATTTGCTCTCATAATTTTTGCTTGTTCGAACTTGCTCATATTTTTCATTATATCCCAATGCGATATCAGACATATATACAATTTTTCATGTGAAGGCATTACTTCAGACAGTCAAATTTTACCGCTTCTTATTGACAAACTGTTAAGTTACAATTCATTAGTTACTGCATTTTCGTAAGTTTTGCTTGTTCGAACTTGCTCATATTATTCTTTATATCTTAATTCGATACCAACCATATATACAATTTTTCATGTGAGGGCATTAGTTTAGATAATCAAATTTTAGCTCTTCTTTTTGATAAAAAAAACTGTCAAGTTCCAATTCATTAGTTGCTGCATGTTCGATGTCATCGAAATAATCAAATATCGATTGGTTTCTTGAGGGGGATTCATTATTAAACAAGACTGCTCGTACCAAGGCGAAGCCTTGAGTGTTCCGACTATCTTTTTAGGTTTATGGAGCAGTAATAACATAAAAAAATTAAATGTAAAAAATAAAAAAAAATTCTTCTAAAAATGGAAGTTTTTATGAAAATTATTCTCTCACACTCCATATAAAGTACAAAAAGATAGATTTGGCTCCTTGTAGCAAATCAATTATGGCAAATAAGCTTCTGTCAACCACCAACTTGGAACGATTTCTGATACGGATTAAATCTCCGCTTACGCGTTAATAGCGCGAAATATATCGCGCGTTTATTGTCCCAAATTGGCCAACATGGCAATCTTTAAACCCCAATAAGTTTACGAAAAATGATCACAGGTAAAATGTCTTATCAAATTTAAGCTCAGGACAACAATACCTTTTGTATGATAAAAAAAAGTTAGTCAGAAATGGCTAGTTAAAAAGTCGAAATTTGTCTGAAGAAAACCCCACCCGAGCACGAAACCCCGCCCCGTATCGAAAGTCGGACAATAAAGATGGGTAATTTTTATCTTAAGTTATACGTTTAATTCAACAGCATAATGAACTGTAAATCGATTCAAAACAGTCCCAAGTGGAAAATGTTCCAACTTTCGAGGAAAGGACAGAATATTTATTCTTGGGATGATTTGTTTAATTAGTTAAACATCGACTTTTTAACTGACAATTTACCTTCTGAAAGACTTTTTGTCTGGAGCTCAAATGTAAAAAAAAATTACCTTATCGTTTTTCGTTAAGCTTTAAAACGGGAATCGACTCAGTGGTCTTTGATTGGTTAAAAAATTAATTTGAAGTGTTTTTTTTATCGGACTTC
The DNA here is from genome assembly GCF_963678635.1 of Symsagittifera roscoffensis. Taxonomy (NCBI): domain Eukaryota; kingdom Metazoa; phylum Xenacoelomorpha; order Acoela; family Convolutidae; genus Symsagittifera; species Symsagittifera roscoffensis. The sequence continues at coordinate 55,171,670 of NC_087065.1, forward strand.
TTGTTCGTTTTCATTTTTTTGACTGTTTTGTATTGGTCTGTTTTGTATGGGACTGCTTTGTGTATGTATTTCTTACCTGCATTTTATAAGCAAAAGATCATACTTTCACAAAACAAAAGACCATGTTTTCACTTGCAATTAGCAAGTGGAATCAAATCGGGCGCCAGATTTTAAAAAAAATAATGAACTAAAACACATGTTACTGGCGCTGATCACTTCTTTCTGAAGATCATTTTTTCTGTCATTATCTTGAACGTTTTTAAATACCAGCTAAAAAAGTCAAGTTTTAGTACTATGAAAAAAATTTGCAGTAAGTTTTGCAGTTTGATTGAAAATTAAAAACGAATTGTTTTTGTTTGTTAAAAAAATGGTTTTTATGTGGCGGCAAACTTGTGAAAAAGAAGATGAATTCTCTTTGTTTTTGCTTGGAGTGTTGGCGAAGGGGTGAGGTGTGAATATTTTTGTTTGTTTCTAAAGAAATCATTTTAGTCGTTGCGGACTTATATGATGGATCAGTAGCAACAAGAAGGTCAGGTCCTTCTTTATGACACAATTTGTAATTTCACTCCATTTTGAGTTGGGTTTAGGGTCCTAGCCCGGGCACTTTTTGGCTACGGGGTCCAAAGAAAGTGCATGAGCAGGGAAATTTATGAAGCCAAAAAGTGCCCGAAAAAGAAACAAGGTGTTATGTCATTATCTCAAAAGTGACACCAAAAAGTTTCATACAACTTGCCACTTTTTGGAACTTAAGGTTAACCCCAAAAATGACAAGGGTCTACTTTTTTGGAAAATAGCTGAAATTTGCCTGAAAACCCTTACTAAAATCCCGAAAATACCAAAAACCGCTAAAAAGGTTCTTACTTCATTGTGTAAACACAAAAAAAAATAGAATTTACCGAGAATTTTCAACAAGAAATTGACTAAAAGTTTAGTAATTGCGGACTTGTATGATGGATCAGTAGCAACAAGAAGGTCAGGTCCTTCTTTATGACACCATTTGTAATTTCACTCCACTTTGAGTTGGGTTTAGGGTCCTAGCCCTGTCACTTTTTGGCTACGGGGTCTGAAGAAAGTGCATCAATGGATGACATCTCCCCCTCCCCCACGGTTAGTCCTGCACTGAGCAGGCCGGGGGCTAATAAAAAAAAAAAAAAAAAAAAAAAAGAGTGCATGAGCAGGGAAATTTATGAAGCCAAAAAGTGACCGAAAAAGAAACCAGGTATTATGTCATTATCTCAAAAAGTGACACCAAAAAGTTTCATACCCCTTGTCACTTTTTGGAACTTAAGGTTAACACCAAAAGTGACAAGGGTCTACTTTTTTGGAAAATAGCTGAAATTTGTCTGAAAACACTTACTAAAATCCCGAAAAAACCAAAAACCACTAAAAAGGTTCTTACTTCAGTGAGTAAACACAAAAAAAAATAGAATTTACCGAGAGTTTTCAACAAGGAAATTGACTAAAAGTTAGAAAATAAAAGGAAAACAACTCAAAAACTGCCCAACCCCAAAAAAAGACCCCTGGCCCCAAAAATAACAAAATAACCAAAAAATCGATAATTAAATGAATTAAAACATAATGTTACGAGTTTAACCTTTCTCAAGATGGGAATTGACTAAAAGTTATAGTGAAAAACAAGAAATTGAGTATTTGACGCCCAACCCTAAAATTGGGGTGTAGAAAAAAGCCTGTTTTCTCAACTTTTTTTTTCGGAAATAAGCTGAAACTCGTCTGAAAACACATAGTAAGTTCAAAAAACACCAAAATTTGTCAAAATTACTTACATCCTTGAATAAACATAAAAACTACGGTTAATATCAATATCAACGATCAAAGTGACTAAAAATAAAAAAAGAGGGAAAATGAGCCCAACCCAAAAAAGCACCCCTAGCCACAAAGTCATCCAAAAAACAAAAAATTCGATAAGAAACCGAACTAAAACATAATGTTACGGTTAAACCTTCTTTCAAGAGGTGAACCGACTAAAAGTTTCAGTGAAAAACAAAAAAATGATATTTGAACCCCCAAACCTGAAATTGAAAAGAAAAAGACTGCTACCAAATTGTCACCACCACCAACAAAACAAAACAACCCCAAAATCAACCATAGCATCTCAAAACAACTGTGAGAGATACACCTAAGAGAATTTCACTTACTAGCAATGAAAGTTTTTTCAGCAGGGGTTTAATTTGTAAAGCGAAAAATTTAATTTTAAAAATTGATTTTTCAAACGTTTGAGAAATGTTTTCAAACTTCACATCACTTGATTGAGCCACGAACGGTTTTCAGCTGAAAAGTTGTCTAAAAGATTTCCAACTTTTATCAGGCACAAATTGTGTTTAGATTAAGTGGTTTAATAACCAGATCGATGCTGTCAGTGAAGTTTCATCTCCTTGATCAACATATTCGAAACTATCAGTGTTCTTTAGAAAAATAAAACTGGTAAGACCCAAATTTTTTAATCGAAGAATTTACATTCAGGGTTTGTTTTAGGCACTATAGAGAGTACATACACAATTTCATCAATTTGTTTCCAATGGTTGATGAGAAAAACAACCTTGATGCAAAAAAGCCATTAAACCAAAAACAATCCTCCGGCTCATTTTTGTATTTCTCACTTATAACAATCACATAATAGCAAAAATGCGTCGTTGAAAACCTCTTTGAAATTAGAAATCAGTGATCATCAGAACAACTTAGAGAAATGCATGTTTTCAGCATACCAAGTCCAAATTTCTAGCCAAAATTGATTTGACGAAATAATTTTTTTCTAAATGTAATCTCTCTTGACTTAGCCACTAACAGTTCTCCGGCCAAAAGACTTTGTGAGAGTTTTACAAAAAGGTATCAGACACATTAAATGTTCATTTATTGTGGTTTCATCGCTAGAAAAATGCTGTCAGAGAAGTTTCTTCTCATTGAACGATGTGTTCGAGAGTGTTAGTATTCACTCCAAAATTGAAGATCGTGAAATGAGCCAAAAAAAAGTTTGCACATTTTTAACCATTGAAGTTGTTTTATACAGTCTACGAGGAGTTCACACGCACAATTTTAGCTTCATAAGCCTAATGGATGATGAAAAATTCAAAATGGAGTAAAAAAATTCCTAACCTCGAAACAAAAAAAGTCAGCGCAACTACGATTTACCCATTTTTTAAAAGTTGCATTTCGATGAATCAGGAGTCGTTCGAAAGTACTTTATATTGATTAAACGTGGAAAATAACATGTAGTTTAAATGTCAAGCAGCTAACCAAAGGCTATACCCTCGTCAAAATTATTTTTTTTTGAAAATTTTCAATTTTCTTGTCAAGCTTCATCATAATTGCTTTAGCCACATTTAGTTTCCAGCCAAAGATGTTTCTGAGACTTTTCTAAAGTGCATTAGATTTATATGGGGATCGCTTTTAATATTTTAATAGGGTTGATTGTCAGAATAAATCTGTCAGTGAAGTTCACGCGGAAATTGAAGTTCACGCCAAGATTGTAAAAGGACTGAAAAATTTTTTAATTTTTTTTTACTCCTTGATGTTGTTTTATACAGTCTATGAGGAGTTCACATACACAATTTTAGCTTCATAATTCCAATAAATGATGAAAAAATCAAAATTGAATTAAAAAGCTCCAAAATTGAAAAAAAAAAGGGCTCATCTTCAATTTACTATTTTTAGAAGTTGCAATTTGATGAACAAGGAATCTTTGGAAAACTAATTTTATTAGTTAGACGTAGAAAATTAAAGAAAAAAATCCAGTTAAAACGATTTTTTACCTAATCAAAGGCTATATTTTTGCCAAATTTTTTTTTTTTTTTGAAAAATTTCAATTTTTTTTGACGAACTTCATCATACTTGCTTTAGCCACCCATAGTTTAAAGATAAAAGTTTATCTGGGACTTTTCTAATGTGTATTAGACACCTATGGGGATCGTTTTTTTATAGGTTTGATGATCAGAATAAATCTGTCAGTGAACTTTAATTTCTTTGAACGAAATGTTTGAGGGTATCAGCCAAAATTGAAGATTGTAAAGGACTGTTTGTAAAGGACAAAGATTGTAAAGATTGTAAAATTTCTTTTTATTCATTGATTATGTTTTATACAGTCCGGTAGGAGTTCACATACACATTTTTAGCTTCAAAATTCCAATAGATGATGAAAAAATCAAAATTGAATTAAAAAGCTCCAAAATTGAAAAGAAAATGGGCTCATCTTCAATTTACTATTTTTAAAAGTTGCATTCTGATGAACAAGGAATCTTCGGAAAACTAATTTTATTAGTTAGACGTGGAAAGTAAAAAAACATGCAGTTAAAACGTTTTTTAGCTAATCAAAGGCTATATCGCCAAAGTTCGTTTTTTTTTCGAAAAATTTCAATTTTCTTGTCAAACTTCATCATACTTGCTTTTAGCCAGCCATATTTTAAAGCTTAAAGTTTATCTGAGACTTTTCTAAATGTTTTTGACACCTATGGGGGTCGTTTTTATAGGTATGATGATCAGAATGAATCCGTCAGTGAAGTTTCATCTCATTGAACGGATGTTGGATTGTATCAGTTTTCACTACAAAATTGAAGCTCGTAAAATGAACCAAAAAATTTTTTTCATTGTTTCTTCAATAAGGTAGAATATACAACTCATGGAGAGTTCACATGAATATTTTCATCATTATATGTCAAATGGGTGATGAGAAAATCAAAAGTGAGCCGAAATGACCCCAGACCCAAAAATTTCACTTTGGCTCAATTTTGAATTTCTCAAGTTCTAGAAATCGCATTATAGCAAATAAGTGCTCGCTAGAAAGCTCTCTTTCCAATGAGTAGACGTGAGGCGTGTAAGATTAAAAAAACTCATCGTTGAAAACAATCTTAGCCTAAATACTAAACCTAAGTTTCATTTTCCCTGCCAATAAATTGACATCTCTAGGGCTAAAAACTAAAATTGTGAAAAGTAGGGCCTAGAGGTCTTTTTTATTTAGTAACTTATCTGTGAATTCTTTCGAAGCTGAATCACTTCGATCAAAGTCGGGTTGTCAGAGTAACCACACTTTATTGCAGATTTTTCATTTAGGGTTGGAAAGTTAGCCCTGAAATTTTTTTTTATAGTCCTGTCGCTTAATTGGGCTCGAGAAACCACCGGAACCACTGAGTTTTCAAAAACTGGCCTAGCAGAAAACTTACGATAGACTTAATTAGCCCTAAAGTTTTAAATACTTCTCAACTCAACAACTGATACTAATTCAGAAAGTACATGATCAGGGCTTTCGAAAAACATAAATAATGCCCAAAAACACCCTTTTTGATCCTTCTTTCCGCAAACCATAAAACGACTAAAAACTGACAGTTGCCTTGTCCCTAACTTTTATAGACAGTTTTTTTTTTTCAGTTTTTTTGTCCAATAGGGTATCTTAAAATGTGTCCTATTGCCAACAATCGAATCCCAAGTCTCTCAGACACCGGGAACCCTTTTGAGCTGATGCCTAAAAACCAGGGTCGGCACTTACCAGAAAGTGACACGGCTAAGTTTCTATCATGCATTCGTGTGCTTCTCGTTTTAGAGCTAGAGGTCTAGCCTTTTTCTTTGTCTTGCGTGTTTATTTCGCTCAGCTATTTGCTCGTCATTAGTATCACGAAATATCAATGCTTCCAGGCCATCTTTTGTTTATAGAAGATTTGATCCTCTGAAAGTATTTTTTTAATTAAATCGCCTTCTGGCGGACGGCATTTTAAACGTCAATTTTTTGTTTGACCATCAATGAATTGAGAAAGAAAAGTACTTATAAGTTGGGTCCAGGTAGTTGTATCAATGATTGTAGATCATGAAATCTTTCGAGAGCAGTTTTTATTCTTAATGATGTGATTAGGGATCTTTGTCTTTTGTCATAGCTAGTTTTAGGGTCTCAATTGGTGGGTTTTTGCCCTAGTTAAAAAATATTCTGACTGAACTCGAAATAATAAATTTAAAACGTTTATAACCAAATCATTTTTTAGAAACTTTGTAAAATTATAATTCTCTTTTTTGAGAGAAATGTTACTTGTTGGTCCGACTTTCGATACGAAAGTAACAGAATATTTGTGCTCGGGGTGGGTTTTTTTTCTTCAGACAAATTTCGACTTTTTAACTAGCCATTTTTGACGGATTTTTTTTCTTCATCATTCGAAAGGTATTGTTGTCCTGAGCTCAAATTTGAGAACATATTTCACCTGTGATCATTTTTCGTGAAGTTACGGGGGTTTAAAGATTGCCGTTTTGGCCAATTTGGGACAATTAACGCGCGATATATTTCGCGCTGTTAACGCGTAAGCGGAGAGTTAATCCGTCTTAGAAATCGTTCCAAATTGGTTAAAAGAAGCTACTGTGCCATAATTGGTTTGTTACAAGGAGCGAAATCTATCCTTTTGTACTTTGTATGGCGTGTGGGGGGAATGATTTTCATGAAAAAATTTCAATTCTTAGAAAAAAAAAATGATTTTGTTTTATTTCATTGAATTTTCTAATGTTTTTACTGCTTCATAAACTTTAAAAGGCAGTCGGAACATTCAGGGCTTCGCCCTGATACGAGCAGTCTTGTTGGATTTAAAAGTTTCTTCCAAAACTGGCGGTTGTATCTCATACCACCCAAAAAGTTCTACGTGCATAAAATCATTACATTAAGTTCGCAGGCAAGGGTTAAAATGGGGATGTGTCAATATGAAATTACACGTACATAAATTTGAATGGATCCTTTTGGTTTTCTTTAAAAGTTATTCTCTAATTTTCTCTCATAATTTTTTGCTTGTTCGAACTTGCTCATATTTTTCATTACATCTTTATTGTCCGACTTTCGATACGGGGTGGGGTTTCGTGCTCGGGTGGGATTTTTTCTTCAGACAAATTTCGACTTTTTAACCAGCCATTTTTGACGGAATTTTTTAATATCATTCAAAAAGTATTGTTGTCCCGAGCTTAAATTTGAAAAGATATTACACCTGTGATCTTTTTTCGTAAAGTTATTGGGGTTTAAAGATTGCCATTGGTCAATTTGGGACAATTAACGCGTAAGCGAGATTTAATCCGTCTTAGAAATCGTTCCAAATTGGTTGAAAGAAGCTTATTTGCCATAATTGATTTGTTACAATGAGGGAAATTTTTTTTTTTGTACTTTATTTGGCGTGTGGGGGGATAATTTCATAAAAAAAGTTTCTAATTTACGATTTTTTTTTCATTTTATCTTATTGCATTTAATTTTTTTATGTTACTACTGCTCCATAAACCTTAAAAGGCAGTCGGAACATTCAGGGCTTCGCCCTGATACGAGCAGTTTTGTTTGTTTTTATTTCTCTACTTCGAGGTTGTCAGTTGATATTTGTGTATTTTGGTAGAGTTTTTGCATTCTCTGTTTTAGGGACGTATGCTATTTTAGTTTGAGGCAATTTTTAGACAAGTGTTTTGCCTAACTGGTCGCACCAATTTATTCAACTAGCAAAAACGTAACTGTCAAAGCCAAACAAGATGTTTTTTAAAAAAAATTTATTTCAAATAGCAAAACAACAACTGAAGCATGAAACCAAGATAGCACCGGGAGTGAAAGAGTGCACCATATGGGAAATCTATCAGATAAAAAGGCCGGATGTTTGTTTTTTTCTACTCTCTGACTATGATCGTGAACTAAAGTTCCGCAAGTAGTTCCGCAAGAAGTTTGCATGTAGACTCGAGAAAGGGGGAAATTGAGAGTGTGTTTTAGTTAGTGTAGTGATATGCCTCAAAGTTCATCTTGGGTCAAAGTGAAAGCTGAGTTTGTTTGGTTTATATTGTCGATGTGCCATCAGACTCAATTTGAGAGTTGAATAGAAATGAATGAAAACTACTGATACTAATTTTTAAGAGTATTTGAAAAGATTTCCTCTCCCTATTTTGTTTTACAATATGTTGTAGCCACCATAGTATTAGCATCTGGCGAAACATCGTAACGCGGTGATATATTAAAATTATTCTGCTTTTTCAGCATGTTGGGAATGATAAGCATGTTTTGCTTTTCTGTTTGAATAACCATATTGTTTCGAAACCGTAATTAGTAGACCGTTTCGTTCGGATTGATGACTTTTTTCGGGTTAACAACTAATTTAACAAAATCATTTGTATTACTTGCTCAATCAGCTGACATGCTCGATTCCATGAAAATTCAAATTTAACTGTGTGGGTACTAGTTACTACAAGGTAGTTTCAGGGAGGACTTGAAGTTTTTAAAAATTCTTTTCTTACAAAATTAATTTTTTTTGGCTAAATTAGTGTCTGCTCAAAGATTCGTAAATTTTATCCAGTTGATAATTTGAAATTGAAATGTCTTGCTTGGCATGTTTGTCAAGAGTTTTGGTTTGAAGTTTTATGAAAATGTGTGGGATTGGTTTTTATTTTACTTTTTTGAGCTTTGCAAAATTTTCTCACTTTTTGCAAAAAATTTAGTTTTTTTTTCTTAAACTTTGTACCCGTGATTTTCAAAGAGGATACCCATAGAGAAATCGTTTACACCCTTGTGTGCCTGCAGACTCACCTGGTCTCTTTTTGCATTACAGCCTTCGAAAAAATCGGGGGGAATATTTAACCGTTACCTTTGATTTTTTTTCCTATTTCTCAAAAACCAACCTAACAAATCTGAGATTTTTATTTCACTGAATAGTGAGAATTTGAAAAGCGCCAATCCAGAAGCGGCTACGTCCAAAATTTTTTAACATGAAATTATGGCTCTCGGAATAATGAAGTTTTTGATTTTGTTGACTGTCTATTGAATCTTTTTGATTTTTTTGAAAACTAACTCACTAACCGAGGTTTTGGGTTCAATGGAAAGCTCTCCTGCATTAGCGGCCACTCACAATTTTTTAGATCAAAAGTTATCGTCCGCTGAAAAGTCGATTTTTTGATTTTTGAGCGTTTTTTTTCTCTCAATTTTATGAATTTTACCGTTATGAGATTTCGGTTTCAATATAAAGAACAAAAATTATGGCCGTCGGAAAAAATCAAAATTTTGATTTTTTGACCGTTTTTTGAATCTATTAGACTTTTCTCGAGAACAGCCCTGAAAAATTTTTTTTGTTCAATGCAACTTCAAGTTGGATGAATCTCTTCCGCATAAACGGCTAGGCCCAATTTTTTATAAGCTAAAAGCTATGGTTCTCAGAAATGTCATCTGATAAGCTGTCCGTTTTTTGTTTTTTTTTCTCGATAACTATCCTGCCAAACCTGATATAGGTTTAACCGACACCACAGATTGTTGAAAGCTTACCTTTACCTTTTTAATTTAATAAGCCCAGTTTCTTTTAGAAAAAAGTTATGGCCTTCAAACAAGTGAAAGTTATGAAATTTTGACAGTTTTTTTTATGTTTTTTTTTTTACTTTACTCGAAAATTACCTTGCCAATTCTCAGGTTTAGTGTTTATTCGAGAAACCTGATTCTGGGAATTTTCTCTATTTTACCGGTCACTACCTGTTTTTAGCAGAAAATTTTTGCAGATTCCGGAAAGTCAAGTTTTTGATTTTTGACCGTTTTTAGAAGCTTTTTGAAGTTTTTAAACTACCCTATCAATTCTGAGATGATAAGTTTAATCGAAATAAGCGGCTGCGCGAATTTTTCCTACAGAAGCGGCTGCTTCTGATTTTTTATAAGAGAAATGTTATATTTTTGGGAAAGTTCCAAAATCTAAGGAATTTTCACTCTTTTTTCTTATTTTAGGAGACAAACAACTAAGGTTTTAGGCAAAGTCCAATTTTTGAAATCACGCATTTCGCCCTGCACCGGTAGAACGATTTAAAAACATATCATACACGTACCTCGAGTTCTAGCTGGGCTCTAGATTTCCGTCATCGATACATAATGAAGTTTGGTTCTCCTTATTTTTTTTCATTACTTTTTTTCGATTTGTTTTTTTCTATGATTGTGTTGTATCGCAAAAGGTGCTAATCTCCGCTTCGCCTCTGTGTATTACACATTGTTTTGTGGCTACATCTTTTATAGCTGATGGCAGATGAAAATCAACTTGAAACAGTTAAAAAAACTGTTTCATTTTAATTTGTTTTTGTTCGAGAATTTTTGCGTGAAATCTTTGTTTTTATATTTTATCATATACTCTAGCTGTATTTGTGTCGCGGTGGCAATGGAATAATAGCAACAGGTTGTATTTGGTGAGGAAAAAAACTATCATCGAAGACGAGATTTTTTTTTCAATAATGTGCTAAATATGTTTGAAGCTTTTATCTAATCAGCTGCCTCTTATTGCGAATTTTTGAATGCTTCGATCTTAACTGGACTGTTTTATTTTTCAAGGTTGGAAAGTACTAGACGGAAAAACAAAATAATTGTTTTCGTGTTGTGTTTTGCGGCTAAAAATCTCTCTGCGAAAATGTTTTTCTGTTAGAATCTTCATTTTCAGCTTAATGTATCTGTCAGTAGTTAAGCATGTACTGACAAAGGTTTGCAAAGAGTGCCTTCAACTCGGCTTAAATGATTTAAGAGTAATGAACGTAGTGAAGACTTTTATATAGGTCTTGTTGGTTTTTTTTTCGGGAAAAAGTCTTAAAATATTATAATGCACTTTTGGAGCTCAATTGAATTTCATCTGCCGAAAGTGTCGTAAATAGCACTCTCCAAATGCGAACATGGAAATGTCGCGAAAAAATGTGAACGATTTCTATTTTCGAAAGTGGAATTTATTTTTAAGATTTCCCAGCGGAATAAAAACTTTACCTATTGATCCAGTTTTCTCAAGTTGGGTTAGTGTTATCAAAAAAGCGCCAGTCAGAAATCGTTCTACAAATTCAAAGAACTTAAAGGGCATCTGTTTTTTCTTTGAAATTCGAAAGTTGAGATAGTTTCAGCAAAGTCAGTGGTTTTTTTTATGTTTACCTACGTTCATTACTCTTTTCCAATCTTCGATTGGCTATGTTCAACTTCTTTTCTTTGAAATCAATTACTTTTCAAGTATTCAAAATAGTTTTTGGCTTTGTTGAACAACATATTAATTTTCGGCACTGTTGTGCTGCCCCAAATGATACTGCATATTTTTGAGATGGTATTCGTCTGGTGACTATTGGTTTCTTAGGTTAGGATGTTTCTTTACTGATATCAAATAAATAATAGGTTATGAGTTAGAGCGGTGGTCGGTACTTTTAATTGTCAAAATTGCAACTGTTTTCAAAAAATGCCTCTTTTTGAGCTCATAAGACTCATTAGTCTGTGTTCCAGATCTCCGAGCTCGTTAATTGTGTTATTTTTGTTCCAGGTTATCTTCCTAACAAGAAAGTGGTTGGCATTAGCAAGCTAGCGCGGGTAGTAGAGACCTACAGCAGGCGTCTTCAGGTACAGGAGAGACTGACCAAGCAAATAGCCCATGCAGTCACTGAGGCACTTGAACCGGCGGGGGTGGGGGTCATCATTAAGTGCAGTCACATGTGCATGGTGATGAGGGGGGTGGAGAAACCAGGCAGCTCTACAGTCACAAGTGTCATGCTGGGCGAATTCAGAGACAACCAAAAAACGAGGGAGGAGTTTTTAGCCCTCATAAAAAACTAGTCTGGGAGCTGCTGACGAATAGTTCCTGCTTTTATTTGACAGGACTGGCCAAATAACAAAATGCTTCTGATATTTTTTCCAAACGTAATTCATGGCGTGTTAATTATCGAAAATATCCATTATCAATTATGTATGAATATGAATTTGATATAATTCTTTTGATTCAGTCTATGAAACTGAAGTTGATATTTTAGAAAAATCACAAAGCACTAGCTCCGGGAAAGTTTGTCGTATATTGAAATGCGGTCTTTGAAAGAAACCATTAATCAATATCGTACATAGCAATGCTTAAAGTTTTTTTGATTTTCCAATTTCTGAAGGGATTCATCCATCTAAAATTACTGAACGGGTTTTCCACTTGACGCATGTTTAAGAAGTCCCTACCTTGACCTGTTAAAAAGCCAATATATTGCTAAATTTAAATGTATACTGAATTCGACGTTTTTACACTAGCCAGCTTGAGAGCGTAGTGTAAGAGTATGAGCCTTATTTTTTTCTCAACGTAACTCGCAAATGAAAGTGTTCATGAAAAGTTTTAATTTATTTGGTTGCTCTTCTGCTATAATCACAATCTGTTGCGATGGAAATTTCATAGCATTTGTTCTCTGCTTCATTTGTGGCTAGTGTTTGTTGATTATCAAGCGTCCTTGACTGTGTTGTTAGTGCGTGAGATTCTTAATCTGAAGGTCGCAGATCGAATCACATTCTTAGCCAAATTTGTACTAATTCGAGGCTTTTTTCCACCTTTTTATTGCCTTTTTTAGAGCTTCTTTGTGATCTTGCTAGTTTTTGCGAAGCGCAGCTCCGCATCTGTAAAATCTGTTGGAGCGCGAATGCTTTAACTCCACATTTTTCTAACTTGACAACGCAAACTTTCATGTTTTTTGTTTCATTGGTTGAGGAGGTGCTGTCAGGGTTTCCCCGTAGAGTTACGATTTTTGCATCCAACTTTGAGTACCCAAATATTTTCAGATTACGAGATATGACAACTTTTTTTGACTACTGAAAAAAAATTTCAGAAACTTAGATTTGAAAACCTCCAAAAATTTGAACGTCTTTACCTTATAGTGGGGGTTGGCAGTGTACTTTTAGGGGTAGCAAACTTCACCTCTAACGGTGATTGTTCACTTGTTTAGGAAACATGACATTTTTTCTGATTTTATTTTCAAAAACTTCCGAAAAAAATCATAACGTTTGAAATTACCACTCCTATATTTGGGTGCTGTTTCAAAAATCGTGCCTCTAGTTGTGACTGGTCAAATCCTGCCAGTTTCCGAGATATGAGGATTCTTATAGGTTTTGACGGCTTTTGTTTGCTTGCTTGTTTTGACCCTACAGGCGTGCAGTATGTTTGGCTACTGTTTATAAGTCGAGTTTTTTTTTCGTTTCGAAGTTGATGAAAGTAGGGCAGTGTTGTATGAAGGTCGTGATGATCTTCTTGTTTTTTAAAGAAAAATTTTTAATTTTTTTTTCGCGTTGAAATGTGATTTGATTTTTCACTGTTTCACTAATCATTGTTTTGAGTTCAGTTCATTTTCTTTGTAAAAGAATTGCAGACTCCGCCATGGAACAGCAAAAGTGTAAAGTTTGGGAAAACATGAATAATTTTTATTCTTTCGTAATTTTAAATGCGGGCTTCGCCATCGCTCTGTTTAAGATTTCAACATATTTTCTTGCATGTTTAACGAAAGAATTTGTCGCACGCTTAAACTATGTCAGGAATTGCAATTCTTTTTATTGTTCCAGTTTATGAATGCTTGACCAATTGTAAGGCCCAACTGTTGAGCTGTAACTATACCAGTGGGTATGGGGAATGAGGGCAAGGCAGAAGGTTAGTAGGGTAGTCCAAGGGGTCGTATTCAGTCATCCATCCTTCCATACATTCAGCCTGCGTTTCATTCATCCAGCCTGCCACCCATCCATTCGGCCTGCCACTCACTCATCCATCCATCTATTTTCTAACTATCTATACTTTTTATAACGGGTGTTTTAAATTATCCTTGTTTGAGAAATCACTATTTTGACATAATAATGCCAATATGTTGTGCAGCGTTCAAAAATTTTAAGTCGACATTTTAAAATGTGTTCAATTTGGTCTTTTTATCCCCACCAGCTATGGATTTCAATTTTCCACGAGCATCGTACATTTTCAACGTGCATAAAAATTTCACGATTTTCTCAGGGATTGTGAATTTGGCCCAAAAATTTGAATGATCAAATCCTTTTAGCTTACGAGATATGATAATTTCTTTGATTTTCCTTAGCTTCCAAATGGCTTACATATAAAATTGTAAAGAAAACTTGAATCTACGAGCCCCATGATGGGGCGCTGTCAAGGTTTATGCAGGGGTTGCGAGTTTTGCCTACAAATAGGACTGCTCAAATCGCTCCGGAATATGACGGTTTTTAGGTTTTCAAAAACTTTCAATTAACTTTTTATTTTGAAGAAATTTGGAAAAAATGGTTTTCTTTTACCGCTATTACGGGTTGCTTTCATATTACTGCTGCTGTGGCTTCCAAATATGACTTTCAAACAGTTTTGGCTTAAAAAATGTGACGTTTTTTCGTGATTTTTGAAAATTTAAGGCTCTATGGGGCGATGTTGAAGGACTTTCAAAGATACAAGTCAAATTTTTTTCTGTATGCGAGGTTTGACGTTTTTTCTCAGTTTTTTGAAAGACTCAAAAAAATCAAAACTTGAAATTTCAGTCCGCTGGTAAGATGATGTGACACTCACAGCTATTGCACAGCTTGCCTTTAATTGTGCGTGATCAATATTTTTTTCGATTTTTCTGAATATACAACGTTTTTCATGATTTAAATTTTTATTCGAATTTTTGGATATAACAAAATTTTAAACTATCAACCCTATCAACTCGCATGAATTAAAAATCTGGTCTCCTATAGTTCTTACCCATGCTATAAGCAAGGGTTTTGCAATCGGGTACTAGACTCGCTCGTGGACTCCTTCATCTCCTTGTCCTGGTTGTAAATCAAATCCTCTTCTTCTCTGTTGCAAAAAATAGGCATGTTATAAGTTTCTTAGTGTTTTAAATATTTCAGCTTTTCGAATGTTTATAAAGGCTTAGTGACCTCCTACTGAGCCGTTCAATTAAATAAATGGTTTTTATGTGCGTGTGTGTGTTTTGAGGTAGAGGTTAACCTGAAATTTTTTGTTTGTTTCAAACTTTGTTGGAAACTTTTTTTTCAGATTTTTAATCATTTTTTGGCTTAATATGTTTCGACATGTTTTACACCACCTCTGCGGTTTTTCGTTCCGCCATTTGCTAAGCAAAAAGTTTTCTGTGTGTGTGTGTTTTGAAGGAGCGGGAAAATTTAAAATTTTCTATTAGTTTCAACTTTTTTTGAAGCTTTTTTCAGCTTGAAAATTTTCTGCGCAGATATTTTTGGGCATTGTTACTGCTTGGTAAATTTTATTTCGATGCTAATTTTGTATTTTTTTGTCTCGGTATGTTTTTTCTCAAATGCATCTCTATACTTTTTGATAGATCCTTTTGCATGCATAATTATAAAATTTCGATATTTTTGTTTTTTGGTTGATGGTTTTTCGGCTTTATTTTTGTCGATTAAGCTCTCGCTTTAGTCTCCTAAATGTGTACACCTCCTTGCCTTCAGTACACAGTGCATATTTGAACTTGGTGGATAGTATATGGGCAGTACATGATTTTTATCAATTTAATTTAGTTGAATTATTTAGGTTTAATATCAGCTTATTGGCTGCCGGCTTTTGTTCCGTCGGCTTACATACATTTATCTTGTTTCCTACAATTTTCCAATTTTGTTTCTGAAATATACAGGACCCGTGCGCCTCATTTTTAAATTCGTAAATTCAACACCATTGGAACCTCTTAAAAATATTTCGTTTTTCTAGATCTTTTTTTTTCAAATGTAACATCTTTGGAAATCCTTTTTACTAGTTCTTGTGCACGGGCTGTTTTAACCCTGTGTTTGTTGTATTGCAAGTAGTACGAAGCTCAGTTTCGTCTCTGTGTTGAGATATGATTTTTGTACGTTTTTCAAAACATTTAGGAAATCTTATTTCAAGAAAGTTTCTCAAATTTCAAGTTCTCCACCCTAAGCTTGGTGATATCACGGTACTCCCAAAAGTTTTTTTCGTGACCTCCAAATCTAACTGGTGAAATCTATTTAGTTTCCCAGATGTGAAGTTTTTTCAGAAAACTGTCTGCTTGCATCAGGGCGAAGGCTTGATTATTCCGACTGCCACTTAATTGGATGCAGCCGGTTTTGATTGAAAAAGATTGTTTTCAATTTTCTGACATCGTTCTCATCGAAATTCTAAGTACAAAGTAACTGATTCTGCCGCTTCTATCAATTGTCCCAAATTGGCAATTTTCAAACCTTTTTAAAATTTTGCTGTAAGAAAAATGTCGGTTTCGTTTGAAGGCGTCATTTCAGTCAAAGAATGTTACTTTAAAAATAAAAAAAGCACACGAGCACAAATATTCGAGAATTTTCTTCGACTGACGCACCGAACAAGTTTCAAGGTAGACTTTTTGAGGGCGGGCAGTGGAAGTTTTTTGAAACTATGATGGGCCGACCTAAACTTTCTCAAAGCGGGAATTTGAAAGAATGACCTAACTGATTTTCCGAGATCTCGTAAATATTTTTCGCTTGTACTATCTTACAAAAATTTTCTGTGCCAAAGTCTTTATAGAACCTTTTTGCCAGGTTTTTGCTACGAGCATTCCTCGTAGAACTAGTGTACTTTCGCACATCAGAGATGTCGCTTGGAAAAATTTAGCCTTGCCCGACCACAAGTGAATGTAAATTGATTGCAAAAAGGGAGGGGACATCACTTTGAGTGGTCAGGAATTTGGAATCTGTAAGGATTCGTTACTAGATACTAATTTTACATATGCTTAACCAGTAGCGGATTTAGCGGGACAGGGGTTCAACCCTTACTCAGGGATTCGACCCCTGCCGACCCAATGTGCTTCTTCTTGTTCGTTTATGTAGAAACGTTACACTGTGATGTGCGAAATGGGGCTTAGGAAATGAGACGACAAGCAAATTAGACGACCAGAAAATAACAGAATTTAGAAGATAACTTGCGTGCAAATTGCGTGAAATTTGTTAACAGGCTTAAATTAACTTTTGGCTGAGTATACACTGGTTGTCCAGCCACAAATCAGGTTATTATAACCACAGTTGTACAATTTATGCCTTTCGAAAATGTAAAATCGTTTTTCGATTTAATGTTTCAAAATTAACTAACAATCAACATTTTGACCAGATCTGTGATCATGTACCTTTTTTGTTTTTGGGTAAATTCATTCTAAAGAAAAAGTTTTGTTGGCCCAGTTTTCATCCTCAAATTTGACAAAGAGTTATTATCGAAGGTCCGTTTTTTATAGTCATCTAAATTGCTTGTCGTCTCAATTCCTGGGCCCCGTGCAAAACATTAATTAGATCAACCTGTGGTTTCTTTGGTTTTGCGGTCCTAAAGGAAACAGATGCTCTCAGAAAAGAGACACGTAGATTTTCTGCCAAAAACATTATTTGAACGTATTTTTTTTATATTTCCGTGATACAGCCTGTATTAAAAAACAACTAGCTAAATTATAAAACAACATTTTTCAGGAAAGTGGCAGCTCACAAACTGGAAAGAAATATCAAGTTTTTCTTCTAAAAAATCGGAAACTTTTTTTTCATCTGAAAGACTAAAAAACTAATTAATCTTTAATTTTTCTGATAGTAAAATTGAATAAAGATAGCTAGTTGCTGTGCAGAAAGCACAGAATGTTTCGACCATTTTCATAAAAATTTACCAAAAAAGTATAGTTTTTTCATATTAGATATTAGTGTCGTTTTTAGGCTTGGTGTGAGAAAATGATCGGAACAAAAGCTTGAAATTTAACAAAATTTGACAAGCATAGTAAAATAGACAAATTTGTCAACAGTTTTTGTCGGTGCAAGACAAAAAAAACGAAAAAAATATGAAAAATTCTAAAAAATTAAAACTTTTTGACCGATTTCTTTCACAAATGGAGCTTTGCAAACTCTGCTTACGGCTTGAATGGAATTTTCACGCTTTTTTTTACCAAAAATTAGACCAAAAATTGAAAAAACGCACCCGCTTTTTCTCAACACTTGAGCAAATTGTTTTGAAATTTTTGGTGTTATTACAAATACTACTAAAAAAAGTTTTCAAATGACCTACCACTCGACGCAGACCACTGATCATTTTTGGTACCTGCTTTTGGGTGAAAAAAAAGAAAATAAATAGAGCCTACCCAAATATAAAGCTCCTCAACATTTCCAATTGCTGGAACGATTACTACTGATGACTAAACTCTTGTCTACAACTTTTCCTTGTAGTTTCACTATTGGTTACCTCAAATCTTATCAATGGATACGTGTATCTTTCTTTGTGAATTAAGTGTTTGTATTTTTGGAAATACGTTTATTTAAAGAATCACTGTCCACACTTGGAGTCAAGACTTTTCAAGTTTTGCCGCGTCCGAATCAGACTTTAAATCTCCAATAGCTTAACAAAATTTATTGACATGTGTTGCAAAAATTTGACCGGGTCCGAACGCAGAACAAAAATGCATAGCCGCAACCAGACCTTAAAGCTCCAAACAGTAAATATGAAATCGTGAGCTGTTCGCAAAAGTCGGGTCATACTAATGTTTGCTTTGGTAAGTCTGGGCTTAAAATATCATTCACAAATTTTTTTCAAACAAGAGTGTCTGCTGTTTCGAGGAAGTTTTTTTGACAATTCAAACATAATTTCCTGGAGTAATTTTTGAATTGATTGATAAAACACATTCCTTTCAATTGAAATTTAAAAAATTGTTAACAATTTTGGAGCGTTTGTAAACAAAATTTTGTTTGTTCTTTGAAGCATTTTCTTTCAGCTTCTGCTCTCTAGTTTTTGTCAAAACAAAAACGTCAATTTAGTTGCAGATTTTGAAATATGTTATTAAAATTTTTTTTTCGGTCTGTTCATCAAAAACAATGCTGTATAGTTTTTTTGCAACGGAGTTTTGAAAACTTTCCTAATAGCCCTTTTGGTCTCAATTTTATTTCGAGAATGCTCTTCAAGTTACGGGTGCGATTATGCTAGTACTGATGTAGATGAGACAGTGCACAGCAATTTTTATGAAAACAGCGTTTGTTTGTTTTCGTTTTTAGGCAGAAATGTGGTTAGTTTTTAGGCAGAAATTTCGTCTTTCCCTTGAAAAACGTGGATTCATAAATTAAATTTGCTCATTTTGCTATCGGCGTTTAATGAGAGTTTTGCGTGACTAATCACGACTGTGTCCTTCTTATCACTTCTGAGAGAGTTTCATTGTGACCTACCACTCGACCAAGTCCAATGATGGTTTTTGGTACCTGTTTTTGCTTGGAAAACAAAAGAAAAATAACTAAAGCTCTTCCGAATATAAAGCTCCTGCGAAATTTAATTTTCCTAACAATTACTTCTGATGACTAAACTCTTGGGTCATAACTTGTGCTCGTAGTTTCATCATATTTTACCTCTAAATCATATCAATTATACGTGGATCTTTCTATGTATAATAGGCTGTTGTACCTTCGGAATTACATTCTTGTTGATAAATCAGTGTCTAAATTTTAGGTGTAGACTTTTCAAGCTTTGCGGCGTCCGAAGCAGACTTTAATTTATAAATAAAATTAAGATGAAAATTTGAACTGGCTTGCATAAGTTTGGTCATTCAAAGTTCCCTTGGAAAAACTGGGCATAAAATGTCTTACACGCGTGCAAAAATGTAGGTATTGGTGTTAATTAGACTAAGTGGACAACAAGTTGAAGCAAACACCGTTTTGTTTTCTTTTCTAAGCAGAAATGTGGTTATTTATTAGGAAGAAAATTCGGACTTGCTTTTAGAAAACTGGATTCATAAAATAAAGTTGCTTATTTTGCTGGCGGCATTTAATGAGAGTTTAAGCGTGACTAACCATTACGTGTCCTCCTAATCACTACTGAAAGAGCTTTAATATGACGTACCACTCGAATTAGTCCAATGATGGTTTTTGGTACCTGTTTTTGCTTGGAAAACAAAAAATAATAACTAGAGCCCACCCGAAGATAAAGATCCTCCGAGTTTAAAATAGTCGGAGCAATTACTACTGATGACTAAACTCTTGGGTTACAATTTGTGCTCAAACTTTCGTTATAATTTTCCTCAAAACCATATCAATAGTTACGTGGATCTTTCTATGTATATTAGGAAGTTTGTGTCTTTGGAATTATATTCTTTTTAGATAATTAGTGCCCGCATTTTGAGTGTGGACTTTTCAGTTTTAGACGCGTCCAAACCAGACTTTAAATCTCCAAAGACTTAACAAAATGTGTCGACAAGTGTTGCAAACGTTTGGTCAAACCTAAGTTTGCTTGGGAAAACCTGGGCATAAATTATCATACATGGGTGCAAATATGTAGGTAATGGTGGTTAGTGAGACTTAGTGGACAGCAAGTTGAAGAAAACACCGTTTTGTTTTCTTTGTTAAGCGGAAACATGGTTTTTTATTAGGGAGAAAAATTCGACAACTTAAATTTTAATTTAATTTATGAAGAACCTGGATTCATAAATTAAATTTGCTCATTTTGCTAGCGGTGTTTAATGAGAGTTTTAGCGTGACTAATCACTACTGTGTCCTTCTAATCACTACTGAAAGAGCTTTACTATGACGTACCACTCGAAACAGTCCAATGATGATTTTTAGTACCTGTTTTTGCTTGGAAAACAAAAGAAAAATAACTAACGCCCACCCGAAGAAAAAATTTCTTCTAGTTTCCAGTTGTCGGAATAATTACTACTGATGATTAAACTCTTGGTTTTATCAAAAAAATCGATTGAAGATTTTCAGTTTTGGTATTCAAAAATTATGCTGCTTTCGAGTTCTTAAAAAACAATTAAATGTAATTTTTTCCAACAGATTTTGAAAATTTTGTTTCTATTCAATTTTGGATTCAAATGACACTTTTTTGCGAATGCTCTTCAATTTACGAGTGCGAACATGTAAATAATGGTGCTAGTGAGACTTAGTGGACAACAAGTTGATGAAAATTTCGTTTTACTTTCCTTTTTAAGCAGAAATGTGGTTATTTTATAGGGAGAAAATTCGTCTTTCCCTTGAAAAACCTGAGTTCAAAAATAAATCTGCTAATTTTGCTAGCGCCGATTAATGAGAGTTTTAACGTGACTAATCACTACTTATCCTTCTAATCACCAATGAAAGAGCTTTAATATGACGTGACTTACCACTCGAGCCAGTCCAATGATGATTTTTGGTACCTGTTTTTGCTTGGAAAACAAAAAACATAACTAAAGCCCACCCCAAGGTAAGGTTCCTCCAAGTTTTAATTTGTCGGAACAATTACTACTGATGACTAAACTCTTGGATTACAACTTGTGCTCGAAGTTTCACTATAATTTACCTCAAAACCATATCAATGGTTACGTGGATCTTTTTATGTTTATTAGGAAGTTCGTGACTTTGGAATTATATTCTTTTAAGATAATCAGTGCCCGCATTTTGATTCTAGACTTTTCAATTTTGCAGCGTCCTAACCAGACTTTCAAGCTCCAAAAACTTAATAAGTTTTGTCGACATGTGTTGCAAACATTTGGTCAAACCGAAGTTTGCTTGGGAAAACCTGGGCATAAAATATCATACATGGGTGCGAAAATGTAGGTAATGGTGGTTAGTGAGACTTAGTGGACAACAAGTTGAAGAAAACACCGTTTTGTTTTCTTTGTTAAGCGGAAACATGGTTTTTTATTAGGGAGAAAAATTCGACAACTTTAATTTTAATTTAATTTATGAAAAACCTGGATTCATAAATTAAATTTGCTCATTTTGCTAGCGGTGTATAATGAGAGTTTTAGCGTGACTAATCACTACTGTGTCCTTCTAATCACTACTGAAAGAGTTTTAATATGACGTACCACTCGAAATAGTCCAATGATGATTTTTAGTACCTGTTTTTGCTTGGAAAACAAAAGAAAAATAACTAACGCCCACCCGAAGAAAAAATTTCTCCTAGTTTCCAGTTGTCGGAACAATTACTACTGATGATTAAACTCTCGGTTTTATCAAAAAGATCATTTGAAAATTTTCAGTTTTGGTATTCAAAAATTATACTGATTGAAAATTTTGTTTCTATTCAATTTTGGACTCAAAGGACACTTTTTGCGAATGCCCTTCAATTTACGAGTGCGAACATGTAGATAATGGTGCTAGTGAGACTTAGTGGACAACAAGTTGATGAAAATTTTGTTTTATTTTCCTTTTTAAGCAGAAATGTGGTTATTTTATAGGGAGAAAATTCGTCTTTCCCTCGAAAAACCTAGATTCAAAAATAAATCTGATAATTTTGCTAGCGGCGATTAATGAGAGTCTTAACGTGACTAATCACTTTTTTATCCTTCTAATCACTAATGAAAGAGCCCTAATATGACATGACTTACCACTCGAGCCAGTCCAATGATGATTTTTGGTACCTGTTTTTGCATGGAAAACAAAAAAAAATAACTAAAGCCCACCCCAAGGTAAGGTTCCTCCAAATTTTAATTTGTCGGAACAATTACTACTGTTGACTAAACTCTTGGATTACAACTTGTGCTCGAAGTTTCACTATAATTTACCTCAAAACCATATCAATGGTTATGTGGATCTTTTTATGTTTATTAGGAAGTTCGTGACTTTGGAATTATATTCTTTTAAGATAATCAGTGCCCGCAATTTGATTCTAGACTTTTCAATTTTGCAGCGTCCTAACCAGACTTTCAATCTCCAAAAAATTAATAAGTTTTGTCTACATGTGTTGCAAACATTTGGTCAAACCGAAGTTTGCTTGGGAAAACCTGGGCATAAAATATCATACATAGGTGCGAAAATGTAGGTAATGATGAAAGTGAGACTTAGTGGACAACAAGTTGAGGAAAACAACGTTTTGTTTTTCTTTTTAAGTAGAAATGTGGTTATTTAATTAGGGGAAGCTTCGACTTTTCCTATAGAAAACTGGATTCACAAAAAAATTGCTTTTTTTGCTAGCAGCGATTAATGACAGTTTTACTAGGACTAATCTCTACTCTATCCTTCTAGTCACTACTGAAAGAGCTTTAAAATGACGTCCCACTCGAGGCAGTTCAATTATGATTTTACTTGGAAAACAAAAGACAAATAACTAAAGCCCACCCCAAGGTAAAGTTCTTCCAAATTTTAATTTGTCGGAACAATTACTACTGATGA
The DNA here is from genome assembly GCF_963678635.1 of Symsagittifera roscoffensis. Taxonomy (NCBI): domain Eukaryota; kingdom Metazoa; phylum Xenacoelomorpha; order Acoela; family Convolutidae; genus Symsagittifera; species Symsagittifera roscoffensis. Next base: position 55,194,468 of record NC_087065.1, read on the forward strand.
TTAGACTCTTGTGTTACAACTTGTGCTCGTAGCTTCACAATATTTTACCTCTAAATCATTTCAATGGATACATGTGTTTTTCTATGTATAATAGACTGTTGTACCTTCGGAATTACTTTCTTATCAAATTCTTATTTTTTTGGTCTGTAGTTCATCCTTGAAAAACCTGGATTCATAAATTAAATTTGCTTATTTTGCTGGCGACATTTAATGAGAGTCTTAGCATGACTAATCACTACGTATCCTCCTAATTACTACTGAAAGAGCTTCAATATGACGTACCACTCGAAACAGTCCAATGATGGTTCTTGGTACCTGTTTTTGCTTGGAAAACAAAAGAAAAATAACCAAAGCCCACCCGAAGATAAAAATCCTCCAAGTTTAAACTTGTCGGAACAATTTTTACTGATGACTAAACTCTTGGATTACAACTTGTGCTCGAAGTTTCACTATGATTTATCTCAAAACCATATCAATAGTTACGTGGATCTTTCTATGTATATTAGGAAGTTTGTGTCTTTGAAATTCTATTCTTTTTAGATAATCAGTGCCCGCATTTTGAGTTTGGACTTTTCAGTTTTAGACGCGTCCAAACTAGAATTTAAATCTCCAAAGACTTAACAATTTGGCCGGGTCCGAACGCAGAACAAAAATGCATAGCCGCAACTAGACCTTAAAGCTCCAAACAGTAAAGATAAAATCGTGAGCTGTTCGCAAAAGTCGGGTCATACTAATGTTTGCTTTGGTAAGTCTGGGCTTAAAATATAATTCACAATTTTTTTCAAACAAGAGTGTCTGCTGTTTTGAGGAAGTTTTTTTTGACAATTCAAACATAGTTTGCTGGAGTAATTTTTGAATTGATTGATAAAACACATTTCTTTCAATTGAAATTTAAAAAATTGTTAACAATTTTGGAGCGTTTGTAAACAAATTTTTGTTTGTTCTTTGAAGCATTTTCTTTCAGTTTCTGTTCTCTAGTTTTTGTCAAAACAAAAAAGTCAATTTAGTTGCAGATTTTGAAATTTGTTATTGAAAAAAATTTTCGGTCTGTAGTTCATCAAAAACAATGCTGTATAGTTTTTTTGCAACAGAGTTTTGAAAACTTTCTTACTAGCCTTTTTGGTCTCATAGGAAACTTATTTCGAGAAAGCTCTTCAAGTTACGGGTGCGATTATGCTAGTACTGATGTAGATGAGACAGTGCACAGCAATTTTTATGAAAACAGCGTTTGTTTGTTTTCGTCTTTAGGCAAAAATGTGGTTGGTTTTTAGGCAGAAGTCTTTCCCTTGAAAAACCTGGATTCATAAATTAAATTTGCTCATTTTGCTATCGGCGTTTAATGAAAGTTTTTGCGTGACTAATCACGACTGTGTCCTTCTTATTACTTCTGAGAGAGTTTCATTGTGACCTACCACTCGACCCAGTCCAATGATTGTTTTTGGTACCTGTTTTTGCTTGGAAAACAAAAGAAAAATAACTAAAGCTCTTCCGAATATAAAGCTCCTGCGAATTTAATTTTCCTAAGAAGTACTACTGATGTTTAAACTCTTGGGTCACAACTTGTGCTCGTAGTTTCATTATAATTTACCTCTAAATCATATCAACTTTGAATGACCAAACTTATGCAAGCCAGTTCAAATGTTTAAGTTCCCTTGGGAAAACCTGGGCATAAAATCCGTTTTGTTTTCTTTTCTAAGCAGAAATGTGGTTATTTATTAGGAAGAAAAATCGGCCTTGCTGTTAGAAAACTGGAATCATAAAATAAAGTTGCTTATTTTGCTGGCGGCATTTAATGAGAGTTTTAGCGTGACTAACCATTACGTGTCCTCCTAATCACTACTGAAAGAGCTTTAATATGACGTACCACTCGAAACAGTCCAATGATTGTTTTTTTTACCTGTTTTTGCTTGGAAAACAAAAAAAATAACTAGAGCCCACCCGAAGATAAATATCCTCCGAGTTTAAAATGGTCGGAACAATTACCACTGATGACTAAACTCTTGCATTACAACTTGTGCTCGAAATTTCACTATAATTTACCTCAAAACCATATCAATGCTTACGTGGATCTTTTTATTTTTATTAGGAAGTTCGTGACTTTGGAATTATTTTTTTTAGATAATCAGTGCCCGCATTTTGATTCTAGACTTTTCAATTTTTGCAACGTCCTAACCAGACTTTCAATCTCCAAAAACTTAACAAGTTTTGTCGACATGTGTTGTAAAAATTTGGTCAAACCGAAGTTTGCTTGGGAAAACCTTGGCATAAAATATCATACATGGGTGCGAAAATGTAGGTAATGATGTAAGTGAGACTTAGTGGACAAAAATTTGAAAAATAAAACACCTTTTGTTTTTCTTTTTAAGTAGAAATGTGGTTATTTATTTAGGGGGAAACTTCGCATTTTCCTTTAGACAACTGGATTCACAAAATAAAGTTGCTTTTTTTGCTAGCAGCGATTAATGGTAGTTTTAGTAGGACTAATCACTACTGTATCCTTCTAGTCACTACTGAAAGAGCTTTAATATGACGTCCCACTCGAGCCAGTCCAATGATGTTTTTTGTTACCTGTTTTTGCTTGGTAATCGTCTTTATCTTTAGAAAACTGGATTCACAAAATTAAATTGCTTTTTTTTGCTTTGCATTGATTAATGAGAGTATTAGCGTGACTAATCACTACTGTAACCTTCTAATCACTACTGAAAGAACTTGAATATGCCGGCCGTACCACTCGAGCCAGTCCAATGATGATTTTTGGTACCTTCTTTTTGGCTTGGAAAACAAAAGAAAAATAACTAAAGCCCACCCCAAGGTAAAGTTACTCCAAGTTTTAATTTGTCAGAACAATTACTACTGATGACTAGACTCTTGTGTTACAACATGTGCTCGTAGTTTCATAATATTTTACTTCTAAACCATATCAATGGTTACGTGGATCTTTCTATGTATATTAGGAACTTTGTGTCTTCGGAATTATCTTCTTTTTAGATAATCATTTTGAGTCTAGCCTTTTCAGTTTTTGACGCGTCCAAACGTGGACAAAAACTTAACAAATTTTGTCGACATGTGTTGCAAACATTTGGTCAAACCGAAGTTTGCTTGGGAAAACCTGGGCATAAAATAACATACATGGGTGCGAAAATGTAGATAATGATGTAAGTGAGACTTAGTGGACAACAATTTGAAGAAAACAGCGTTTTGTTTTTCTTTTTAAGTAGAAATGTGGTTATTTATTTAGGGGAAACTTCGCCTCTTCCTTTAGAAAAATGGATTCTCAAAATAAAATTGCTTTTTTTGCTAGCAGCGGTTAATGAGAATTTTAGTAGGACTAATCACTACTGTATCCGTCTAGTCACTACTGAAAGAGCTTTAATATGACATCCCTTTCGAGCCAGTCCAATGGTGATTTTTGGTACCTGTTTTTGCTTGGAAAACAAAAGAAAAATAACTAAAGCCCACCCCAAGGTAAAGTTGTACCAAATTTTAATTTGTCGGAACAATTACTACTGATGACTAGACTCTTGTGTTACAACTTGTGCTCGTAGCTTCACAATATTGTACCTCTAAATCGTATCAATGGATACATGGATCTTTCTATGTATAATAGGCTGTTGTACCTTGGGAATTACTTTCGTAATAAATAATCAGTGTCTAAATTTCAGGTGTTGACTTTTCAAGTTTTGCGGCGTCCGAACCAAACTTTAATTTTCAAATGAAAGAAGATAAATTTTTGAACTGACTTGCATAAGTTTGGTCATTCAAAGATCCCTTGGGAAAATCTAGTCATAAATCATCTCATACAGATGCGAAAATGTAGGTAATGGTGTTATTGAGACTTAGTGGACAACAAGTTAAAGAAAACACCATTTTATTTTCTTTTCTCAGCAGAAACGCGGTGATTTGTTATGGAGAAAATTTGTCTTTTCCTATAGAAATTTTGTTTAACAAAATAAAATTGTTTTTTTTGCTAGCAGCGATTAATGGGAGTTTTAGCGTGACTAATCACTACTGTATCCTTCTATTCACTACTGAAAGAACTTGAATATGACGTACCACTCGAGCCAATCCAATGATGATTTTTGGTACCTTTTTTACTTGGAAAACAAAAGAAAAATAACTAAAGCCCACCCATGGTAAAGTTCTTCCAAATTTTAATTTGTCGGAACAATTACTACTGATGACTAGACTCTTGTGTTACAACTTGTGCTCGTAGCTTCACAATATTTTACCTCTTAATCAAATCAATGGATACATGGATCTTTTTATGTATAATAGGCTGTTGTACCTTCGGAATTACTTTCTTATTAAATAATCAGTGTCTAAATTTTAGGTGTAGACCTTTCGATTTTTGCGGCATCCGAACGAGATTTTAATTTTCAAATGAAAGAAGATAAAATTTTGAACTGGCTTGCATAAGTTTGATCATTCAAAGATCCCTTGGGAAAACCTAGGCATAAAACATCTCACACGGTGCGAAAATGTAGGTAATGGTATTATTGAGACTTGGTTGACAACAAGTTAAAGAAAACACCATTTCGTTTTTTTCTAAGCAGAAACGTTGTTATTTATTAGCAGCAATTAATGAGAGTTTTAGCATGACTAATCACTACTGTAACCTTCTAATCACTACTGAAAGAGCTTCAATATGACGTACCACTCGAAACAGTCCAATGATGGTTCTTGGTACCTGTTTTTGCATGGAAAACAAAAGAAAAATAACTAAAGCCCACCCGAAGATAAAAATCCTCCAAGTTTGAAATTGTCGGAACAATTTTTACTGATGACTAAACTCTTGGATTACAACTTGTGCTCGAAGTTTCACTATAATTTACCTCTAAACCATATCAATAGTTACGTGGATCTTTGTATGTATATTAGGAACTTTGTGTCTTCGGAATTATCTTAATTATCTTCTTTTTAGGTAATAATTTTGAGTCTAGCCTTTTCAGGTTTTGACGCGTCCATACCAGACTTTAGATCTCCAAAACTTAACAAATTTTGTCGACATGTGTTGCAAAAGTTTGGTCAAACCGAAAAATTGCTTGAGAAAACCTGGGCATAAAACATCGTACACCGGTGCAAAAATGTAGGTAATGGTGTAAGTGAGACTTAGTGGACAACAAACTGAAGAAAACACCGTTTTGTTTTCTTTTTAGGCAGAAACGTGGTTTTTAGTAGCGAGAAAATTCGTATTTTACTTGAAAAAACTGGATTCATAAATTAAAATTGCTTATTTTGCTAGCGGCGTTTAATGAGAGTCTTAGCGTGACTAATCACTACTGTTTCCTTCTAATCACTACTGAAAGAGCTTTAAAATGACGTACCATTCGAAACAGTCCAGTGATGATTTTTGGTACCTGTTTTTGACTGAAAAACAAAAGAAAAATAACTAAAGCCCACCCGAAGATAAAAATCCTCCAAGTTTGAAATTGTCGGAACAATTTTTACTGATGACTAAACTCTTGGATTACAACTTGTGCTCGAAGTTTCACTATAATTTACCTCTAAACCATATCAATAGTTACGTGGATCTTTCTATGTATATTAGGAACTTTGTGTCTTCGGAATTATCTTAATTATCTTCTTTTTAGGTAATAATTTTGAGTCTAGCCTTTTCAGGTTTTGACGCGTCCATACCAGACTTTAAATCTCCAAAAACTTAACAAATTTTGTCGACATGTGTTGCAAAAGTTTGGTCAAACCGAAAAATTGCTTGAGAAAACCTGGGCATAAAACATCGTACACCGGTGCAAAAATGTAGGTAATGGTGTAAGTGAGACTTAGTGGACATTAAACTGAAGAAAACACCGTTTTGTTTTCTTTTTAGGCAGAAACGTGGTTTTTAGTAGCGAGAAAATTCGTATTTTACTTGAAAAAACTGGATTCATAAATTAAAATTGCTTATTTTGCTAGCGGCGTTTAATGAGAGTCTTAGCGTGACTAATCACTACTGTTTCCTTCTAATCACTACTGAAAGAGCTTTAAAATGACGTACCATTCGAAACAGTCCAGTGATGATTTTTGGTACCTGTTTTTGACTGAAAAACAAAAGAAAAATAACTAAAGCCCACCCGAAGATAAAAATCCTCCAAGTTTGAAATTGTCGGAACAATTTTTACTGATGACTAAACTCTTGGATTACAACTTGTGCTCGAAGTTTCACTATAATTTACCTCTAAACCATATCAATAGTTACGTGGATCTTTCTATGTATATTAGGAACTTTGTGTCTTCGGAATTATCTTAATTATCTTCTTTTTAGGTAATAATTTTGAGTCTAGCCTTTTCAGGTTTTGACGCGTCCATACCAGACTTTAAATCTCCAAAAACTTAACAAATTTTGTCGACATGTGTTGCAAAAGTTTGGTCAAACCGAAAAATTGCTTGAAAAAACCTGGGCATAAAACATCGTACACCGGTGCAAAAATGTAGGTAATGGTGTAAGTGAGACTTAGTGGACAACAAACTGAAGAAAACACCGTTTTGTTTTCTTTTTAGGCAGAAACGTGGTTTTTAGTAGCGAGAAAATTCGTATTTTACTTGAAAAAACTGGATTCATAAATTAAAATTGTTTATTTTGCTAGCGGCGTTTAATGAGAGTCTTAGCGTGACTAATCACTACTGTTTCCTTCTAATCACTACTGAAAGAGCTTTAAAATGACGTACCATTCGAAACAGTCCAGTGATGATTTTTGGTACCTGTTTTTGACTGAAAAACAAAAGAAAAATAACTAAAGCCCACCCGAAGATAAAAATCCTCCAAGTTTGAAATTGTCGGAACAATTTTTACTGATGACTAAACTCTTGGATTACAACTTGTGCTCGAAGTTTCACTATAATTTACCTCTAAACCATATCAATAGTTACGTGGATTTTTCTATGTATATTAGGAACTTTGTGTCTTCGGAATTATCTCAATTATCTTCTTTTTAGGTAATAATTTTGAGTCTAGCCTTTTCAGGTTTTGACGCGTCCATACCAGACTTTAGATCTCCAAAACTTAACAAATTTTGTCGACATGTGTTGCAAAAGTTTGGTCAAACCGAAAAATTGCTTGAGAAAACCTGGGCATAAAACATCGTACACCGGTGCAAAAATGTAGGTAATGGTGTAAGTGAGACTTAGTGGACAACAAACTGAAGAAAACACCGTTTTGTTTTCTTTTTAGGCAGAAACGTGGTTTTTAGTAGCGAGAAAATTCGTATTTTACTTGAAAAAACTGGATTCATAAATCAAAATTGCTTATTTTGCTAGCGGCGTTTAATGAGAGTCTTAGCGTGACTAATCACTACTGTTTCCTTCTAATCACTACTGAAAGAGCTTTAAAATGACGTACCATTCGAAACAGTCCAGTGATGATTTTTGGTACCTGTTTTTGACTGAAAAACAAAAGAAAAATAGATAAAGCCCACCCGAAGATAAAAATCCTCCAAGTTTGAAATTGTCGGAACAATTTTTACTGATGACTAAACTCTTGGATTACAACTTGTGCTCGAAGTTTCACTATAATTTACCTCTAAACCATATCAATAGTTACGTGGATCTTTCTATGTATATTAGGAACTTTGTGTCTTCGGAATTATCTTAATTATCCTCTTTTTAGGTAATAATTTTGAGTCTAGCCTTTTCAGGTTTTGACGCGTCCATACCAGACTTTAAATCTCCAAAAACGTAACAAATTTTGTCGACATGTGTTGCAAAAGTTTGGTCAAACCGAAAAATTGCTTGAGAAAACCTGGGCATAAAACATCGTACACCGGTGCAAAAATGTAGGTAATGGTGTAAGTGAGACTTAGTGGACAACAAACTGAAGAAAACACCGTTTTGTTTTCTTTTTAGGCAGAAACGTGGTTTTTAGTAGCGAGAAAATTCGTATTTTACTTGAAAAAACTGGATTCATAAATTAAAATTGCTTATTTTGCTAGCGGCGTTTGATGAGAGTCTTAGCGTGACTAATCACTACTGTTTCCTTCTAATCACTACTGAAAGAGCTTTAAAATGACGTACCATTCGAAACAGTCCAGTGATGATTTTTGGTACCTGTTTTTGACTGAAAAACAAAAGAAAAATAACTAAAGCCCACTCGAAGATAAAGTTCCTCCAAGTTTCATATTGTCGTAACAGTTATTACTGATGATTAAACTTTGGGTTACAACTTTTGCTCGTAGTTTCACTATATTTTACCTCAAAATCATTTAAATGGATATGTGGATATTTCTATGTATAACAGGCTGTTTGTGTTATTGGAAAAACATACTTATGAGATAATCAGTCCCCGCATTTTGAGTTTAGACTTTTCGATTTTTGGCGCGTCCAAACCAGATTTTAAACCTCCAAAAACTTAACAAAATTCGAAGACACGTGTTGCAAAATTTTAGTCTAACCGAAGTTTGCTTTGGAAAAACTGGGCATAAATTATTGTTCAGCTTTTAAATTATTGTTCAGCTTTTATAAAAAAAAAATCATGTGAAGATTTTCAGATTTGGCATTCAAAAACTATTTTGCTCTGGAGTTCATCAAAAACAATTCAAATAAATTTTTCGAACAGAGTTTTGAAAATTTTGTTTCTATGCAATTTTGGATTCAAGGAACACTCTTTTTGCGAATGCTCTTCAATTGAGGAGTGCGAACATGTAGATAATGTGCTAGTGAGACTTAGTGGACACCAAGTTGATAAAAAATTTGTTTTGTTTTCCTTTTTAAGCAGAAAAGTGGTTATTTATTTTGGAGAAAATTCGTCTTTACCTCAAAAAACCTGGATCAAAAATAAATCTGCTAATTTTGCTAGCGGCGATTAATGAGAGTTTTAGCGTGACTAGTCACTACTGTGTCCCTCTAATCACTACTGAAAGATTTTTAATATGACGTACCAATCGAGCCAGCCCAATGATGATTTTTGGTACCTGTTTTTGCTTGGAAAACAAAAGAAAAAATAATTAAAGCCCACCCCAAGGTAAAGTTCCTACAACTTTTAATTGTCGGAACAAAAACTACTGATGACTAGACTCTTGTATTACAACTTGTGCTCGTAGTTTCACAATATTTTACCTCTAAACCATATCAATGATTACGTGGATCTTTCTATGTATGTTAGGATTTTTGTGTCTTCGGAATTATCTTCTTTTTAGTTTGCTTCGGAAAGTCTTGGGATAAATTATCGTTCACAGTTTTTATCAAAAAAAAAATTTTTTGAAAATTTTGAATTTTTGTAATCAAACCACTTTTTCGCTCTGAAGTTCGTCAGAAACAATTCTGCATAATTTTTCCAACAGAGTTTTGAAAATTATATTCATATGCAATTTTGGACACAAGGAAAACTTTTTTCGCCTTTTTTCGCAAATGCTCATCAAGTTACGATTGCGAACATGTAGGTAATGGTGCTAGTCAGAATAAGGGGACAAAGAATTGGTGAAAACACCGTTTGGTTTTTTTAAAGTAGAAATGTGGTTATTTATTACCTAAGTTTTTGATGAGTCTTTAAGTCTATAAGTCTGCCTTAAGTCTGATGAGTCTTTACCTAAGTCTTTAAGTCTGCTTTGGTAAATCTAGGCATAAAATATCATTCACAATTTTGAATGTTTTTCGAGAGTTTGAAAACCAATTTTCGGTAATAAATTGTGTATGTTTTTAGAGCGATTGAAAACAAATTTTCGGTTGTTCTTTGAAGCAATTTTTTTCAGTTTTTGCTCTCTAGGTTTTGTCAACACAAAATAGTGCAATTTAAATGAAGATTTTCAGTTTTGGCATTCAAAAATTATTTTGCTCTGAAGTTCATCAAAATCAAATCTGTATACTTTTGAGTTTTGAAAATTTTCTTTCATACAATTTTGGACTCGTGATTGCTCTTCAAGTTACGGTTGGGATTAAGTATGTTTTGGTGTTTGTGAGACAGTGGGCAACAAGTTGATAAAACTAGCGTTTTGTTTTAGTTTTTAGGCAGAAATGTGGTTTTTTAGGGAGAACGTTTGTTTTTTTATTGAAAAACCTGGGTTCAGAAAAAAAAATTGATAATTTTGCTAGCGGTCTTTTATTAGAATTTTTGCGTGACTAATCACTACTTTGTCGTTCTAATCAAGACTGAAAGAGCTTTTTCATGACCTACCACTCGACCCAGTCCATTGATGGTTTTTGGTACCCGCTGCTGCTCGGAAAAAACCAAGTGTAGCCAACTATAAAGTTCCTCCAAGTTTTGAATTGTCGGAACAATTGCTACTGATGATCAAACACTTGGTTTAAAACTTGGGCTCGTAGTTTCACTATTATTAACCTCAAAATTTTATCAATGGATACATGGACCTTTCTATATATATTAGGTTGTTTGTGTCTTTGGAAATACATTCTTATTAGATAATCAGTGCCCGTATTTTGAGTTTAGACTTTTCGATTTTTGCCGCATCCAAACCAGACTTTTGATCTCCAAAAACCTAACAAAAATTGTTGACTTTTGTTGCAAACATTTGATCAAACCGAAGTTTGCTTCGGAAAGTCTTGGCATAAACTATCGTTCACAGTTTTTATCAAAAAAACTTATTTGAATGTTTTGAATTTTTGTAATCAAAACACTATTTCGCTCTGAAGTTAGTCAGAATCATTTCTGCATAATGTTTTCCAACAGAGTTTTGAAAATTATATTCATATGCAATTTTGGACACAAGGAAAACTTTTTTCGCCTTTTTTCGCGAATGCTCATCAAGTTACGATTGCAAAAATGTAGGTAATGGTGCTAGTCAGAATAAGGGGACAAAAGTTGGTGAAAACACCGTTTGGTTTTTTAAAGTAGAAATGTGGTTATTTATTAAGGGGAAACTTCGCCTTTTCCTTGAGAAAACTGGATTAAAAAAATGAATTTGCTTAATTTGCTAGCGGGGTTTAATGAGAATTGTAGCGTGACTAATCACTACTGTGTCCTTCTAATCACTACTGAAAGAGTTTTAATATGACGTACCACTCGAACCTGTCCGAACCCAAAACAAAATTGCATAGACGCAAATAGACTTTAAAGTTCCAAAAACTAAAGATAAAATCTATAAATTTCGTCCAAGTTTTGAATCGTCGGAACAATTGCTACTGATGACCAAACTCTTGGTTTACAACTTGTGCTCTTCGTTTCACTATTTTTAACCTCAAAATTTTATCAATGGATACGTGGATCTTTTTATGTACATTAGGTTGTTTGTATCTTTGGAAATACCTTCTTATTAGATAATCATTTTCCGCATTTATAAGTCTAGATTTTTCACGTCTTGCCGCGTCCGAACACTGATTAAAATTGCATAGCTGCAACCAGACTCTAAAGCTCCAAAAATTAAAGACAAAATTGTAAATTGTTCTGCAAAAGTCATGTCATACCAAATTTTCCTTTGGTAAATATGGGCACAAAATATCATTCACAAGTTTTATCTAACAAAAGTGTCTGTTGTTTTTGAAGATATTTTTTGAAAAACAAAAAACATGTTTTCGTGGAGTAATTTTTGACATGATTGATAAAACTTGTTCCTTTCAATTGAAATCAAAAAAATTGTTAACAATTTTGGAGCGTTTGTAAACAAATTTTTGGTTGTTCTTCGAACCATTTTCTTTCATATTTGCTCTTTAGTTTTTTGTCAAAACAAGACAGTTCAAATTAATTGCAGATTTTCAAAATTGCTATTCAAAAAATTGTTTCGCTCTGTAGTTCATCAAAAACATTTCTGTATAAGTTTAATTCAATAGAGTTTTGAAAGCTTTCTTTCTATGCATTTTTGGATTCAAGGAAAACTTATTTCGTGAATGCTCTTTAAGTTGCGGGTGCGGTTATGTAAGTACTGGTGCTAGTGAGACATTGTACAACAAATTTATGAAAAAAGCGTTGTGTTTTCGTTTTTAGGCAGAAATGTGGTTAGTTTTTAAGGAGAACTTTTGTCTTTCGCTTGAAAAACCCATATTCATAAAATAAGTTTGCTAATTTTGCTACCGGCGTTTAATGAGAGCTTTTCCGTGACTTAACACTACTGTGTCCTTCTTATCACTACTGAGAGAGCTTTATTATAACCTACCACTCGACCCAGTCCATTGATGATTTTTGGTACCTGTTTTTGCTGGGAAAACAAAAGAAAAAAATTTTGGACTCGAGAAAAAAGTTTTTCTTAAATGCTTTTTAAGGTACGGGTGCGAACTTGTAGATGTTGGTGTTAGTGAGATTTGAAGGACAACAAATTGAATAACACAGTAGTTTGTTTTCGGTTTCAGACAGAAATGGAGTTGATTTTTTTGAATAAAAAATCGTTTCCTTGAAAAACTTTAGTTCAAAAAAAAAATTGCCATATTTGCTAGCGGTGTTTAATGAGTGTTTTCACGTAACTAATCACTACTGTGTCGTTCTATTCACTGCTGAAAGAGTTTTATTATGACCTACTTCTCAACCCACTCCAATGTTGATTTCTGCTACCTGCTTTTGCTGGCAAAACCAAAAAATTGAAGCTCATCCAAAAAAAAGCTCCTGCAAATTTTAATTTGTCCGAACAATTACTACTGATGACTAAACCCTCGGGTTACAACTTGTGCTCGTAGTTTCACTATATATTGCCTCAAAACAAATCAATGGATACGTGGATTTTTCTATTTTTAATAAGCTGTTTGTACCACTGGAAATACATTCTTATCAAACAGTAATCAGTGTCCACATTTTAAGTCTAGACTTTTCAAGATTTGCCGCGTCCGAACCAGACTTCAAATTTCATAAATTTTGGTGTAAAATCTTGAACTGGCTTGCACAAGTTTGGTCGTACCAAAGTTTGCTTTGCAAAATCTGAGCATGGTATGAAAAACAAAAAGGTATTGGTGTTAGTGAGACTTAGTGGAAAACAAGTTGATGAAAACATCTTTTTTTTTTCGTTTTCAAGAAGAAAAAATCTGGTATAGAGTTATTATTTGAAAATTTGATTCCATGTAATTGTTTGGCTGATATAGCTGGAAATTGCTGTTTTTGCAAACGATTGATCTTTAGATAAATTGAATGGCCCAGTTTTCTGATTGTAAATTTTTTTGCTCGTTTTTGCTTGGATGTTGTAAAAGTTTTTAAAATAATTGATGTTAAATGTGTTTTGATAGATTTGGAAAATGTTTTATAAATTAAACTAATTATTTAGCATTCACTTTAGCACTAGAGCGTGGCTTTGGTGAAAGATTCAAGAATCAGTTTTTTTACTGTAAATTTTTTTTAATTTATGCGAAAAAAAACTTTGCAATTAATACTGTCGCTAAATCGGTTACAAATTGTTAATTTTTCAAATTAAGTTCTGGGTGTAAGTCAAACAAGATACGATTTTTTGGTGTGTACATAAAAGCTCAAACTTACTATATCTTTAAAGTTGTTATAAATGCGAAAAAAATTTTACTCAAGGTTTTTCATGTAGATTTTGCTATTATTTTTGACCAATGACATTTGAATTCGTTATTTGCTTTTTTAATTACATTTGCTAGATTTAACTGTTTCATGATTCAAAGCACCCAAAAAATTGATTTCAAAACAAATGCCAATGTAAACCGAAGTTAATAATGAAAACAAATCCCCTGCCGTCACGAAAAGTTCATTCGCCGCTGTCTCTATTTTTTGATAGATGGGCTTCCCTTTAAATTTAATGGCATCATCTCGCTTTAATAATTTCCCGAATGGTAGAACTTTATCAGTTTTTTTTCAATTGACAGCGGCGTGTGTCACACCGTTCCTTGGATTGGTATATCCAACGCTGAAGAATGAGTTTATCAGAAAAGAAAAAAAAATAGAAAAAACGTTGGTTTTTCAACCTCTTATCGAACAACAAATTTCTATTAAAAGCTGCGAAGCTTTGTCTTGAAAATTAATTTGATTTTTCAGAAGAATTTTTTTTTTCGATTTTTTCAATTTTAAGTGGTCATCAAATTTAAATGTTCAACTGTATAGATAATTCCTAATTCCGAACAGAAAACAAAATTATTTGGCACTTTTATGCTTATGAGGGAGAAAACATTCTTTTTTGTAGTTTTGCATTGAGACAGTCAAAATTCTAATAAAGCGCTATTCTATGTTAGTCCATTTTTGGCTAAATTTTTGTGAAAATCGAGTGCAAAGGATAAATATTACCTGGGGCTGAAACAACTATAATTGATAGCTGTAACGCACTGAGTGAACTGAAGGGGCTTCGTTTGTTGTCTATGCGCGCAAAAGTTGGTTATATAGTTATTGTGATGTAATAATCTGTTTTTTAGAAACTTTTATCTGATATATTTTATAGGTTACAGAAAGGTCTTGTCTCAATACATCTGAAAAAAATTGTTTTCAGCCAATTTTTGAATCTGAGTTTCCAAAATCAATCGCATCTCCACAATCATCAGGTTTACATAGAGAGTAAACTTAAATCAGTTAGTTTCAATCTATTATTTTATTGATAGTAAGCCCTGCTGTCGGTAAGAATCAAATCTCAAGGTTGAATCAGCACTTTCATTGGTAACTTCCTTGCTGCTTCTCGTGTTTTCTTTATCATCCCTTGAATTGACCGACATGTTCATGGCGTTCTTTTTATGAAATCCCGCGAACTGTAAAACTATCAAAGAAGTGTTATTAAAATATTTTTAGTATATCAATAAAGTAAAAATCTGTTCGAAAATGAACCTTTTGTTTCTAAAAACCGAAACAGTTTTTGCTCAGGCTATTTGATTCTAAGTAATTATTTTCTATGAAAATGTTCTTTGTTTAGTAGGAATTGTTAATGCTTTGTAATTGTTGACATCAGGTCTCATGGTGTAATGGTTAGCACTTTGGACTTTGAATACAAAAGTCCGAGTTCAAGTTTCGGTGAGACCTCAATCTGCAGCAGAGTAACGTGCAGTCTGAATGTAATTTGTCAGCGGCTCATGATAAATCTTGATTCCTTTTTTACATCTAAATGATTGTAGATTTTCTACGATTTTGGACTCTAGTGAAACTTTTGTTTTGCGAATGCTATTCAAGTTAAGGATGTGAACATAAAAGTATTGTTGTCAGTGAGACTTAGTGGACAACAAGTTGATGAAAACAGCGTTTTGTTTTTTTTGTTTTTAGGCAGAAATAGAAATGTGGTTATTTTTTTGGAAGAATAAACGTGTTTTCCTTGAAAAACCTGCATTCATAAGGAAAATTTGCTTTAACAGCGTTTTTTGACAGTTTTTGCGTGATGTAGATCAATAAATAATATTGTTTTGATGACAAGTGTTCAAATGTTGTGCTGAGGTTTGAGCTACTGACTTGATATTTTTCACAGGATTTGAGCAACTAAGTTGACGTACTCTACTGGATCAATTTTTTTCATGCGATGTAAGTTTTTGAAAAACAATATAGCATGTTTTTATACTTTTTTCTAGTTCTTCTTTTGGTAGTTTAACCCTTTCGTGTTTGCAAGTTATTTCAAGAAAAAATCTGGTAAAAAATTATTTGTTGAAGATTTGATTCCATGTAATTGTTTGGCTGACATAGCTGAAAATTGCTGTTTTTGCAAACGAGTTTTCTATGGATAAATTGAATGGCCCAGTTTTCGTTTTGTACATTTTTTTGCTCGTTTTTGCTTGGATGCTGTGAAAGTTTTTAATATAATTGATCTTAAACAGTGTTTTGATAGATTTGGAAAAAGTTTTCTAAATTAAACTAACTTTCTAGAATTCATTTTATCATTAGAGCGTGGTATTGATGAAAGATGCAAGACTCAGTTTTTTCTTTCTGTAAAAATTTTATTATTAAAAACTCTGCGAATAAAAAACTATGAAAAAGCTGTGCAATTAATTGGTTAAAGTTGTTATTGTAATTGGTTAAATTAAGTTCTAGGTGTAAGTCAAACAAGATACGATTTTTTGGTGTGTACTTAAAAGCTTAAATTTACTATCCTTCCAATGTTGTTAAAATGCGAAAAAAAAAATTACTCAAGGTTTTTCATGTAGGTTTTGCTTTTGTTTTTGAGGAGTTTTTTAGTTTGGCCGATGACATTTGAATTCATTATTTGATTTTTTATTTAGATTTGCTAGATTTAATTGTTTCATGGTTCAAAGTACCCAACAAAACTGACTTCAAAACTAATGTCAATTGTAAACTGAAGTAAAATAAAGAAAACAAATCCCCTACCGCCACGAAAAGTTCATTCGCCGCTGTCTCTATTTTTTGATAGATGGGCTTCCCTTTAAATTTAATGGCATCATCTCGCTTTAATAATTTCCCGAATGGTAGAACTTTATCAGTTTTTTTTTCAATTGACAGCGGCATGTGTCACACCGGTCCTTGGATTGGTATATCCACCGCAGAATCATGAGTCTATCTGAAAAGAACAAATTGGAAAAAATTGGCGAGGCTTTGTTTTGAAAATTAGTTTGATATTTCAGAAAAAGAAGTTGCTTTTTTGATTGTTCAATTTTAAATGTTCAATTGTATAGATAATTCCTAATTCCGAACAGTAACCAAAAATAATTGGAACTTTAATGCTTATGAGAGAGAAAACAGGTTTTTCTGTAGTTTTCTGTTAACAAAAACTTTGTTTGCATTGAGACAGTCAAAAATCTTATAAAGCGCCATTCTATGTTAGTCCAATTTCGGCTAAATTTTTGTGAAAATCGAGAGCAAAGGATAAATATTACCTAGGGTTAAAACAACTATAATTAATAGATGTAACGCACTGAATGAACTGGAGCGGCTTCGTTTGTTGTCTATGCGCGCAAAAGATGGTTATTTATTGTGATGTAGTAATCTGTTTTGTTGAGACTTTTATCTTATATATCTTAGAGGTTACAAGAAAGTTTTGCGCCATGGATGCGCTATGGACGCAACGTTTTATTTTTTAACGATTGATTGTTTAGAAAGGCTAGTATCAGAACACTTATGAATCATTCAGAGCAACCATCGAGTTGTGTTTAAGAAATGAAATTTTCCTAGAATTTTTGATCGTTTTAAAGTCTAGAATATTCTAGGATATTTTCTCAAAAAATTTCCGAAACTCTATAAACAAGATGGACCAGATTTAACTTCAATGCTAGACAGTACCTGATTATTTCAAAACTTTCACTCTGAAACTAAACACATCACCCTTTATACTTAGCAAAACTTTTAACAATCCAGTTCGCGCCATTAAGTTATCTGGAATAATTTTCTAAGAAAAACTGATTTTTTTGCGAACTGGACTAGTCCGAAATACAAATTTAGTTCAAAGTTTCCTAGCTTGAAATACTGCTTTAAGAAAATTTCGATGTTTCGCAAACCGATTTGCTCTATGAAATTGTTTGAATGGCTTCAAAGAAAAAAATCTTTTCGCTATCCAATTTGCTCGAATCAGTTAACTTGCTCTGTGATTTTCACTAATAATGAGCCCAACCGTTGGCCAGAATCAACTCATGACGATGAATCTGCTCTTAATCTCTTGGCTTCATTACCGCATCTCCCATATTCATTTTCCTTCGATTATACTGACGTGTTTAACTAATTGTTTAACTGAAAAATCATTTCTTAAACTATTAATTTCCTTGCCGCGTTTGACATATTTAAAATCCCTTGATTATACTGACGTGTTCAATAAAATGTTTCAAAGCTTAAAATCAGTTTTCCACAACGAGTTTTAGTTTTTTTCAAAAATTGAAATCTGTGCCATAATCTTGAGTTTTCTCGAAATGAACTCTGGGTTTTTTGGTTACAAAACAGGAAAAATTTTTCCTTGGGCTATTTTTGATATGAATTAATTCTCTTCTATGAAACGATCCCTTATACAGTAGGAATTCTTACTGCTTTGGTAGTTTTTAGTAACAGGTCTCATGGTTTAATGATTCGCACTATGGACTCAGAATCCGAAGATGCGAGTTCAAATCTCGGTGATAACTAAAAAGAGATTTCTGAGGTATCAACGTGTTTTTGTCGGCTCTTCTTGAAACATAGTTTTTCTTAATACAGCTGAAAAAAAAATGTTTCTAGACAACTTTTGAAGCTGAGGTTCCAAAATCAATTACATCTCCACGCTCATGCGGCTTATGATAAATCGTGATTCCTTTTGTACATCAAAATGATCATTGTCTAAGATATGTGGTTTTACATCAGTTTTTTTGCTCAGTGGGTTTTTGTGATAAAAGCCCTGCTGTAGTCCATAATCATTTCTTGACGATGAATCAGCTCTTAAACTATTGGTTTCCATGCCGCATCTCTCATATTCATTATCCTTCGATTATACTGACGTGTTTAACTAAATGTTCCAAACTATAGAATCAATTCTTAAACTATTGGCTACATTGCCGCGTCTGACATATTCAAAATCCCTCGATTTTACCGACGTGTTTAACTAAATGTTTTAAACTATAAAATCAGTTTTCCACGATGAGATTTAGTTTATCTCAAAAATTAAAATCTGTGCCATAATCTCGAGTTTTTTTCGAACTGAACTCTAGGCTTTTAGGTTCTACAAAAGGAACAGTTTTTGCGTAGGCTTTTTGATTTTATGTAAATGTCTGGAATTTAACTGTAGGAAGTGTTACTGCTGTGGTAACTATTACCACCAAATCTTATGGTGTATTGGTAAGCACATTGGACTCTGAATACAAAAATCAGCTTTCAAATTTCGGTGAGACGAGAAAAAATTGCAATATGATTTTGTCGGCAGTTCTAGAAACATCATAACTTTTTTCCAAGCATCTAAATAAAAAGATTTTATAGACGACTATTGAACCTGAGTCTTCTGAAATCGATTACATCTCCGCGCTCATTAGATTTTCAAAAATAATAATAAACTTAAATTTTTTTTGTTTTATGATTTTTTTCGTTAGTAAGCCCCACTGTCGATAAGAATCAACTCGTGGCAATGAATCAGCTGTTTGAATTTAGGCTTCCCTGCCGACTCTCCTATAATCATGTTCACTTGATCAAACTGACGTGTTCAATTAAACATTTTATCAGTACTTGTAAATTGTATAATGGAAACTAGATTTTTTATTGAGAGATTTAGTAATTCTAAGAAAAATTTTCGCAAAAATCTAGGTTTTTTCATTTTCAGTTTCGGACATTTGAGCGATTTTTTCTAATTAATTTGATTTTAAATAAAGCTTTGCTTCTGTAATACCTGAATCAGCACACGATTAAACTGTATTCGTAATAAAATTTGGCGACTCTTCATGACAATTGTGATTCTCTTTAGTGCATCTTCCTTGTTTAACTCAACTTAAATTATCTTATTTTATCTTCCTTTATTTTAAAATAAAAGAAAGTTCTAAAACGCTATGGACGCAACATGTCAATTTTTTTATCGACCACAACGTTGAAAAAGGCTTAGATCATATTATTTAATCATAATGCCGAGCTACGATCAAGCTCAATGAATAAGAGGGACGTAGGTGAACGTTTTGAACAAATTTTGAGTCTTTTTAAAGTCTTCAAACAAGTTCTCCCGAATCAAGAACTCAATTCAAGATCAATGTTAGACAGTACTTGCCCAAACTTTTTCTACATGTTACGTTGGCAGATTCATTTTATTCTGATTAAACTCAACTAAAATCAGCAACCTCTATGCTAAGAAAAATTATTTTTTAGCAAAGCAACTCGCACTATAACAAAAGTTGGAATTTTTCAAAGTTTCATAGCTATAGCTAGAATAGCTTGATTAGAAAAATTAATTTGTTCTTGAAACTAGTCAGTCTGCAAACTAAGTTAAAATGTTTCATAGTTTCATTGCTCGACTAGCTTGCTTAGAAAAACTTGATCTTTGCGACTAAATTCGCTCTATGAAAGAACTTTTCAAACTGTTTCAAAGGTTCAGTACTTGATTAGTTTTCTTAATAAGAAACTAGTCCGTATTATAAGAAACTAGATAACTTAAGAGCCCAAGAAACAGTCCGATTGGACTCTGAAACTCACGTTGTTCAGATCCAAATTAAATCATTCGCCGCACTGCGTAAAAACAAATCTTCAATTGGAATTGAAAACAGATCTGATTTAAAACGTGTAAGTTATCTATATCAATGTCTTACGGATCAGAAAAAGTTTAACCAATGCAAAAAAAATACCGATTAGTAATGGCATTAAACAAATAATTTTTTATAATCAATGGTCAACTGCTTTTCTACAAAAATCAGTTTTTCACGTCGCTTTAAATAATGGAACTCATTGCCAGTAAAATTAAGAAAATTCGACAACCTTTCATCAACGTTTAGGAAAAAAAGTAAAAAGTTCTACACTAAAATTTTTCAATCTAACTCAAAATGTACGCACACAAATACATGGCGTGAGTTGCGTTTTCATTCTAAGATTTTGTAACAGTCGTCCGCTAAAGTCACATGTGAGAAAGAGGCCCTCAAACTATTGGCTCCAGGGTCAGGGACACTAACTCTTGTGCTTTTGTACCTCATTCTGTCGGGGACAATTCGCTTATCTCAAGACATAGGACTACAAAATCGTGTTACAGCTTAAACGCCACTGCCAAACTACCCCCAGTAACAGTCGGCCGCTTATGTCACATATGAGGCTAGGAAGAATAGGCCCTATAACCCTTGGCTCAAGGGTTAGGGACACTAACTCTTCTGCTTTTGCACCTCATTCTGTCGGAGCCAATTCGGTTCGCTTAAGACATGGGACTACAAAATCGTGTTACATTTTAAGGGCCTTTACCAAAATCCTCCCTCCGCCCACTCTAAAAATAAGAACGTCCCCATGGCTAGGTCTCTAAATACCTAACACTCTCGCAATAACTCTCGGCGTTCTCTATCAGGACAGCTCTACTCGAATTGATTGTTTTTATTAGACAAATTGCGAACAGCAATTTGTCTCCAGAATTTTTTTCTGTCCACTTTCCCGCAATCATATTTTGAGTCTTCTGATTTCATTGACTTCTCATTTCTGTTGGTGCAATTTATTTGAGCATGACATGACCCAATAAAATTTTTCAAAAATAAACGTTTCCTCCAAAACTAAGAAAAACTTCAGAATATGACCGACTGGCACATTCGTGAATGTAACCAGTTTATATTACCGATGTTTTAAAGATTGAGTTTTATTTTTTTGTTTATTTTTATTCTTTTTATGTTAATAGGTCTTAATCTGATGTTTTGTTCCCGCAGTAATCTCATCACTGTTTAGTTATTTGTATAGTTAATTTTACTCTATACTATTTAAGCAACCTATCTGAAATTTAGACCTAATCTCTATCACATTTTACAGTTTTGATCCTAAGACTTTTATACAGTAATTGAAGTCTTCTTTCTTCTTCTTCTATATCAACTTGAAAGTGCTTGACTTTTTCAGGAGGGTAAACTCTGTTGTTTTTGCTATGAGATTCTTTTTGTTCAATAATTGACCTTTATTGGGAACTGCTGAGTTTTTTGGGATATTCTTCCGAGACCAAACAACCATTAAGTTACCTTGATTGCTTCAAGTTGACCGTAGGGGACAAAACCGACATAATTTTATCAGAAAAAATCGTGTTCAATTACTAAAGATCAATTTTTTTTTTACTAGTTTTTGATTTTTTAGAGTAATCAGAAGGTCAAAAGTATCATAGTATTCAAGGTTACAGTCAGGAAACCCTTCATTGCATTATCCATTCAAAAGCATCGGAAATTTCTAGATGAAGAAAAAATAATGATAAAAAGGAGATGATTAGTGTTTATCTGTGTAAACTTAAACCCGATACGGGTTACGTTTCTTGAATAAGAACACGCAACTCGACACGAGAAAGTACTTATTAAAATAAATTGTGTTACGAATGAAGAGTTTCGTCGAAAATAGTTTTGTCATCTTTCGTGCCAAGTAAGCAAATGGCATTAGCAATCTGTATTGCCAGAGAGATTCTCTGCTTCAGAAAATTACCTGCCCTGGGTTCCTCGGTACACGTGGACAAGTTCTTACAAAGCTTATTTATAAAAAATCTCAGTTCTGTGGCAAGCGGCACCCTGAACTTCAAAAGCAATTGGTTGAAAAAAAAATTCATCATGTTATGAAAGATACAAAATAGTGTCTGATGGTGGTTTCTGATAGTTTACTATATTTTTTTCGAAATGTAAAATAAATTTACTAAGTTTAGATTTGCATAATCAACATGTACATCAAATACATCATATTTATCGAAAACAACTCATTGAGTTAGTAACCTAATTGATGACTCAAAACACTAGTTGTAAATTCTTAAGAGCTCGTCTAGATAAATTCTGAACTGTGTTTGTACATTTTTTGTTCAACCGGATACGGGTTATCCTGATCGGCAAACAGTTTTTTGTTCTTTCTTCGACTTATGCTTTAAATATATTTTAGTATCGGATACAGATCATCCTGATACGCTTGAGATATCTACTTTCTACTTCTTGGCAATTTTTGTTCAATTAACATTACTTTTACCGGATACCGGGTATCCTGGTCTCTTGCTGAAGTCTGATACGTCTTCGGTAGTTTGTATCAAAAGAGCGATTTGTATTTCGTATCTTCCATACTTCCCATTAAACAAATCTTTGCAAATTGCTTTTCCATGACGGCGATGATTTTGAGTAAGCACCACATTTAACCGCAACAACATACTTAAGCTTTGCAAGGTTTGCTGATACAAAAATGTCATGCCAATTGTTAATCTGTAATATGTTTGTTGAATTTTGTAGCGAGGGACAACAGAAAATTAGATGTTAGAATGTTTCGCATTCTAAATTACAAAAGAATCATTTGGGTTCATTCCCAAGAATTAAAAACAACCAAGAATTTTTTTCGCGATCTTTAAAAACAGTGTACGCGAATTTATGAAGAAAGTTTTTCCCACACACCAAGCATTGAATTTTTCCAGACTTTGCCTGTAAATTTGATTAATTTTTCTTCTGAACAGCGATATCGATTTGCAGCAAAATTAAAGCGGGAAACCTCAGCTCGATAAAGTCTACAGTTTGGTAAGCAGAAATAAAAAACATTTTGCATTTTTGTCTGCAGTGTTATAATTAATCGGCTGTTTGCAACAATTAAAAGTGTTGCAAAATCACTCGAATTTATTTCAACTGCGATATTCGTATTTCTCAGCAATTGTTTTGATCTGACCCACGGAAGAAAAGAAATCGATAGTTTTAAGATTGAAAAGGATGGGTTGTAGGCATGGTAAGCCTACTCCACCATCTAAAATTGGGTGATTTAAAACTTCTTTCCTTGTATTGGCAGATTTATTGGCAGATTCATTTTAGTCTAAACAAACTCAATTAAACAACGTCTGTGCTTAGAAAAATCGTTTTTTAGCAAACCAGTTCGCGCTATGACGAAAGTTGGAATATTTCAAAGTTTCATAGATATAGCTAGAATAGCTTGATTAGAAAAAGTAATTTGTTCTTGAACTTATTCAGTCTGCAAACTAAGTTGAAATGTTTCATAGTTTCATTGCTTGATCAGCTTGCTTAGAAGAACTTGAGCTTTGCTACTACTAAAGTTGCTCTATGAAAGAACTTTTCAAACTGTTTCAAAGGTTCAGTACTTGATTAGTTTTCTTAATATGAAACTAGTCCGTACTATAAGAAACTAGATAACTTAAGAGCCCAAGAAACAGTCCGATTGGACTCTGAAACTCACGTTGTTCAGATCCAAATTAAATCATTCGCCGCACTGCGTAAAAACAAATCTTCAATTGGAATTGAAAACAGATCTGATTTAAAACGTGTAAGTTATCTATATCAATGTCTTACGGATCAGAAAAAATTTTACAAATGTAACAGTCGCCTACTTAAGTCACATATGAGGTTAAAGAAAAATAGGCCCTATAACCATTGGTTCATGAGTTAGGGACACTATCTCTTGTGCTTTTCTACCTCGAACGGTCGGAGCTATTTGGTTCACTTGCGACTTGAGACTAAAACCCTCGTTACAGCGTAAAGGCCACTACTAAAATACCCCCACTCTAGAAAATAAGAACGTCCCCATACTTAGGTCTCAAGATACCCAAAATACGCGAACGCCGTTAAAATTAGCGTCGGAACAGTCCGTACAGTTACTTTTTATTAGAGTTGGATTAACTACATTAACTAGCGACTCAAGCATAAATGGAATTAAATATAACTTGAGAAGTTTTGAATTAATGAGTTTTAGCTTGAAAATCAAGTTTTTGAGGCTGGACCATTGGGACACCCCGGTTGTCCAACTTTCCACCGAAGGTTCACTCTGGTCCAATTCTAATTAATATCTTCTTCTTTCGCAATCGTTCTGGTTCCTAATTCAGGGTAAGACAGCTCTACTCTAGTGTGATACTATAGCTGGAAATTGCGAATAGCAATTTCCCGCTGCTTTTTGACTACTTTCCCGCGATGTAGTTCGATTGTTCTGATCTTATTTTTCTGAGATTTTTAGTTGTCACAAGAAAGTTGAGCATGACATGCCCAATTCGAAATTTTGAAAAATTCCATTTCATCCCAAAATCATGTTTCTCGCGTTTTTCAAGATCAAACTTTCAAATATGACAGACTGGCACTTACTCTCCGAACTCAAGATTGATGTCCTCATCGCGTGTTGTCGTCTGCCAGTGAATACCCAGAATGTTGAGTGTTGCTCAAGATACAGTGCCAGTGGTCATTCACAGAAGTTTGCAGCAGATTTAATTTTATCGACGCCGCAGAATTCACAACCATGCAAAATTGTCACACTATCGCTAAACAGAAATCAAAATCTGCATACACCTGCACCTTAAATTTCCGCTTTGCAAGCTAATGATTAAAAATTCTTTTGTCTTATCCAATCAGAAAATTGTCATGCAGCATTTTGATTTATATAATAGATATAGCAAATTAATAACAATATTTCATTTCGTTGAAAATTTTTTTTCGTGACCTCAGATTTCATCCGAGTTCGCACTCGAGCCCCTTTGCTTCCCTCTCAAGACTCAAAAATCCCTCACTGAGCTCCCTGCTCATTTCGTGTTCCTTGCCTTTGAGGTGCTAGGCCCTGATGCGTTTGACACCGTAATCTGCCTTAGCAGCGCTTCCTCATCATCGGAGCTGATTGCGATCTCTTCCCACGCTTTTAGTTGTTCGTAGGATCGCAACCACTCCTCCTGCTCTTGCAACCTCTTTGCCTGGTTTGGCAAACCCTTCACTTTCAATTCCCTGTTCAGGCAAAAGGAGTTGTGAAGACTCAGGCTCACATTATTCGCTAAGTCCTCTTCCAATATTGATTCTCTCGCCTTGGTATTATCTCGAGACACCCTACCAACTCTCTTCCAACCCGTCTTAATCGCATCTCGGTGGGTCAGCAAAGGTCTGATGAAGGCTTCCGGTCCTATCTCCGCCAGGAAGTGCCGATATTTTTTCTGATGTTTCTTCATATGATCCTTTGTCACCGCATATAACCAAGATGTCAATGTCGCTCGAAACCACGGGAAAAATCTTATGCGGCTCCATACGTTCCTGACCTCCATCGGTATAGCGAACACTTTGCTTGCAGTCTCAAACAAATCAAGTCTCCTGCTACAGTCAATAGCGTGTATCGACTGCGCTGTCGGTGTCTTCGAATCCGGATATTTCGTCACGTTGTCTTCGATCCATCGCAACGCTAACAATGTACTCACCACCAGGAGGGTCACCTTCTGTCGGTGATCACGTAACCCGATCGGCCGAAATTTTTCCACGTCCCATACCAAGCAGAGGTTTGAGTGTTCCGGGTACCACACCGTCTGTGCCAAATAATGGCATGGGCATTCCCCATGCGTGATATCGATGCTCCGGAGGTTGCGTTCTCCCGTAGTTTCCAGTAGAGGTTCCAATTCCATCATCTTCTCATGTGTCATATCATTCTCCTCCTTGGCTGGGGCACTGCTCATCGGCTTCCCGATTGTGTTCTGCCTCTCAAAGTCACTCGTCTTTTCACCTTCCAAACTCAAGAGTTCTTCTCTCCAGATTTCACTCAAGTCATCTCTTTGTTCCCTTGGTACAGTTCCCAGGATGTTCCTCAACAGCCTGTGTGAGTGGTGCGACATTCGAGCCAGTCGTACGCACTTGGGTACCGAGAAGGCTTTGTCTATCAGTATCCTCTGGCTGGATACCTCTACCATCGCCATGTGTAATGGATAGTGGCTTCCACATAGGTTGGCCATGACTGATTCCACCAAGAACTTCGCATTTACTGGCAGACTATAGGCCTCGCTCACGGGAAATCCCATTTCCGCCTCAAGCCCAAGCTTCCACCCTCTGATGTGCTTCTGAGTTATTTGCAATACTCCAGGCCATGATTCCACGCTCAGCGCTGTCACCAAATGGTGCTCAGACTCCAGCATCTCCAGAGACTGTAAGCTGCACATCCTCGAGAAGAACCCCAACGCCGTTGCTATATTCACAATAGTGTTCGTGTAACACTCAGCCACTATCTGCACTTCACTTTTCTCTCTTTCTGTTACGTCGCCAAACCAAGTGACTAGATCTTCTCTCTGGAAGGACTGCACTCTGACACATGTTCGTCCATCACAAGTGTGCTCTCCGCCTCCACACGTCAAGTCAAGACAACTACTGGGTTCCAACTTCTTTACTGATCCCAGCTTACTCATCGCCTTACCCGACTCTTTACTCTGAGGCAGGATCAGCTTGTGTATTACATTCAGAGTTCCCAAGTCTTCATCCTTCGTCGGTGCCAGTCTCACTCGCTCCGTGACCTCTTCAATCAAGCTTGCGTGGGGATGTGGGCACCTGGACGGTCTCAGCAACTTCCAAACCGTTCCTAAATTAGTAATCAGCATGCCATTCCCATTCCCCATTTTCAATTCTACTCTCTTCTTCGAGCGCGGTACGCTAATCACCTTTGGCATCCTCTCAAGTATCAGGCCTAGGCTTGGTTTTGGTCGTTCCACTGAATCAATCTCGATTACCTTACCTGTCCAAAACTTTAACAGCTCCGTCACTTCGCGATTCCTGTGAGCGCTCCCTGCCTCTGAATTCATGAAAGGGTTGTACGCTATCCCCATTACTCCAGATACTTATTGGTATTCTCCCCGTTTGTTGGGTTTCGAGTAATCTTCAGCCGGGGCCAAGTTACGATGTACGTCATGTCCATCTTCGAATTTCTTGTTGTAGAATCTTCGTATTTCGTCAAGGTTCCCATCATTCTCTAGAGATTGCCTGGAGTCATCTTCCTTTTCGATCCCCGTACTCTGGTACACGTTCAGTTTGACCGTGGAGACTCTCATCTCCATAATTTTGCTCGCCATGGCCTTCTGAAGACACACTTGGACGGTAGTGTTGGTCATCACTGACATTATCCACCTCAAGAAACAAGTGGCATCTTTTCTTCTCGCTAGACTCAAACCGGAATTATCTCTGGCGATATGCTGTACCAGCATCTGATAAACCTCTAGGCTCTTGTTGCCCAGCTTCAACTTATCGTTTGAGGTCAATACTTCTAATTCTATTCCCACTAGGCTCCATGCGAACGTCAGCTGCCCCGCTGTTCTAACGAAAAGATTTGCTATCAATGGCAACGCGGACGAGGGTGTTCTCATCGCCTCTTCGAAAAAACCCCGCAGCAAGTTCTGCCAAGTTCGTTTCAGCTGGCTTCCCAACTCTAACTTGCTAATCTCGGCTTTTGTTGGGTAGCCCAATTGCGAAGCTTGCGGGACACTCCACGATCGAGCTTTCTCAGGCAGTCCTCCGGTCCCTTCCTTGTCTCCAGAGCCACCCACCAAGGTCGAACCGTATTCCTCGTCGCATTCTTCTCAAGAGGATCGCTTGCGACTTGTTTCCCAATAGCCTGATGCTCGCTCGAGATCCATTCTTTGCCAACATCCACTTCCCACGTTTGTCCATTTGTCGAACCCCTTTCCGTGCTCGCCTTCTGAGGTCTGAAGTTTTCTTCCGTCGCCAGACTCGTCGAGACCTCTATCTCTTTCACCACCTCAGCCAGCCTCCTTGGTTCGGAACTGCCCTTGTAGGCCGTTGTCTTCCACCGCGCTAGAAACCTGGGAGCCGTCTCCCTCAGATTCTTCTTAGAGACCGCATCCGCTGAGGGGCTATTCAACTCTTCTACCTTCCTTTTCCTCTTTCGAGACCTCACACTTGGGGGCGTCGTCACTACCATCACTGATTCGACCTCTCTATCCCGGTCCAGCCCATCCGACTCTTGCCTCCCCCTTCTCGAGCCTTAAGGATTTTAATGTCTTTAATCATATTACTAGTCTTAACCTTATCCTCCCTTTCAACCTTAAACATTTTATCGTCAGTTTTTGTTTCAGAGTAGAGATGTCTTTACGTTCATCATTTTTGGTCTTCTGTTCCGTTTCCCTCAGCTTGATCATCTTGCTCAACAACTCCTTTCTCGCCTTTTCGTCCAGTCCTGTGCCCATCAAAACTGGTTCCCCGAACTTCACCACCGTGTCCCATAACTCTTCTTTGAAACTCTCCAGTGTAGCTTCGGTTCCCGCTTTCTGGTTAAACTCACTCAAGACTTCTCGCCACGCCTTCTCGTCCAAAGTATTCAAGAACATCCATTTATTGCCTTTGAAGGCATTCTTCTTACTTTCTTTGGCACTCAAGAGGATCATTCCCATGTTGGAGGTTGCGCTGGTCAAGGGTAGTTCTAGGTCTTTCCGAGGGGATTCCAGGGGTGGCGTGGCCGTGTTTGCCCAATCGTCCCCGCTCAAGTCCTGCAATAACTAATGCGTGGTAAAGTCCCTTTCAGTTGGAGCCTGGTCTGGTGTGTTTTCCACCTCAATTTCTTCCCCCGCTTCCCTGAGAGTCTCATCCATACTCTCTCTTTCCTCTGACTCAGTGCGTCGCTCGAGTGCGTCTTTGAACCTATCCTCAACAGGGTTGCCTCTTTTGTCTCCAGGGATGCCTACTGACAAAGGTGAGGTGGTTGCCAGGTCCGGCTTTTTATATTCGCTGAGGGCTACGTACAAGGAGCCCGCTGCATCCAGCTCTTTCTCTTCTTGTTTCATCTGTAGTTGCTCCAGTCCTTGGGGCGCCCGGTATTTCCTCGTGGCTAACTTCATCTCGTCTTTTAGAGCGATATGTCCCTCTACCACGATCATTCTCCCATCGTCCCAAACCGGCAGCATGTTCTCCAGATCCGCTTGATCGAGCTTTCTCAAGATATCACGAACCTCGAACTTTGGAAGCATTGAACCTCTCATCTTCTTTGCTTGCGTCGTCCATGAGTTTATCTTGATCTCACACGTGTGGAAATGAACTGCTGCTGAGTATACGATAAACAGGGGATCCCAACCATCGGTGAACTCCTTCTGCTGCTTCTTCACCGCGGCTCTTGCGTACAGGGATGTGACCACCAGTGGGCTATTCATCCCCAAGGTCATTCTCCTGACCATCGGGAACTCGGGGACGGTGGTGGGCAGAATTTCTCTCTCTAGTATCATTTCTAACTCCCTCTTCACCAGCTCGAAACTCGCTTTCCACGCCGGAATTCTCAAGATCTCTCGTTTGTCTGCCGTCAAAGGATTCAAGTTCCAGAACTTGGGGTAAGTTTCAATGGGACCTTCACGTTTCGCCCCCATTCTGCATTGCAATTGTTCCCGGAAATTGAACACTACTAACTCAGGATCCTTGGCTTTCCCGAAGAGCACAGTGTTGCTCATTCGTGCCCTCAACACCAATTCAACGCCGTTCCGTCTAGTATACTTATCAGGCTCACGTGCACCACTGAGTTGCGGTATGCCGCCACGAGCGGACCCGGAAAAGGCATACGTCATCGCCGGCCCATAGATGCAGGTTACGACCTCGCCAAGCCCCCTGATCACTCCCAACGGATCAGATCTCATGGCGAAACACAGGTCAGTCAATAGAGGGATGCCATTATTCGCCTCCTTCCATTCTTCTCTCGTCTTGGGGTTCCTCTCTTCGCCAGTCAGGTATCGATTTTGCAGCAAAAGATACTCCACCAGCAACGTCTTCAGTCTGGCGGTGCACTTGCACGAGTAGGTTTCTGTGCTCGGGTGAGTTTTCCCCATCGACAGGGGTTCCCCATATTTCATCAACCGATGAAACGCCACCAGTTCCCCGTGAGTTAAGAGTACTAGTGTCAGGTACCCATCAGTTCGAAGTGTCTCCACACCTCTGCTGAACATGTACGCCGGACCCATGTTGAACAAATACCTGGGATAAACCAAGTACAGAGCCAGCAAGAGATTTATGGGCATGTTCAGCAGCTCTTGCACAAATGCCTCAAAAATGGTATCCTTCGCAAAGAACACCCTGGCCATGTACCCTTTCTCCCAACAAGGAATCAAGAATCTCAAGATCTCGTGATTCTTCCTCGTCTTCAGCTCGTCCTTCGCATGCTCCCTCCGGAATCCTCCAATGGTGACTTCGTTTGCCGCTGTGACGAATCTTCCCACCGTCATCCCCGTGGTTTCTGCCACTTCCAGCTGCCCCTCAAGAAATTCCCACACCTGCCTGATGAGTGGTGGAGCATTGTTTTGCGTCTTGTCCGTGGAGTTCTCAAGCCTTGGGGTCAGGAACGGCCACCGGCCTCTTTCCTGCGTCAGACAGTACCCCATTGATTCCAATTGTTTTTCGGCCGCAGCCACGTTCTTTCTTTTATTGCTCGGTCCCCTCGCTTTGCTGGTGGAGCTCGTGATCGTCAAGTCCATACCTCGGAACCATAGGCTGGCTGTCAGATGACTTATTATCTGGTGATTATCCCTTATATCCGGATTGAGCTTTAACTGTCGAGCGAGATTCGAAATATCGAGTAAGAGGACCTCTTCCAATACAATGAGATTGTCTGCTAACTCGTAGAACCCCCGCAAAGCATGAGACACGTCCGCCCATGCCGCTGCCAACTCCGACTTAAGAAGTCTCAAGTTTGTCGGCTCCAGTTCACGATTGGGGGCTGCCATCAACACCCGCACCGCGTTCCCTTCCGCTATGGGGATCAAGATTGCGTATACGCAGAGCAGGCGGCATGCTCGCATACCCTGGGGACGTTGTGAACGCCACCTTTGTCTTGGATCCGAATCGAGAAGTCACATTTTCTTGCACCTCATTTATCGCAGCAAACAATGTCTGGACCGCCTCCCAGATCTTCTTGGGCTCTGGTGCGTCACCTTTCAGATGCTCCAGAAGTCCCGCCGCATACAAGTGGTCATTCATTCTTGCAAATAGCAGCAGCTCAGGCTCGCAAAGCATTTCTGGCTGAATCGCCACCACTAGAGTCAGCATTTAGTTCAACTCCGCACCGGGCAGCAAATACACTAAGGTTTCCGGCCAAAACAGCTTCGGAGACGTCCCCTCGAAATCTGAGCCCGCTACGATGATTACTCTTGCGGCTCCTGGATCCGAGCGATCATACACTGCCAATATCTTTGCCAACCGTGAGTTTCCACAGGGTTCTCCATACCTTGGGTCTTCTGCTAGTTTTGAGCCCTCGTAGACGACATCTGAGAGCCCCATGTCTTTCGGCTCCAGCAGCTTGTCCACCACTCTCAACTGCGCAGGAGTTGCCACCCTCATTCTGGCTATACTTCTTCTATGCTTGGGGGGCTCCACTATGAGCTCTGGACTCCCCAACAGCTTGAGCAGCCTATAGTTGATCGGTCCCATTATCGATTTCAGCGGAATGCCAGTCAGATCTGCCGTCTCCATCATCCTCGCTCTTGAGAAGTGCGCCTCGTGGGCCTTTAACCAATCCACACAATGGTGCCGACTCAAGTCCTCATGCGACACATCCTTAAGTCCCAGGACCTTCGCCAATTCCTCCCTGCACTCTAGGTTTTCCATATCCAGTTCTTTTATTCTCTCTAGATATCGGGCCCGGCTCGCCTCAGCCGGCCTCTCCACTCTCTTATTTTCCACCACCACAACCGAGGATACCACCGAACTTTGGGGCGTGGATGACTCTGCCTTTTCGGCCGCATCGGTGTGGACCCCGGTTGTCCGGTCCGGCTGCTCCTTGAGCTGTCTCTCGAGTCGACTCTCGCTCTCAAGCGACTGGGTCCAGTGGCAAAGAAAGGGGGCATAGGGGGTGGACCGAAGTAGAACTGGTCCGTTTCCAGCCAGGTCCGACTCTGGCGCATTTATGTGTCTCTGGAAGACACCATTCAGCCACTCCAAGCCCTTGGGCCTGTCAAAGTGAAAGCCATCCGATGAAGCATCAAATGGGAAAGATCGCTCCATCAGGTCTGCCACGTCCAATAGTCTAACGGGGAGTACGCTCCTCTGTTGTATTTGTCTAATTATCTCATTGATGTTGCGCACCTTCTCATTCATCTCCATTGCGTGCTGGTCACTCTTCATGTTGTATGGGATAGTGCAAATCGTGAGTATCACGGGATCCAGATAAATCCTCAACTCCTCAAGAGTGCAACTCATTTTCTCATGCAGTCTCATGATCTTTCTTGTTTGCCCTCTGGACACGTCATTGGCTCCCATCATCAGAGTGACCGTTTACATCTTTACCATGTGCATGTCCAACATCTCTAATGACGCCAACATCTGAGGTGTTGCGGCTCCAGACAAGCTCAAGACTCCCACATGCCAATTGACTGGATCCGGGTCAATACTCGTATCAGGCTGTCCCTATGATTAAGTGGACCGCACCTTCTGGTATTCTCGGCTGTGCAAAATATTCGGCCCAAGACTCATCATGGAAGCAATCCCTTCTCGCCCGTTGTACCGTGGTCCAATCTATGCGGTTGTGCATGTGATACCTACCATCTGTGTTCTTCTTAAAGCTCGCGATTATGACAATTCTGAGTGGGTGATCCCTCCAGGTGGAAGGTCGCTCCTGTCGTGTCGAATCATCACGGCTTCTCAACTGTAACCTTTCTTGCAGTTCCTTAAGACGCGATGAACTCCCACTGATTTGGCTACTATCAGGTGTTGAACTCGGGGTATATCCCGGAAATGTGACCTCCATCATTGGCCTAATCGGTTGTGCCTCTAAACCGCGCACGGAGGACACCGGCTCGGGTGGTATCCACACTTCCAATCCCTCGTTCATGTGTTTTTGAGCTGCTCGGTCCGCTCGCCTTCAGCTGCTCACAGTTCGCCTCGTTTTCGCTTCGCGTACCTTCTGCTCTTGTTGGTACTCTGCCCTAATCATGCTGAGATCACGCCTCACTTGATACCTCTCAAGGATCGCCTGGTCTCTTTCCAGATTCGCCTGGTCCCTCTCGAGTTTCGCACCATCCCGGTCAAGATTCGCTTTGTCTCTCTTCATCAGTGCTCTTTCCAGTTCCCTCTTCAAGTTGCTGAGGTCCGGGTATACTTCCTCCGTCTGCTGGGACCGTATCATAGACAGGGGCCTGCTCGTGGATTGGGCTGCGGATCCTACCGGCGGTCTGTTAGGGAGTGGGAACTCTCCCGCACCATATTCTGTAGTGTTGTTCAATCCGGGATTCCTTGCCAGGTCGAATCCCCTTACGCCTCCATCTACTTTCCAGGATAGCCACCTAGTTTGCTCCTGGTTGGATATCCCTTCCGTGGTTTAGCCGACCGTCAACACTGCTTCCGTCGCTTACTCCCTACATTCACCCTGCGCTTCTAGCTGTATGATGGCATTCAACATCACCGCCAACCTCTCATCGACTTGGGTGTAATCGAGATCCCTCAAGCGCTTATACAGTTCGTCGAGTGTGGGTTTCTTAAGCGCTGCTATCATAGACTTCTAGAAACGATCCGCCATCGTCGTTTTCTTCAATTTGATCTTGCGTATTAACCGACTTGAGAATACCGGACCAGTTGGACTTGAGAATACCGTACCAGTTAGACTTGAGAATACCGTACTAGTTAGACTTGAGAATACCGTACTAGTTAGACTTGAGAAAGTCGTCTGAGACCGCTGATGGAGTGCTTGTTCTAGATATCTTTCTCTTTGTTGAGTGAGTGTAGCTTGGGTGTCGGTTCAATTTTACAAATCAATCTGAAAAAAAAACCCATTTTTTAGACCAAGTTGTTCTATTCCTAACAAACGCCCCCTCCCCCTCATTATTGTGTTTAAAACGTTATCCCATCATCTATTTTACTAAAATAAATCAATTAAAAATTTTAAGAGCATGCAGATTCATTTCAGGTTTTAGCACCGTTGACTCCTTAAAATTCAATTGTCATGCCAATTGCGTTAAAATCCATCTACCTGCTTTGCGCCCCTTTGTACCTAGCTTAAGACCCCCTCTGTACCTAACTTGAGACCCCCCTGTACCTAACTTGAGACCTCTTCTGTACCTAACTTGAGACATCTTCTGTACCTAACTTGAGACCTCCTCGTCCGCCCGAAACTCAGGTGATACTCAAGTAGTACTTCTTGTGTAGCTGTACCGTTATCTCCGCTTCTGCAAAGACCACGTGTAGAATAGCGTATAATTCCCTTGGGTTCAATTTGCCTCTGTTTGTGTCATAGACCGGCATTGAGACCTCAATTATTCCTCTTTCGACCATGAAGTCTCTCAGCCTCGTCAGTGCCAACATCACGTGCTCAGGATCTATCGTGTTCCTTTCATTGATCCTCGTTACCAAAAAGCACAGATATTTATCCGGAACTTGTGAAACTGATGGGGGAAGCGCAGTCATTCCTCCCAACACCGGTCTCTGCCTGAATAGAAACTCCACGTTCTGATATTCTCTCTTGAAATCTCTATTTCTCAGCCTCTAGTCTCGATTTGAAGTTCATGTCCGCCGTTAAGCCGATCGCGCTTGTCCTATCTGACAAAATGAAGTCACTGTCCGTGATCAGGATGTTCTCTGAATATTCATTGGGTAAATCAAATTTTTTTTTGAAATTCCGTCCTATGGCAAGCTCAGCCTCTTCCACATCAAGTTTCAGCCCGTTGGTCGCTCTCACTTCTCTGAGTTTCTTTATCATCAAATTTTCGGTGTGGGTAAGTCCTACCCCCACTCCCCGGACAAAAATAATTATCGACGTCCTCGTCGATGATGCTGGGTCCAAATTATCTGGCGGTATCTCGAGCGGCTTGTCGGTTGCTGACCAACCGAAGAGGGGATCTTTCATTTTCACGTGTTTTCCGCTGACACGTCGACCTGCTGAATGCTTTGTTATTCATCTCCTTCGCTCTTGAGATCGCGCATCCATTCCAGTATCCTCAAGTTTGTGTTTTCCCTCCATTCTAACTCGCTCTGCTCCAGATCTGTTTCCTGTCCTGGTGTGGAGTAGTCTTCTTGCGGGTAGTGTTCGCTGTCGTTGATGATTTGCCATTCATCGTCGGCTAACAATTCGCCCACACTCAGTAACTCTTCGCTTAACTCGTCAGGCTATATCTTGTCAAACAATAAGTCATCCCCGTACCTGTTATATCTCATACCTGTCCGTTTTCGATTGCCACTCTTTGTTCCTACTGGTCTCGGCAAAACTGGTTCCGTCCACTTTGGCACCTCGTTCTGCTCTGGATCATTCCAGTCCTCTTCCGCGAAGGATTCAGCATCTGAGTTTGCATATATCTTGTCATTGTCATCCATGCTCACGTCCTCGTTGCCATCATTCTTTTCTGTGGTGCCTTTTTCGTTCACTTCGCATGCTGGCTCTACCAAAAGGTACTCTAGTCCCTCCATATTCTGCGGTACGCACCAGTCTTCCGGAGATGGAGCATGAGGTTTCAGATTTTTATAGCGCGCTGCTCGTCCCGTATTCAAGCAGAAGAAACGTCCCTGCTGGTGTACTTCCGTTATCATGAAAGGTCCACGCCATTTCTTAAGTATTTTCTTCGTCCCTTTGGGAGGTATGATGTTCAGGAACACCCAGACGACTTGGCCCACTGCATACGGTTTCGCTTGACGTATCCCCTCATCGTATTTTTTCTGCTGCCTCATTTGTGCTTGCGCCGTGTTTCTCCTGCAGAGCTCGTTTAGTTCCTGTTGTCTCTTGACCGCTTCTTTTACATAAGCTTGAGGCGACGTCTTTTTCCACTCGTATTCTGGGTAAAATTATAGGCATTGCTCTCTCCTGCCCGTTAACATCATGAAGGGACTAATTCCTGTTATCGAGTGTTGCGTGCTGTTGTATGCCCCTACCACTTGGGCAGATATTTATCCCAGTCTGTCAGTCTGTGGGTCTTTCACCTGTAGCCAGACAAGCTTTCACCAATCTTTCGCAAGCCTTTCTTAATCCCGGCCAATCAAACCTGTGTAGTATTCTCTGTTGCACCTTGTCTATCCCCTGGTGCCCTATTTGATCATGCGATCTGAATAACACTTCAGTCTGGTACAACTGTGGTAGTATGATGAGGTTATGCTTGTGTAGTATCTTCTCATCCTTTCTCCTGCATGCTACCACCCTATCAGCTGTGTGATAGAGTAAATCTTTTCCCTCCTTGTAGAACTGGCTCAAGATCTTGTAGCTGTCTTCTTCCAGATCCCCTTTCTCTTTGGCTCCCGTCCGGATCCATTTGGAGAGGTTGCTTGTCATTTTGTCATTCTTTTGGGCTCGTATCAGATCCTACAGCCGATATCTTGCCTTGACGTGCTCCTTCAGTGCCATTATCTGACCATTCATTTCTCCGGGACTGTGGATGTCGTCCTTCAGCTTGACGCAAACTATCCTCCTCAAGACCTTCCTGTCATCTTTTGGCATCAAGTTTGTTCTGACATTTGAGAACATTTGGACAATTTTTCTTCTTCAGCACCCTCACAATTTTCGACTTGAGCATTATCTCCATCGGCATCCCTTGGGTTCTTTACAAGATTGTTTTCTCTGTACGCTCCTTTGGTAATTCGGGATGATCTTCTATAGGTTTAGCCAGATTTGTCGAGCCATCTTGTGAGTGGAAGACTATCATACGTTTCCTTATCCATGAAGGAGAAGCCATCTTTGATTTCTGGCCTGTCTGCCTCCCTCTGTTCCTGTCTCTCGTAGAACTCCGTCTTTTTACTCAAGCTATCGGCATTTTGATGTTTGTCTCTCGTCCTATGCTCAATTATCATGTCTTATCCATCTAGGCGAACTAGCCATCTCCCAATGTAGCTCTGATCCATCGAGTATGGTTTCAACCAGCTGAGTGCCCTGTTGTCGACTCGTAACTTGAACGGCTCGCTACCTAGGTATGCCCTGTATTTTCTGACAGGGGTAACCACCGCGAACATTTCTGCTTTAGGCGCCCCGTAATTCATCTCCGTATCACTCCCGTATGCTATCGGTCTCAAGATTGTCTTCCCGTTCCATTCCTGCTCTTGATGTAGAATGCCAGAAATCGCTACTACCGACGCATCCGTGTCCAGCACGTACATTCCTTTTTCCGTTGGCATCCATAGCACCGGTGCTTCATACAACGCCTTCTTTAATCTCTGGAATGACTCCTCTGCTGCATTGTTCCACGTGAATTTCTTGTCTTTGTGCCTCATTAGTTGTTGCATCGGGTACATTTTGTCCGCATAGCCCTTAATGAATTCACTATAATAGTTCGCAAAACCCAAGAAGCTCATCAGTTGATGTTCCGTTTTCGGTGATTTCCAGGTCAGAACCGCTTCTACTGCATCTGGGTCTGGTCTGATGCCAGGTCTATCAACCATCCTCCCCAGGTATTTAATCCTTGAGTATTTCGCACTTTGATGGCTTGCATTTTAGTCCCGATCTCTTCATGCAGGCGAACACTTCGTCTAGTCGTTCGATGTGGTCTTCTAGTGTTGGTGTCGCTATTACCACGTCGTCCACACAGCACATTATCAGGTTGCTGTTTTCCTTCGTTACACATATCAATGCGTGTGCCATCAATCGTTGAAACGTAGCCGGGCATCCTTTTCTATTGAAACAGCCCCAGCTCGCAGGCACACCCTGTTTTGTCCTTGTCCTGCTTCCTCAGTGGAACCTGCCAAAAACCTCCTCAGTGGAACCTGCTTCCTCAGTGAAACCTGCCCCTAACTTTGAGAGGCTCTCATCAATTCTAGGTATGGGATAGGCATCCTTCACCGTGACGAAGTTCAAATATCGAAAGTCACAACAAAACATTAATTGGTCGCATTTCTTCTTAGCCATCACTACTCCACACGCCCACGGTGATTTGGATGGTTCTACCATATGATACTCTAGTAAGGTTTCCCCTCCCTGTGCCGTACCGCTGACTCTTCAAGCTCTATTTCATGTTCAACAAAATTACAACATCCAATGTCTGCCTTATGTTTCGAAAAAAAAGTCCTCATTCCGCTCTAGTACGTCCTTGATGGCTTCGAGCTGTTCGTCCGGTAAATTTCCCCTCAAGTGCTCTATTTATGGTAAAACCGGTTTATCCATTTGTATTTCCTCTAGTGTGGGTCTTTCCGAGAAATTCGAACAGCTCGAAAGTCCATCGTCTGTCTCTGACTTAAGTGATTTCACAAGACCTGTTGTATCTTTTATTTTCTTTAATGTTCTCAAGATACAAATCTTGTCCCTATGATTGGGACAATCAAGAACTTCATTTTCGTTTACATTTTTGGTCATTTCATGTCGAGTTTTCACGGGTAAAGCTTATCCCAGTTTCCTTCCCCACTGGATCGTGATGGGTATATCAAGAGTAATCAACAAGACACTGACGCAGTGGCCGCTCTTGGTTATCGAAAAGCATCTTTCCAAAACAGCAGCACTTTGACTATTTGGATTTGGTACTATGCATACTTGCTGTCACTTAGTTCATTGTAATTTTTCATCCGCAAGCTTACAATTGCCGCTTCGTTTGCTTTCAGCCTCACCCTCCTACTCAAGAATACCGGTGCTTTATTCTCATTTGTCATTATTAAATTTACCGGTTTAATTACGTACTTCCTTTCTGGGTTTCGAATCCTGAACATGGCATTGTTTAGATCAATTGTTACATCGAAATTTCTGATGAAGTCTCTGCCTAAAATGAATTGGTCAGACTCATTTAGGTTTTCCACCACAAGAAAGCTCATGCACTGGTTGCGTTCCCCCAAGTTTTGGGCTATAATTGGTGTCCTGCCTAGTACCCGCAGCGCCCCTTTGTTTGCAGCTGACAGCCGTATTCTCGAGTCTATCAAATCACCTTTGTCAAAGCCCATCCGTTCCCAAGTTTCGATTGGTATGACGCTCATGACTGCTCCCGTATCAAGTAACCCACGTAACTGAGTCTTTTTGCCACTTATGTCTAGCACGTGCCCTGTCACATCTGCCTCTGTCCCGATGTGCATCGCATCTTCTTCAAGCATGGCGCAGTGTCCAATCGATCTCACTTTCAACTCTTCTTTCCCTACGTAGATTTGCCCAATTAGGTCTTCGTCACATGTTATCATTGTCTTGGTATAGATGTTTATTCCATCTATATTTAGCATCACCTCGTGTGGACCATAAGCTTCAGTATACCTGTTATCAACACGTACCGACTTGCTGCCCCCTCTCGTGAGTAGTGCTCTCAACGCTCTAGAAGTTGTTTGTAGACTTATTGTACTCAAGTAATCTGCGTACACATCAATGTGCATTATCGTCTGATCGCTCGGTTTACTCAGGTTTTTCGTTACTTCATGGCCACCCACTGTGATTATCGACATTATCCTGGCTCCAATTTTTGTTATGCCGAATGGTTTTCCTGTCACCATTTTTAGAGTGTTACAATTTAGACTCCTTGTTGCTCCCATCTCGACCTCTGGCACTGGCACCGGCCTACACAAGGTCTCATTCAACTTCTGCCTTTCGATCTCCTGCTTCAGTCTTTGCTCGATCTCTTTCGTCGCTAGGTTCTGTTTCACTTTGTTGATAGCCTCCGCAGCTGCTTTCTCATAGTTTATTTCTAGAGAGTTCTTGGCCTCAGTTTCTACGATATTTTTGACATGCGTTACAGCCTTCACCGTTTTTGTCCTTAATTCTGCACTCGGTGCCTCCGAGTTTTTGTGTCAAATTAAGCTTGCCTGTTCTTCGTGTTCTGTACCGCAGCCAGTGCTAGCTTGTGTATGGGGTGGTTTTGGTTCTTCACTGCTTCACTCATGTTCCTCCGTCTGGCTATTATTGGTGTCCTGCCTAGTACCCGCAGCGCCCCTTTGTTTGCAGCTGACAGCCGTATTCTCAAGTCTATCAAATCGTCTTTGTTGAAGCTTATTTGCTCCCAAGTTTCGATTGGTATAACGCTCAAGACCGCTCCCGTGTCTAGTAACCCACGCAACTGAGTCTTCTTGCCGCTTATGTCAAGCACGTGTGCTGATACGTCTGCTTCCGTTCCGATATGCATTGCATCTTCTTCCAACATGGCGCAGTGTCCAATCGATCTCATTTTCAGTTCTTCTCTGCCCACGTAGATCTTTCCGTCTAGGTCTTCGTCACATGTTATCATAGTCTTCGTGTAGATGTTTATTCCATCTATGTTTAACATTACCTCATGTGGACCATAGGCCTCTGTGTATCTATTTTCGACGCAGACTGACTTGCTGCCGCCCCTCGTGAGTAAAGCTCTTAAGGCTCTAGAAGTTGTTTGTAGATTTATTGTACTCAAGTAATCTGCGTACACATCAATGTGCATTATCGTCTGATCACTCGGTTTACGCAGGTTTTTCGTTACTTCATGGCCACCCACTGTGATTATCGACATTATCGTGGCTCCAATTTTTGTTATGACGAATGGTTTTCCTGTCACCAATTTTAGATTGTTACAATTTCCACTCCTTGTCGCTCCCATCTCGGCCTCTGGCATTGGCACCGGCCTACACAATGTCTTATTCAACTTCTGCCTTTCGATCTCCTGCTTCAGTCTTTGCTCGATCTCTTTCGTCGCTAGGTCCTGTCTCACTCTGTTGATAGCCTCCGCAGCTGCTTTCTCATAGTTTGTTTCTAGAAAATTCTTGGCCTCAGTTTCTATGATATTTTTGACACGCATTGCAGCTTCACCGTTTTTGTCGTTAATTCTGCACTCGGTGCCTCCGAGTTTTTCGTGTCGAATTCAGCTTGCCTGTTCCACGTGTTCTGTGCCGCAGCCAGTGCTAGCTTGTATTTAGGGTGATTTTGGCTCTTCACTGCTTCTCAAAACAACGGGCAATCCATCCTGAAGTGGCCTTCTTGATTGCAGAAGAAGCACATTGCACCTATTTTGATGATCAAGCCTTTATAGAACTCATGTTCCTTCGTCTGGCTCATATCTTTTTCATCCGGCGCATATCCCAGACTCTTTATGCCTTGCTTGTACGTCGTGAAATCCGCCACCTGATGATCTGCTCATCCGCAATTTGCGCATGACCTACGTTTGTCCATATCATTTCTAGGCTTGTACCACGTCAACCTCTGTGGTTGACTTCCTCCCTGCATGTTTCTTTTTTCTGAGTAGGGATACTTCTTCGGTTTCCTTAACATGTACTCCCTTGACTTTTGTCTCAACTCCTGTAGAGTTGGTGCATTATCTTTCGAAAGTGTATAGTACGTTGCCAGCAATGTTCTCAAGTCGTCATTCTTTACCCCATCGATAAACTTCGAGGCGATGCTGAAATTCCTTCTTTTTGTTGATTCCTTGGGATCGCTCCTTCTCCTAAAGCTCACAAGATCAACCAGGAATCGATCGATTGATTCACCGTCCCTTTGTTTTCCTTTTTCAAATCTCATCATAGCTTGGTGGCCCTTCATTCCTGATCCGAATCGGTTCAGCGATATCTCGAAGATCTTGTCCGCAGTATCACGTTTCTCTTCCTTCTTTGCAACTACACATTTCAACACTCTGCCCGCCCTCTAGGTTGCTCAAGATTGCCGTGCAGGCCTGCCTTTCGTCATTCAAGTTGTCTTGTTCCAAGTGTAACCTCATGATTTCTACCCATGTGTCGATGCATCCATCTGAGTCGTTTTTGAATTCCTTTGGTTTATTGAAGGTTTTCCTGGATTTGCCACCTCCTCTTTTACTCGAGTCTGTATACCTTGAAGCAAACGCTTCCAGTGTGCTATTCATCATTTCCCAGGTGTTAGCCCACGTCATGGCATCGGGTCCCACATTAGTGCTCGTGGTGGAATCCCCTGGACCATTTGTTGAGTTCGAGGTTCCACCCTTCATAATTGTCTTGCCCCTCCCCTTGCCCCTGCGCTCGCTGCACTCCGGGTTAACAATGTGGACTCTCGTTTATTCTGTTGTGGTTCTACAACATCGACTCTGTTGCCTTGCGTTTGATCTGTTACCAGCTTGTCTTGTGATGTTGAGTTTCTCAAGAGAGCATCCAGTTTGGACTATATGGCACATGAATTTTCAGCCTGGTCTCTGCTCATTGTGTCTATTCTCGTCTCCACACTCCATAACTTACTGTTCACAGTGTCGTACCGTTGCATCATTTCTTGCATGTCTTTTTTGATATTTTTCTCCTTCTCTTTGTCGGTAGCCTCTACCTTGTCTGACATTTGCTGTAGCTTCTCTTCAGTTGCCCTCGCCAGATTGAAGCAATTGTTCAGGCTCTCACTCTTATTACATCGTATCTCTTTTTTTAGCATTTGTCGATCCTCTTCACTGTACTTCAATTTTTTTGTCGATTTGTTCCAACTTCGCCATCAAGTCGCCCAGTTCAAGAGAATTTGTTTTCTCTTGGTTAGATGTTGCCCCATTGTTAATTGTTCCCTCATGGTTAGCTGTTGCTCCAAGTTCGACCTGATCATCGTCTCGTTTGGCCTCTGTTGTTTTTGCAGAAAGTGTTCCAAATGTCTTGCCTTTCTCAGTCGTTAGTGCTACCTCCTCCTTCTCTCTTGGTTTCATTCCGACCATCATTGCAATCCTCTCTGTGAACGACGTTCTTTTTGTTCGAGAATCATCCTTTATCGTTTCCGGCGTGTTGCTTGTTGTATCGTCCACAATGTCAATCGGCGAGAGCTCTATCGTTTTCTTTTCATGTTCTTCCGCATTCGGCATTGGTGTCGATCCCGTTGTCTTTCTTTCCACGTCATCAACACTCTGATCTGGTGTCTCAAGATCAATTTTTAT
This sequence comes from Symsagittifera roscoffensis, assembly GCF_963678635.1. Lineage (NCBI taxonomy): Eukaryota > Metazoa > Xenacoelomorpha > Acoela > Convolutidae > Symsagittifera > Symsagittifera roscoffensis. The sequence goes on from NC_087065.1 coordinate 55,237,223, forward strand.
GGCAGGTACAGTTTGCCTTTCCACGGCGTTTTCTTTCGTGATGTTTTCCGTTGCGCTTTTTGCTTTAACCATACTCACTGAAAAGTTCTTTCTCATCATTTTCTGATCCGATAATGTCGCCTTCCGTTGCGACGAGTTATGATTTTTCCTGGACTCTAATACTCTTTTGTCTGCTATCGGTACCCTACTTCGCCTCATGATTTTTATTCACAAATTTTACTTATTTACACTATTCATATTTACAAGTTTCAATTCTACAGATTAAAATATAATAAATCTTCCCAATTTTTTTAAGAAAAAATCATTAAGTAATCTAAATCTAGTTGACTTTTGGCTGTTTTTTAATCAATCTGAGTGCTTTTTTGTGCTTTTACTTAAGTGTTGGGACACTCCACGCTATCCCACGACCTCTCGTTCTAGTGTTTTGACACTTCGCACCGTCCCAAGTTCTAGTTCCGGGAAAACCTGGTACTATCCCAAGACCCCTCGACCAAGTGTCGGGATGCTTCACACTGTCCCAAGACCTCACACCGTAGTATTGGGACACTTCACCCTGTCCCAAGACCTACCACTCAAGTGTTGGGCTACCCTGCACTGTCCCACGACCTCCTCGCTCTAGTGTTGGGACACTTCACACTGTCCCAAGACTTTTCCGTACTGTCCCAAGACTTTTTCCGTACTGTCCCAAGCCTTCTTCGTACTGTCCCAGGACTTTTCCGTACTGTCCCAAGACTTTTCCGTACTGTCACAAGGCTTTTTCGTACTGTCCAATGACTTTTCTGTACTGTCCCAAGACTTCTTCGTAATGTCCCAAGACTTATTTGTACTGTCCAAAGACTTTTCTGTACTGTCCCAAGACTTCTTCGAACTGTCCCAAGACTTTTCTGTACTGTCCCAAGACTTCTTCTTACTGTCCCAAAAATTCTTCGTACTGTCCCAAGACTTCTTCGTACTGTCCCAAGACTTCTTTGTACTGTCCCAAGACTTTTCTGTACTGTCCCAAGACTTCTTCGTACTGTCCCAAGACGTTTCTGTACTGTCCCAAGACTTCTTCGTACTGTCCCAAGACTTCTCTGTACTGTCCAAAGCTTTCCCCGTACTGTCCCAAGACGTTTCTGTACTGTCCCAAGACTTCTTCGTACTGTCCCAAGACTTTTCTGTACTGTCCCAAGACTTCTTTGTACTGTCCCAAGAGGTTTCTGTACTATATTTTTTTTACTGTATACTATTTAAGAAACTAATCTGAAGTTTTGACCTAATCTCTATTACATTTTACTGTGTTGATGCTAAGACTTTTATACAGTAATTGAAGTCTTCTTTCTTCTTCTTCTATATGAACTTGAAAAAGCTTGAGTTTTTCAGGAACGTAAATTCTGTTGTTTATTGCTATGACTTTCTTTTTGTTCAAAAGTTGACCATTATTGGGAACTACTTATATTGAGACCTTTGGGATGTTTTTCCGAGGCCAAACAATCATTAGGTTACATTAAATGCTTCAAGATGACCGGGGGGACAATACTGACATAATTTTATCAAAAAAGACCAAAAATTAGAAGGTCAAAAGTATCATAGTAATCGTGTTTCACCGCATTCTCCAGTTAACCCTTCATCGCATTCTCCAGTTAAAATTATCGGGTTTCTCTAGATAAGGAAATGATAATGATAAAAAAGAGATGTTTAGTGTTTACCAATCTTAACTTAAACCCGATACGGGTTACTTTTCTTCAATAAGAACACTCAATTCGACACGAGAAAATATACATTAATATATATTGTGTTACAAATAGAAATTTCGTCGAAAGTTGTTTTGTCATCTATTGTCCCGAGTACGCAATTGGCATTGGCAATCTGTATTGCCAGAGAGAATATCTGCTTAAGAAAACCACCTACCCTGGGATAGTAGTTTCTGATAGTAGTTTCTAGTATAATAGTATCCTATATTTTTTCTGGAATTGTAAAATAAAATTACTTACTTTCCAAAAACCCAACTTTACTGGCCAAAAGTTTCAATTACTAGCTTCCTTGTATTTATCTCCCTTTATTAATCCGATACAAGTTGAAAACCCAACTTGTTAGCAGGTGTCTTATGATCACCTATTCGTCTAAAACCGATAAATCTAATACCGAAAACGTAAAAATTCAAGTGAGAAAATGATGAAAAACAGAAAGATGAACCCACCTAAAATTCAAAGGTGACCAATGTCGTCCTTTCGTTAAAAAAAATGTCTGGTACCTGATTGGCACGAGTTTTTCTGTCCCCTACTAACGTTCTTATGGGTTATTCTCCTTCCAGGTTCCAAAAACTGTCTATTTCCGATCCCCCCACCTGATCCGACCAGGGTATCTACCTTAATTCGATCCCAAATTTGGATATCCTTGCTTTGTAACTCACGCGTGTAAGGTTCTAATGTAACTAAATTGACGATATCGATTGATTAGTTACCGTAACGTGTCCCCCTTTTACAATTTGCAACCGCTAACCTCTAACCTAACCAGCCCCCCTTCTAATATCCCCCCTTTTTAGCCCCCCTTTTAAGCCGAAAACTACCTTATGCGCGATGGGTGCTAAACCTCTTGAGAGAAAACCGTAGAACCTGTTTTCAGGCTCTGCTTGAGTAAAAACGTATCCTCAAAACAGTGGGAATCCGCTAATCCAATTTTACACTTATCTCCCATAATGTAACGTTGATTTTAACGATACCCGTTTGACCAAGCAGAACACCCCTGTCTGTCCTACTCTGGCTGTTCTGATTCCGTGCTGGTTGACTCCTTGGCGTGTCCCACGCCTCTCACCAAAACGTCTTTCCCACTTGACTGGTCACCTGTTCCAATCTAGTCTCCTAGTGGTCCGTCGAATGACCAAACAGAACACCCCTGTGTGCCCTTCTCTATTTGTTCTCTTCCTTGCTGGATGTTCCTCTAGTGTGTCCAGCACCTGTCGGGTCCCCTTCCTATGAACCGCTTTCCCGCTTAGCTGGTCACTTTTTCCAGTCAAGTCTCCTAGGGGTCCAATGAATTTGCAATCCATATGAAAACCCTTAACAACGCCCCACACTCGGGCAGCTGTATAAAATTGCTAATTTGATCGAAAAGATCGGTCTTGTGGAAACAGTATGGGTATACTACTTCAATTAATATAAAGGTTTGATCCAACTAATCTGTTATCATAGTCACTGTTCTTTTATTTGTTTTATGGTTTTTGTTCCTTTTTCTATTCTTTTTTGGTTTTTTGTTTCGCTTTTTGTCTTTTCGCTCGTTTTTTGCCCCCACTAGTTACCCACCTTACTCGGCTAGCTAGGCCTAGTTCGGAGAGCGTACCAGGAATTTTCTCGAGTTTTCTTAAAAGGCTATCACGGTACATCCGGAAGGTTTACACGTTCCCGCTGAACCGTACCACCAGTACTCTAGAATGGGCATGTAGTCCGGAGCTGTGTCAAGTGGGTTTGACTCCGTAGTCATGATGTCGTAAAAACACCCAGGAGCGCCATAAAAACACTATGTAACAGTCGCCTACTTAAGTCACATATGAGGTTAAAGAAAAATAGGCCTTATAACCATTGGCTCAAGAGTCAGGGACACTATATCTTGTGTTTTTCTACCTCGAACGGTCGGGACCAATTCGGTTCACTTGCGGCATGAGACTAAAAACCCGTTACAGCTTAAAGGCCACTACCGAAATACCCCCCCACTCTAGAAAATAAGAATGTCCCCATACTCAGGTCTCAAAATACCCAAAATACGCAAACGCCGTTAAAAACAGGGTCGGAACAGTCCGTACAGATACTTTTATTAGACAGTGGGACTTTGATCTATTTCAGATGGATCAACCTAAAACTCTCCCTACCTCAATATAACAATTATAAAACACACTCAAAAAAACTAAATTGGGTACTCACATACCAGCACACTCGAGAATTGGAATAACTGAATTAACTAGCGACTCTAGCATAATTGGAATTAAATATAACTTGAGAAGTTTGGAATTAATGAGTTTTAGCTTGAGAATCGAGTTTTTGGGGCTGGACTTTTGGGAGACCCCGGCTGTCCATCTTTCAACCGAAGGTTCACTCGGGTCCACTTCTAATTAATATCTTCTTCTTTCTCAATTGTTCTGTCTCCTATTTCAGGATAAGACAGCTCTACTCTAGTGTGATACTATATCTGGAAATTGCGAATAGCAATTTCCCGCTGCTTTTTCCCCCACTTTCCCGCGATGTAGTTCGATTGTTTTGATCTTATATTTCTGAGAGTTTTAGCCATCGCGGTAAAGTTGAAAATGACATGCCCAATTCAAATTTTTAAAAAATTCCATTCCATCCCAAAATCATGTTTCTCGCGTTGTTCAAAATCGAACTTCCAAATATGACCGACTGGCACATAATGCAAAAAAAATACCGACAGCCAATTACAGAATTAATAATCGCATTAAACAAATAATTTTTGTAATCAATATTCAACTGTTTTTCTACAAAAATCACTTTTTCACGTCGTTTTAAATAATGGAACTCATTGCCAGTAAAATTCAGAAAATTCGACAACCTTTCATCAACGTTTAGGAAAAAAAATGAAAAAGTTCTACAGTAAGGGAATTCAATCTAACTCAATATGTACGCACACAAATACATGGCGTGAGTTGCGTTTTCATTACAAGATTTTGTAACAGTCGTCCGCTAAAGTAACTTGTGAGGTTAGGAGAAATAGGCCATTTAATCATTGGCTCAAGGATCAGGGACACCACTTGTTGTGTTTTTGCACCTCATTCTGCCGGAGCCAATTCATTTAGCTCAAAACATGGACTACAAAATCGTGTTACAGCTTAACGGCCTTTACCAAAAACCGCACAGTAGTAGTCTTCCGCTTATGTCGCATTTGAGGTCTGTTTCAGATGGATCATTTCAGATGGATCTATTTCAGATGGATCAACCTAAAACTCTCCCTACCTCAACATAACAATTATAAAACACACTCAAAAAAACTAAATTGGGTACTCACATACCAGCACACTCGAGAATTGGAGTAACTAAATTAACTAGCGACTCTAGCATAAATGGAATTAAATATAACTTGAGATTTTTTGAATTAATGAGTTTTAGCTTGAGAATCGAGTTTTTGGGGCTGGACCATTGGGAGACCCCGGTTGTCCATCTTTCAACCGAAGGTTCACTCTGGTCCACTTCTAATTAATATCTTCTTCTTTCGCAATCGTTCTGTCTCCTATTTCAGGATAAGACAGCTCTACTCTAGTGTGATACTATATCTGAAAATTGCGAATAATAATTTCCCGCTTCTTTTTCTACCACTTTCCCGCGATGTAGTTCGATTGTTTTGATCTTATATTTCTGAGAGTTTTAGTTGTCGCGTTAAAGTTGAACATGACATGCCCAATTCAATTTTTTGAAAATTTTCATTTTATCCCAAAATCATGTCTCTCGCGTTGTTCAAAATCGAACTTCCAAATATGACCGACTGGCACTTAATGAAAAAAAATTACCGACAGCCAATTACAGAATTAATAATCGCATTAAACAAATAATTTTTGTAATCAATTTTCAACTGTTTTTCTACAAAAATCACTTTTTCACGTCGCTTTAAATAATGGAACTCAATGCCAGTAAAATTAAGAAAATTTGACAACCTTTCATCAACGTTTAGGGAAAAAAATGAAAAAGTTCTACAGTAAAGGAATTCAATCTAACTCAATATGTACGCACACAAATACATGGCGTGAGTTGCGTTTCATTACAAGATTTTGTAACAGTCGTCCGCTAAAGTAACTTGTGAGGTTAGGAGAAATAGGCCATTTAATCATTGGCTCAAGGGTCAGGGACAGCACTTGTTGTGTTTTTGCACCTCATTCTGCCGGAGCCAATTCATTTAGCTCAAGACATGGACTACGAAATCGTGTTACAGCTTAAAGGCCACTACCAAAAACCCACAGTAAAAGTCTTCCGCTTATGTTGCATATGAGGTTAGGAAAAATAGGCCCTACAACCATTGGCTCAACGGTCAAGCACACTACCACTTGTGCTTTTGTACATCATTCTGTCGGAGCCAATTCGGTTCGCTTAAGACATGGGACTACAAAATTGTGTTACATCTTTAAGGGCTTTACCAAAATCCCCCCTCCCCCCACTCTAGAAATAAGAACGTGCCCGTGGCTAGATCTCTAAATACGTAAAACATGCGAACGTTGTTGAAAATAGGGTTGGGAACTCAATCATACCATTAATTTTTATTGGACAGTGGACCTTTGATCCATTTCAGATAGATCAACCCAAAACCTGCCTTATTTCGACGTAATCGAGTAAGATACACTCAAGATTGTATTTTCAAAAGTCACAAATTGACATAACCCTAGACTCAAATAAATAATGTAACTAAGATAACTCTGGAAGTTTTTACTAATTATTTCTAACTCAAATAGTTTTGTTGTCTGGACCATTGGGTGGCTTCACCCATCGACCTGACCAACCAAGGTTCTCCTTACTCCAGTAGTAACACTCTCGCAATAACTCTCGACGATCTCTATCAGGAACAAAACACCTCTACTCGAATTGGTTGTTATTAGTAGACAAATTGCGAACAGCAATTTGTCTCCAGACTTCTTTTCTGTCCAGTGTTCCCGCAATCAAATGTCGAGTCTTCTGATTTTTTTGACTTCTCATTTCTGTTAGTGCGTTAAACCTGAGCATGAGTTGACCAATTTGAATTTTTCAAAATAACCAATTCCCCCAAAACCAAGACAAAACTTCATAATATGACCGACTGGAACGTTTTTTTGTATCACCAGTTTATATTATCGATGTTTTTAGGATTGAATACTTTTTAATTTTTGTTCACTTTCAGTATATTTATATTGCTTAATCTTAATTTGATGTTCTCTTCCCGCGGTAATCTCACCGCTCTTTGATAATTTGTAAATATTTTTTACTGTATACTATTTAAGAAACGAATCTGAAATTTTGAGCTAATCTCTATTACATTTTACTGTGTTGACGCTAAGACTTTTATACAAAAATTGAAGTCTTCTTTGTTCTTCTTCTATATGAACTTGAAAAAGCTTGAGTTTTTCAGGAGCGTAAATTCTGTTGTTTATTGCTATGACTTTCTTTTTGTTCAAAAGTTGACCATTATTGGGAACTGCTTATATTGAGAGCTTTGGGATGTTTTTCCGAGGCCAAACAATCATTAAGGTACAATAATTGCTTCAAGTTGACTGTGGGGGACAATACTGACATAATTTTATCAAAAACGACGAAAAATTAGATGGTCAAAAGTATCATAGTAATCGTGTTTCACCGCATTCTCCAGTTAACCCTTCATGGCATTCTCCAGTTTAAATCATCGGTTTTTTGTAGATAAGGAAATGATAATGATAAAAAAGAGATGATTAGTGTTTACCAATTTAAACTTAAACCCGATACGGGTTACTTTTCTCAATCAGAACACGCAACTCGACACGAGAAAATATACATTAAAATATTTTGTGTTACAAATAGAAATTTCGTCGAAAATTGTTTTGTCATCTATTGTGCCGAGTACGCAATTGGCATTGGCAATCTGTATTGCCAGAGAGAATCTCTGCTTAAGAAAACCACCTAACCTGGGATAGTAGTTTCTGATAGTAGTTTCTAGTATAATAGTATCCTATATTTTTTCTGGAATTGTAAAATAAAATTACCCACTTTCCAAATTACTCACGTTCCAAAAACCCAACCTTACTGGCCAAAAGTTTCATTTACTAGCTCCCTTGTTTTTATCTCCTTTTATTAAGCCGATACAAGTTGAAAACCCAACTTGTTAGCAGGTGTCTTATGATCACCTATTCGTCTAAAACCGATAAATCTAATACCGAAAACGTAAAAATTCAAGTGAGAAAATGATGAAAAACAGAAAGATGAACCCACCTAAAATTCAAAGGTGACCAATGTCGTCCTTTCGTAAAAAAATGTCTGGTACCTGATTGTCACGCGTTTTTCTCACCCCTACTAACGTTCTTATGGGGTATTCTCCTTCCAGGTTCAAAAAACTGTCTAATTTCCGATCCCCCCACCTGATCCGACCAGGGTATCTAACTTAATTCGATCCCAAATTTGGATATCCTCGCCTTGTAACTGACGCGTGTAAGGTTCTAATGTAACTAAATCGACGATATCGATTGATTAGTTACTGTAACGTGTCTCCCTTTTTACAATTTGCAACCGCCAACCACTAACCTAACCAGCCCCCTTCTAACCTCCCCCCTTTTTAGCCCCCCTCATAAGCCGAAAATTACCTTAGGCGCGATGGGTGCTAAACCTCTTGAGAGAAAACCGTAGAACCTGTTTCCAGGCTCTGCTTGAGTAAAAACGTATCCTCAAAACAGTGGGAATCCGCTAATTTAATTTTACACTTATCTCCCATTATGTAACGTGGATTTTAATGATACCCGTTTGACCAAGCAGAACACCCCTGTCTGCCCTACTCTGGCTGTTCAGATTTCGTGCTGGTTGACTCCTTGGCGTGTCCCGCGCCTCTCACCAAAACGTTTTTCCCACTTAACTGGTCACCTGTTCCAATCTAGTCTCCTATTGGTCCTTCGAATGACCAAACAGAACACCCATGTGTGCCCTTGTCTATTTGTTCTCTTCCTTTCTGGATGTTCCTCTGGTGTGTCCAGCACCTGTCGGGTCCCCTTCCTATGAACCGTTTTCCCGCTTGGCTGGTCACTTGTTCCAGTCAAGTCTCCTAGTGGTCCAATGAATTTGCAATCCATATGAAAACCCCTAACAACGCCCCACACTCGGGCACCTGTATAAAAATGCTAATTTGATCGAAACGATCGGTCTTGTGGAAACACTATGGGTATACTACTTCAATTAATATAAAGGATTGATCCAACTAATCTGGTATTAGAGTCACTGTTCTTTTATTTGTTTTATGGTTTTGTTCTTTTTTCTATTCTTTTTTGGTTTTTTTGTTTCGCTTTTTGTCTTTTCGCTCGTTTTTTGCCCCCCTAGTTACCCACCTTACTCGGCTAGCTAGGCCTCGTTAGGAGAGCGTACCAGGAATTTTTTCGCGTTTTCTTAAAAACCTATCACGGTACAACCGGAAGGTTTACACGTTCCCGCTGAACCGTACCACCGGTACTCTAGAATGGGCATGTAGCCCGGAGCTGTGTCAAGTGGGTTTGACTCCGTAGTCATGATGTCGTAAAAACACCCAGGAGCGCCATAAAAACACTATGTAACAGTCGCCTACTTAAGTCACATATGAGGTTAAAGAAAAATAGGCCTTATAACCATTGGCTCAAGAGTCAGGGACACTATATCTTGTGCTTTTGTACCTCAGTCTGTCGGAGCCAATTCGGTTCGCTTAAGACATGGGACTACAAAATTGTGTTACAGCTTTAAGGCCTTTACCAAAGGCTTTAAGACAGCTCTACTCTAGTGTGATACTATATCTGGAAATTGCGAATAGCAATTTCCCGCTGCTTTTTCTACCACTTTCCCGCGATGTAGTTCGATTGTTTTGATCTTATTTTTCTGAGAGTTTTAGCCATCGCGGGAAAGTTGAAAATGACATGCCCAATTCAAATTTTTGAAAAATTCCATTTTATCCCAAAATCATGTTTCTCGCGTTGTTCAAAATCGAACTTCCAAATATGACCGACTGGCACATAATGCAAAAAAAATTACCAACAGCCAATTACAGAATTAATAATCGCATTAAACAAATAATTTTTGTAATCAATGTTCAACTGTTTTTCTACAAAAATCAATTTTTCACGTCGCTTTGAATAATGGAACTCATTGCCAGTCAAATTAAGAAAATTTGACAACCTTTCATCAACGTTTAGGAAAAAAAAATGAAAAATTTCTACAGTAAAGGAATTCAATCTAATCCGTCGAATGACCAAACAGAACACCCCTGTGTGCCCTTCTCTATTTGTTCTCTTCCTTGTTGGATGTTCCTCTAGTGTGTCCAGCACCTGTCGGGTCCCCTTCCTATGAACCGCTTTCCCGCTTAGCTGGTCACTTTTTCCAGTCAAGTCTCCTAGTGGTCCAATGATTTTGCAATCCATATGAAAACCCTTAACAACGCCCCACACTCGGGCAGCTGTATAAAATTGCTAATTTGATCGAAAAGATCGGTCTTGCGGAAACAGTATGGGTATACTACTTCAATTAATATAAAGGTTTGATCCAACTAATCTGTTATCAGAGTCACTGTTCTTTTATTTGTTTTATGGTTTTTGTTCCTTTTTCTATTCTTTTTTGGTTTTTTGTTTCGCTTTTTGTCTTTTCGCTCGTTTTTTGCCCCCACTAGTTACCCACCTTACTCGGCTAGCTAGGCCTAGTTCGGAGAGCGTACCAGGAATTTTCTCGAGTTTTCTTAAAAGGCTATCACGGTACAACCGGATGATTTACACGTTCCCGCTTAACCGTACCACCAGTACTCTAGAATGGGCATGTAGCCCGGAGCTGTGTCAAGTGGGTTTGACTCCGTAGTCATGATGTCGTAAAAACACCCAGGAGCGCCATAAAAACACTATGTAACAGTCGCCTACTTAAGTCACATATGAGGTTAAAGAAAAATAGGCCTTATAACCATTGGCTCAAGAGTCAGGGACACTATATCTTGTGCTTTTGTACCTCATTCTGTCGGAGCCAATTCGGTTCGCTTAAGACATGGGACTACAAAATTGTGTTACAGCTTTAAGGCCTTTACCAAAATTCCCCCTCCCCCCACTCTAGAAATAAGAACGTCCCCATGGCTAGATCTCTATATACGTAAAACATGCGAACGTTGTTGAAAATAGGGTTGGGAACTCAATCATACCATTAATTTTTATTGGACAGTGGACCTTTGATCCATTTCAGATAGATCAACCCAAAACCTGCCTTATTTCGACGTAATCGAGTAAGATACACTCAAGATTGTCTTTTCAAAAGTCACAAATTGACATAACCCTAGACTCAAATAAATAATGTAACTAAGATAACTCTGGAAGTTTTTACTAATTATTTCTAACTCAAATAGTTTTGTTGTCTGGACCATTGGGTGGCTTCACCCATCGACCTGACCAACCAAGGTTCTCCTTACTCCAGTAGTAAAACTCTCGCAACAACTCGCGACGATGTCTATCAGGAACATGACACCTCTACTGGAATTGGTTGTTATTATTAGACAAATTGCGAACAGCAGTTTGTCTCCAGACTTCTTTTCTGTCCACTTTCCTGCAATCAAATTTCGAGTCTTCCGATTTTTTTGACTTCTAATTTCTGTTAGTGCGATAAACCTGAGAATGACTTGACCAGTTTGAATTTTTCAGAATAACCAATTCCCCCAAAACCAAGACAAAACTTCATAATATGACCAACTGGCACATTTTTTTTATCACCAGTTTACATTATCGATGTTTTTAGGATTGAATACTTTTTAATTTTTGCTCAATTTTAATATATTTATGTTGCTTAGTCTTAATTTGATGTTTTCTTCCCGCAGTAATCTCACCGCTCTTTGATAACTTGTATATATTTTTTTACTGTATACTATTTAAGAAACTAATCTGAAGTTTTGACCTAATCTCTATTACAATTTACGGTGTTGATGCTAAGACTTTTATACATTAATTGAAGTCTTCTTTCTTCTTCTTCTATATGAACTTGAAAAAGCTTGAGTTTTTCAGGAGCGTAAATTCTGTTGTTTATTGCTATGACTTTCTTTTTGTTCAAAAGTTAACCATTATTGGGATCTGCTTATATTGAGACCTTTGGGATGTTTTTCCGAGGCCAAGCAATGATTAGGGTACAATAATTGCTTCAAGTTGACCGTGGGGGACAATACTGATATAATTTTATCAAAAACGACGAAAAATTAGATGGTCAAAAGTATCATAGTAATCGTGTTTCACCGCATTCTTCAGTTAACCCTTCATCGCATTCCCCAGTTAAAATCATCGGGTTTTTCTAGATAAGGAAATGATAATGATAAAAAAGAGATGATTAGTATTTACCTATTTAAACTTAAACCCGATACGGGTTACTTTTCTTCAATAAGAACACGCAACTCGACACGAGAAAATATACTTTAATATATATTGTGTTACAACTAGAAATTTCGTCGAAAGTTGTTTTGTCATCTGTTGTGCCGAGTACGCAATTGGCATTGGCAATCTGTATTGCCAGAGAGAATCTCTGCTTAAGAAAACTACCTACCCTGGGATAGTAGTTTCTGATAGTAGTTTTTAGTATAATAGTTTCCTAAAATTTTTCTGGAATTGTAAAATAAAATTACTTACTTTAGAAGTGCATAATCAACATGTACATCAAATACATTATATTTATCGAAAACAATTCATCGACTTAGTAACCTAATTGTTGACACAAGAAACTGGTTGTAAATTGTTAAGAGCTCGTCTAGATAGTTTCTAACTGTTCCTGTAAATTTTTTGTTCAACAGGATACTGGTATCCTGGTCGCCAAACTGTTTTTGGTTCTTTCTTCGACTTGTGCTTTAAAAATTTTTTTAGTGCTGGATACAGAATATCTTGGTACGCTTGAAATATCTACTTTGTACTTCTTGGCAATTTTTGTTCAAATAACATTATTTTTACCGGATACCGGGTATCCTGGTTTCTTGCTGAAGTCTAACAAGTCTTCGGTAGTTTAAATCAGAAGGAGCAATTTGTATTTCGTATCTTCCATACTTCCATTGACACAAAGATTTACAAATTGATTTTCCCTGACGGCGGTGATTTCTAGTATGCATCACAAATCACCGCAATAACCAACTTAAGCTTTGCAATGCTTGTTGATACAAAAATGTCACGTCAATTGTTAGTTTGTAATATGTTTCTTGAAGGTTTTAGCGAGGGACAACTGAAAATTAGGTGTTAGAATCTTTCGCATTCTAAATTACAAAAGAAACCTTCGCGAGCATTATGAAGAATTGAAAACCACCGATCTTCGCGATCTCTCAAAACAGCGCAGGCGAATTCATCAAGAAAGTTTTTTTCTCACACATCATACATTGAATTTTTCCAACTTTTGCCTGTAAATTTGATTAATTCTTCTTCTGAACGGACAAAACGGTTAGCAGTAAAATACCAGCGGGAAACTGCAGCTCAATAAAATCTACAGTTTTCCCAGCAGGAATAAAAAATTATCTCGCGATTCTGTCTGCAGTGTTATAATTAAACGGCTGTTTGTAACAATTGAAAATTTTGCAATATCCTTCAAAATTATTTCAACTGAGATGTTCCTAATCCTCATCAAATTTTCAATTTCTTTCGGGAAAATAAATTCTTTTGGTTATAAACTGTTTTGATCTGACATATCGGAAGCAAAGAAATCGTTAATTATAAGACTGAAAAGTTTGAGTTCTAAGCATGGTAAGTCGACCCCACCATCTAAAATTGGTTGATAAAAAACTTCCTACATTATATCGAGTCTGCTCGATTTTCTCAATTCTGCATTTAATAAATCTTGCCAGTTACTAACGGTATCCAAGTTAATTGTAGTATGACGAGTCAAATGAAAAAAATTAGGGAGAACATAAGCTGACAGGGTTAATAAGTTGGCCCTCAAAGATTTACTTAACGAAATTAACCCTCGATGTTTTCGAATTTGAGAACGCAACCTCAGTTCAATATTTTCGATTTTTTGGGAAGTTTTAAACAAGACACCAAGTATTTTTGTTTTCCTGACTGTTTTATAGGGTGATAAATTAGGCATAGAAAGCACTTCACTTTTATTTATCTTAATCATGATTTGAGGTTGTTTGCAAAAATTTCCGATTGAGTTGTCAATACATCGGATTTTGGCAAGGCAAGTTATTTCCGATGCATATGAAAGTTGTTTGGGGCAAAACAACCCGGAATTTTCAATTGCTTTTCTAAAATCAATTGCTTGAAGAAGGAATTCGATAAAAACTATGAATAAAAATGCGGAAAGAGGGCAACCTTGTCTCACATCGCGATGAATTTGAAGCTGGCTGATAAAAAACCATTTTTCCCAATTACGGTTTTTGACTCTAAAAACAAAATTTCAATAGCTCTAACAGATTTAACCCTTTGATTTAACCCTTTGAAAGATTTGATGAGAAGTGATCTGTCAACTCTGTCAAATTCCTTAGAAATCGGTTAGCCAATCGTTCTTGAGTAATAGATTATTTCAACTTCGTCGGTATTTGTAAGACTAATCGGGCAAAAATCTTGTACTGTTATGGCATTTTCAGCTTTCGGGAGCCGTTTGATGATTGCTAAAAAAAACTGTATGGGATTTTTCCGCCTTGAACAAAATGATTGAATAGTTTAGCTAAAATTGGACAAAGTTCAACCGTGAAAGTCTTGTGTAGCCGAGATGTAAGGACGTCTGATCCAGGCGAGCTTTCCAAATACAGTTTGTTTATATCCTAGCGAATTTCATCTTCTGTAAAGTTGTTGTAGACATCATTAACTTTTTTTTCTAGATTGTTGTTTGATAAAAAAGTGATAGGTAGTTGTTTGGAGTCTGATGTAAACTTATTTGGAAAAATATTTGAAACATACTTCAAAATTGATTAGGAATATTGTCATCCGCATGATAAACGTTCTGATCCACTTCAATTCGCTTGATTGAGTTAGTTGTTGTGTTCTTTGAGGTCCATTGATTAAAAAAATGGGCACACCCTCAAAAATATAGCTGGGAGTTTTCTGATTTTTCTAAAATCTGAAAAATCTTTTTTCTTTGAGACCTTTTGAAGATATTCAAGCACCAAATGATATTTTACAACTAAACTCGGATTGGGATCTCTTCCGCAGTGAATGCAATTTCTGAGAAAACTTTCGAGATACTTCAAATTTCTGAGTCCTTTCCGATCTACACGTTTTTTGTTCTGTTGAATAAACTTCACAAGGGCACGAAAATTGTGCTTTAAGTTTTTCTATCTACTTGGTGATTCATTTTCAATAAACTTATTAGATTTTAGGACCGCGCTGATCCAAATTTGATGGCTGATACAAGATCGGGCAAAAATCTTGTACTGCTATGGCATTTTCAGATTTCGGGAGCAGTTTGATTATTGCTAAATAAAAACTGTTTGGGAGTTTTCCACCATGAACAAAATGATTGAAAACTTTAGCTAAAATTGAACAAAACTCATCCGTGAAAATCTTATATAGTCGAGATGTAAGGCCGTCTGCTCCAGGCGAGCTTTTCAAATTCAATTTGTTTATAGCCAAGTGATTTTGATATTCTGTAAAATAATTATAGCCATCATTCTCATTACTTTCGAGTTTCTTTTTTGATAATAACGTCTTTAGTAGTTAGTCAAGTTTGTTGAAAAATGTTTGAAGAAATATTTGAAAAATACTTTCGAAATTGATTAAGAATATCCTCATCCGTATGATAAACGTACTGATCCAGTTGAATTCGCTTGATTGAGTTAATTGTATTCTTTGAGGTTCATTGACGACAAAATTTGGGCACACCCTCAAAAGTATAGCTGAGAGTTTTCTGAATTTTTTGAAAATCTGAAAAAAAAATTCCTTGGAAACTCTTTGAATATGTTCCAGCACCAAATGATATTTTTCAATAAAAACTCAGGTTCAGACCTTTTCCGCTGTGAATGCAATCTCTGAGAACTTTTCCGTGATATTTCAGTTTATTTTGGTTCCTTCTGATCTACACGCTTTTTATTCTCTTGAATAAACTTCACAAGGGCACAAAAATTATGCTATGAGTTTTTCTATCTACTTGGTGATTCATTTTCAATAAGTTTTTTAAGTTTTTACGAATTTTCTAAAATCGAGTTTTCTTTTTACGAGTTTTCTGATTTTTCTAAAATCTGAAAAATCTTTTTCCTTTGAGAAGTTTTGAAGATGTTCCAGCACCAAATGATATTTTACAACTAAACTCGGATTCGGATCTCTTGGCTGTGAATGCAATTTCTGAGAAAACTTTCGAGATACTTCAAATTTCTGAGTTCTTTCCGATCTACACGTTTTTTGTTCTGTTGATTAAACTTCACAAGGGCACGGAAATTGTGCTTTAAGTTTTTCTATCTACCTAGTGATTCATTTTCAATAAAGTTTATTAGATTTTAGGACCGCGCTGATCCAAGTTTGATGGCTGATACAAGAACGGGCAAAAGTGTGGTACTGCTATGGGATTTTCAGATTTCGGGAGCAGTTTGATTATTGCTAAATAAAAACTGTTTGGGAGTTTTCCACCATGAACAAAATGATTGAAAACTTTAGCTAAAATTGAACAAAACTCATCCGTGAAAATCTTATATAGTCGAGATGTAAGGCCGTCTGCTCCAGGCGAGCTTTTCAAATTCAATTTGTTTATAGCCAAGTGATTTTGATATTCTGTAAAATAATTATAGCCATCATTCTCATTACTTTCGAATTTCTTTTTTGATAATAACGTCTTTAGTAGTTAGTCAAGTTTGTTGAAAAATGTTTGAAAAAATATTTGAAAAATACTTTCGAAGTTGATTAAGAATATCCTCATCCGTATGATAAACGTTCTGATCCAGTTGAATTTGCTTGATTGAGTTAATTGTATTCTTTGAGGTCCATTGACTACAAAATTTGGGCACACCCTCAAAAGTATAGCTAAGAGTTTTCTGAATTTTTCGAAAATCTGAAAAAAAAATTCCTTGAAGATGTTCCAGCACCAAATGATTTTTTTCAATCAAAATCAGGTTCAGACCTTTTCCGCTGTGAATGCAATCTCTGAGAACATTTCCGTGATATTTCAGTTTATTTAAGTTCCTTCTGATCTACACGCTTTTTATTCTCTTGAATAAACTTCACAAGGGCACAAAAATTATGCTTTGAGTTTTTCTATCTACTTGGTGATTCATTTTCAATAAGTTTATTAGATTTTTACGAATTATTCCGGCGTTGTTTTTCAAAACTTCGTCATTCAATTTCCAGTAACTAGGACCGCGCTGATACAAGTTTGATGGCTGATACAAGATCGCGCGAAAATCTTGTACTGCTACAACATTTTCAGATTTCGGGAGCAGTTTGATTATTGCTAATTAAAAACTGTTTGGTAGTTTTCTACAATGAACAAAATGATTGAAAACTTTAGCTAAAATTGAACAAAACTCATCCCTGAAAGTCTTATAAAGTCGAGATGTAAGGCCGTCTGGTCCAGGCGAGCTTTTCAAATTCAATTTGTTCATATCCAAGTGATTTTGATATTCTGTAAAATAATTATAGCCATCATTCTCATTACTTTCGAGTTTTTTTTTGATAATAACGTGTTTAGTAGTTGGTCGAGTTTGTTGAAAAATGTTTGAAGAAAAATTTGAAAAATACTTTCGAAATTGATTAAGAATATCCTCATCCGTATGATAAACGTACTGATCCAGTTGAATTCGCTTGATTGACTTAATTGTATTCTTTGAGGTTCATTGACGACAAAAATTGGGCACACCCTCAAAAGTATAGCTGAGAGTTTTCTGAATTTTTTGAAAATCTGAAAAAAAAATTCCCTGGAAACTCTTTGAATATGTTCCAGCACCAAATGATATTTTTCAATCAAACTCAGGTTCAGACCTTTTCCGCTGTAAATGCAATCTCTGAGAGCATTTCCGTAATGCCTCAGTTTATTTAGGTTCTTTCTGATCTACACGCTTTTTTATACTCTTGAATAAACTTCACAAGGGCACGAAAATTATGCTTTAAGTTTTTCTATCTACTTGGTGATTCATTTTCAATAAAGTTTCATTAGATTTATACGAATTAATCTGGCGTTGTTTTTCAAAACTTCGTCATTTATTTTCCAGTAACTAGGAACGCGCTGATACAAGTTTGATGGCTTAACAGAAACGTGTAAAAGCAAATGATCAGAGATTGATATTTGAGTGCTTTGCATAGAGTCAAAATCTGTTTCAAATTTCATCCATACATAAACTAAGCGCGCAAAAGTTTTATGTTGTTTATCATAATGTTTATAAAAACTAAAATCATTCTTGAGTGCGAAATCAACAAAGCCAAAATAATCAAGAGTTTGTTGTATCAGTTGGGTAAACCGTTTGATACGTGCATTGCTTAACTTAAGTATTGAAGAACATCTTATAATGTCACAACTAAATGCATTGAAATCACCCGTTTTTGGAAACCATCCCATGGGAAATACCGTCTTGTTAAATAGAAAAATTCCTTCGCTATTGATGCTGGTTATAAATTGCTCTGCTTCAGGGGGAGCAATAACTGACAGTGTATTCAGTTTGCGGTCATCTTTTGTCACAGTTATTGTTTTGTTTCATTGTTGTCATCTTCTGTTGCATTGTTTTGGTGAATTATTTCAGTATATCGGAAGCACAACTTCGGCTGACTTGACAACTTTTTCGAGAATGGGGGTTGATTTTGACTATTTGGATATGTTTTGTTTCTTCTGTCGATTTGTTTGTTGTAAGTGCATTCCGTTTTAATCAGCACTTCACTTCATAATTAATTGGTAGCTGAGATTCCGTCAGTTGTTGTTGACTCATGACTTTGTTTCACTCCTGATATAACTCGTATAAAAAAAGCCTTCAACCGGATAGATTTGGAAAAAATTAGATTTTTCTCTTTCAAAAGGCAAATATCAGAAAGCAAAAACATCAACTATATGGCACTGGCGTACTTTTTTTTGAATTGTAAATTAAAATTTTTTATTTGAGAGTTTCATGATCAATATGTACAACAAATAACATCATATTTATCGAAAACAACTCATCGAGTTAGTAACCTAATTGGTGACACAAGAAACGTCTTCTAAATTGTTAAGAGCTCGTCTAGATAGTTTCTGAACTGTTTCCGTACATTTTTTGTTCAAACGGATACATGGTGTCCTGATGGGTAAACTGTTTTTTGTTCCCTCTGTGACTTGAACTTAAAATATTTTTTTATTACCGGATACAGAGTATCCTGGTATGCTTGAAATAACTATCTTCTACTTCTTAGCAGTTTTTGTTCAATTGACATTACTTTTACCGGATACCGGGTATCTTGGTTTGTTGCTCAAGTCTAACATATCTTTGGTAGTTTTGATCAGAAGGAGCAATTCGTATTTCGTATCTTCCATATTTCCAATAACACAAACGTTTGCAAGTTGATTTTCCATGACGTCGATGATTTTGAATATGCACCAGGAATAACCGCAACAACATAGTTAAGTCTTGCAATGTTCCATGATACAAAAACGTCACGCCATTTGTTAATCTGTAAAATGTTTCTTGAAGATTGTAGCGAGGGACAACTGAAAATTAGGTGTTCAGATGTTTCGCATTCTAAATTACAATAGAAACAATCGGGAATAGAAAATCTAAAATGTTCAGACTGGAAAGTTCGAGTTGTAGGCATGGTAAGCCTACCCACCATCGAGTCTGCTTGATTTTTTCAATTCTGCTTTGAATAAAGTTTGGCAATTACTAACAGTATCCAAGATAACTGTAGTATGACGAGCCAAAGGAAAAAACTTAGGGAGAACATAAACAGACAGTGTTAATGACTTAGCTCTCAAAGGTTAACTTAGTGAAATTAAACCTCGTTGTTTTTGAATTTCAGAACTCACCATTAGTTCAATATTTTTAAGTTGGGAAGTGTAAAACAAGACACCAAGTATTTTTATTTCTTGACTATTTTATAGGGTGATAAATCAAGTATAGAAGCAGTTCAATTTTATTTATGTTAAGCATCATTTGAGTTTGTTTGCAAAATGTATCGATTAAGCAAAACAACCTGTCAATACATCGGATTTTGATCAGGAAAGTTATGTCGTCTGCAAATGAAACTCGAAACCTTCAATTGCTTCTGAAGATTCAATTGCTTGAAGAAGGGGTTCGATAAAAACAATGAAACAAAATGCGGAAAGAGGGCAACCCTGTCACACACCGCGATGAATTTTGAAGCTGGCTGATAAAAAAATCACTTATCTCAATTAAGGCTTTTGAGTTGCAAATACAACGTTTCAATAGCTCTAACGGAAAACTCATCAAGATTCAACCCTTTCAAAATTTTGATGAGAAGTGATCTGTCAACTCTGTAAAATGCTTTAGAAAAGTCTAATTTTACAGCACATAAACCTCGGTTAGCCAATCGTTCTGGATTAATCGTTTTTCTCAACTTTCGTTTTGCTGAGTGCATTTGTCTTCCAGGCAACTACGCGTGCTGATGGTTTTTTACAACTTTGCAAAGGTCTATTTTTAATCTATTACAGACTACATGGGCAAAAATTTTTGCGTCAGTATTCATGAGACTGATCGGGCGAAAATCTTGTACTGCTATGGCATTTACAGATTTCGGGAGCAATTTGATTATTGCTAAATAAAAACTGTTTGGGATTTTTCCACCATGAACAAAATGATTGAAAACTTTAGCTAAAATTGAACAAAACTCATCCGTGAAAGTCTCATATAGTCGAGATGTAAGGCCGTCTGGACCGGGCCAGCTTTTCAAATTCAATTTGTTTATAGCCATGTGATTTTGATCTTTTGTAAAGTAATTATAGCCATCATTCTCATTACTTCATCATTCTCTTTACTTCAGGAATTTTCATTTGCTTCTCTAAAATCAATTGCTTGAAGATGGGATTCGATAAAAACTATGAATAAAAATGTGGAAAGAGGGCAACCTTGTCTCACACCGCGATGAATTTTGAAGCTGGCTGATAAAAAACCAGTTATCCCAATTACGGTATTTGAGTCTGAAAAAAAATTTCAATAGCTCTAACAGAAAACTCTTCAAGATTTAACCCTTTAAAAATTTTGATGAGAAGTGATCTCTCACCTCTGTCGAATGCTTTAGAAAAATCTAAATCTTTTTCAAATGAACCTCGATTAGCGAATTGTTTTTGAGAAATAGATTTTTTCAACTTCGTCGGTGTTCGTAAGACTAATCGGGCGAAAATCTTGTACTGCTATGGCATTTTCAGTTTTCGGGAGCCGTTTAATGATTGCTAAAAAAGTTGTATGGGATTTTTCCGCCTTAAACAAAATGATTGAATACTTTAGCTAAAATTGGACAAAGTTCATCCGTGAAAGTCTTGTGTAGCTGAGATATAAGGCCGTCTGATCCAGGCGAACTTTTCAAATTCAGTTTGTTTATAGCCAAGCAAATTTCATCTTCATTAAAGTTATTGTAGACATCATAAACTTTTTTTCTAGATTGTTGTTTGATAAAAAAGTGATAGGTAGTTGTTTGGAGTCTGATGTAAACTTATTTGGAAAAATAATTGAAAAATACTTCAAAATTGCTTAGAAATATCGTCATCCGCATGATAAACGTTCTGATCCACTTCAATTTGCTTGATTGAGTAAGTTGTGTTCTTTGAGGTCCATTGATTAAAAAAATGGGCACATCTTCAAAAGTATAGCTGTGAGTTTTCTGAGCTTTTCTAAAATCTGAAAAATCTTTTCCTTTGAGACCTTTTGAATATGTTCAAGCACCAAATGATATTTTTCAATTTTTCAACTAAACATGGATTCGGATCTTTTCCGCTGTGTATGCAATCTCTGAGAAAACTTTCGAGATACTTCAAATTTCTGAGTTCTTTCCGATCTACACGTTTTTTGTTCTCTTGAATAAACTTCGCAAGGACACGAAAATTGTGCTAAAGTTTTTCTATCTACTTGGTCATTGAAGTTCAATAAAGTTTATTAGATTTTTACGAATTAATCTGGCGTTGTTTTTTTCAAAACTTCGTCGTTTAATTTCCAGTAACTAGGACCGCGCTGATACAAGTTTGATGGCTCATACAAGAACGCGCGAAAATCTTGTACTGCTACGGCATTTTCAGATTTCGGGAGCAGTTTGATTATTGCTAAATAAAAACTGTTTGGTAGTTTTCTACAATGAACAAAACGATTGAAAACTTTAGCTAAAACTGAACAAAACTCATCCGTGAAAAACTTATATAGTCGAGATGTAAGGCCGTCTGGTCCAGGCGAGCTTTTCAAATTCAATTTGATTATATCCAAGTGATTTTGATCTTCTGTAAGTATTTATAGCCATCATTCTCATTACTTTCGCGTTTATTTTATGATAATAACGTCTTTAGTATTTTTTCGAGTTTGTTGAAAAATGTTTGAAGAAATATTTGAAAAATACTTTCGAAATTGATTAAGAATATCCTCATCCGTATGATAAACGTTCTGATCCAGTTGAATTTGCTTGATTGAGTCAATTGTATTCTTTGAGGTCTATTGACTACAAAATTTGGGGACACCCTCAAAAGTATAGCTGAGAGTTTTCTGAATTTTTTGAAAATCTGAAAAAAAAATTCCTTGGAAATTTTTTGAAGATGTCCCACCACCAAATGATATTTTTCAATCAAACTCAGGTTCAGACCTTTTCCGCTGTGAATGCAATCTCTGAGAACTTTTCTGTGATACTTCAGTTTATTTAGGTTCTTTCTGATCTACACGCTTTTTATTCTCTTGAATAAACTTCACAAGCGCTCGAAAATTATGCTTCAATTTTTCCATTTAGTTGGTGATTCAATTTCAATAAAGTTTATGAGAATTTTACGAATTAATCTGGCGTTGTTTTTCAAAACTTCGTCATTGAATTTCCAGTAACTAGGACCAAGCTGATACAAGTTTGATGGCTTAAGAGAAACGTGTAAAAGCAAATGATCAGAGATTGATATTTGAGTGCTTTGCATAGGGTCAAAATCTGTTTCAAATTTCATCAAAACATAAACAAAGCGCGCAAAAGTTTTATGTTGTTTGTCACAATGTTTATAATCACAAAAATTATTCTTGAGTGCAAAATCAACAAAGCCAAATTAATCAAGAATTTGTTGTGTCAGTTGGGTAAACCGTTTGATACGTGCATCGCTTAATTTAAGTATTGAAGAACAGTTTATAATGTCACAACTAAGTGCATTGAAATCACCCGTTTTTGGAAACCATCCCATGGGAAATACCGTCTTGTTCAAAAGAATGATTCCTTCATTATTGATGTTGGTTATAAATTGCTCTGCTTCAGGGGTGCAATAACTGTCAGTGTATGCAGCTTGCGGTCATCTGTTGTCACAGTTATTGTTTTTGAGATTGTCATCTTCTGTTGCATTGTTGTGGGGAATTGTTTCAGTATATCTGAAGCACAACTTCGATATGCCTGCGCCAGATTTTCGGCTGACTTTACAATTTTTTTGAGAATGGGGTTGATTTTGATTAATTGGGTTTGCTTTGTTTCTTCTGTCGATTTGCTGTAAGTGCATTCCGTTTCAATCAGCACTTCACTTCATGATTAATTGGTAGCTGAGATTCCGTCAGTTGTTGTTGACTCATGACTTTGTTTCACTCGTGATATTACTCGTATAAAAAAAGTCTTCAACCAGAAAAACTTGGAAAAAGTTAGACTTTTCTCTTTCAAAAGGCAAATATCAGAGAGCAAAAACATCAACTATATGGCACTGACGTACTTTTTTTTTTGAATTGTAAATTAAATTTTTTTATTTGAGAGTTTCATGATCAATATGTACAACAAATAACATCATATTTATCGAAAACAACTCATCGAGTTTGTAACCTAATTGGTGACACAAGAAACGTCTTCTAAATTGTTAAGAGCTCGTCTAGATAGTTTCTGAACTGTTTCCGTACATTTTTTGTTCAAACGGATACATGGTGTCCTGATGGGTAAACTGTTTTTTGTTCCCTCTGTGACTTGAACTTAAAATACTTTTTTATTACCGGATACAGAGTATCCTGGTATGCTTGAAATAACTATCTTCTACTTTTTAGCAGTTTTTGTTCAATTGATATTACTTTTACCGGATGCCGGGTATCCTGGTTTGTTGCTGAAGTCTAACATTTCTTTGGTAGTTTTGATCAGAAGGAGCAATTGGTATTTCGTATCTTCCATACTTCCCATGAAACAAATGTTTGCAAGTTGATTTTCCATGACGTCGATGATTTTGAATATGCACCACGAATAACCGCAACAACATACTTAAGTCTGGCAATGTTCGATGATACAAAAATTTCACGCCATTTGTTAATCTGTAATATGTTTCTTGAAGGTTGTAGTGAGAACAACAGAAAATTAGGTGTTCGAATGTTTCGCATTCTAAATTACAATAGAAACATTCGGGGGCATTCTCAAGAAATTAAAAACCACCGTTTTTCTCGATCTTCAAAAACAGCGTAAGCAAGTTTGTAAAGAAAGTTTTTCCCATATATCAAGCATTGAATTTTTCCAAACTGCCTGTAAATTTAATCAATGCCTCTTCTGAACAGAGATAACGATTTGCAGCAAAACACAAGCGGGAAATTGCAGCTCGATGAAAATTATTTTTGCCTGCAGTGTTATAATTAAACGGCTACTTGTAACGTTTGAAAATATTTCAATTTCACTTGAACTTATTTCAATAGAAGTGTTCGTATTTCTCAAAGAATTTTTGATTTCTTTCGGGAAAACAAACACTGTTGGTAACAAACTAATTTGATCTGACATATCGGAAGCAAAAAAATCTATAATTTTCAGACTGGAAAGTTCGAGTTGTAGGCATGGTAAGCCTACCCCATCATCTAAAATTGGGTGATATAAAATTTCTTTCCTTACATCGAGTCTGTTTGATTTTTTCAATTCTGCATTGAATAATTCTTGGCATTTACTAACAGTATCCAAGATAACTGTAGTATGACGAGCCAAAGGAAAAAACTTAGGGAGAACATAAACAGACAGTGTTAATGACTTAGCTCTCAAAGGTTAACTTAGTGAAATTAAACCTCGTTGTTTTTGAATTTCAAAACTCACCATTAGTTCAATATTTTTAAGTTGGGAAGTGTAAAACAAGACACCAAGTATTTTTATTTCTTGACTATTTTATAGGGTGATAAATCAAGTATAGAAAGCAGTTCAATTTTATTTATGTTAAGCATCATTTGAGTTTGTTTGCAAAATGTATCGATTAAGCAAAACAACCTGTCAATAAATCGGATTTTGATCAGGCAAGTTATGTCGTCTGCAAATGAAACTAGTTTGGGGCACAAAAACTCGAAACCTTCAATTGCTTCTGAAGATTCAATTGCTTAAAGAAGGGGTTCGATAAAAACTGTGAATAAAAATGCGGAAATAGGGCAACCTTGTCTCACACCGCGATGAATTTTGAAGCTGGCTGATAAAAAATCACTTATCTCAATTATTGCTTTTGAGTCTAAATACAAAGTTTCAATAGCTCTAACGGAAAACTCAACAAGGTTCAACCCTTTCAAAATTTTGATGAGAAGTGATTTGTCAACTCTGTAAATTGCTTTAGAAAAGTCTAATTTTACAGCACATGAACCTCGGTTAGCCAATCGTTCTGGATTAATCGCTTTTCTTATATTTTGTTTTGCTGTGTGCATTTGTCTTCCAGGCAACTACGCGTGCTGATGGTTTTTTAAATTTTTGCAAAGGTCTATTTTTATTCTATTACAGACTACATGGGCAGAAATTTTTGCGTCACTATTCATTAGACTGATCGGGCGAAAATCTTGTGGTGCTATGGCATTTACAGATTTCGGGAGCAGTTTAATTATTGCTAAATAAAAACTGTTTGGGAGTTTTCCACCATGAACAAAATGATTGAAAACTTTAGCTAAAATTATACAAAACTCATCCGTGAAAGTCTTATATAATTTAGATGTAAAGCCGTCTGGTCAAGGCGAGCTTTTCAAATTCAATTTGTTTATAGCCATGTGATTTTGATCTTCTGTAAAGTAATTATAGCCATCATTCTCATTACTTCATCATTCTCATTACTTCAGGAATTTTCAATTGCTTCTCTAAAATCAATTGCTTGAAGAAGGGATTCGATGAAATCTATGAATGAAAATGCGGAAAGAGGGCAACCTTGTCTTACATCGCGATGAATTTTGAAGCTGGCTGATAAAAAACCAGTTATCCCAATTACGGTTTTTGAGTCTAAAATCAAAATTTCAATAGCTCTAACAGAAAACTCTTCAAGATTTAACCCTTTGAAAATTTTGATGAGAAGTGATTTGTCAGAAGGTCACGAAAATTATGCTCAAAGTTTTCCTAACTACTTAGCGATTCAATTTCAAAAACGTTTCTTAGATCTATACGAGTTAAGCTGACGTTTCTTTCACCTTTTCTTATTTAATTTCCAGTAACTAGGGCCGCGCTGATACAAGTTAGATGGCTTAACAAAAACGTGTAAGATTAAACGATCAGAGATTGATATTTAAGTGCTTTGCATAGAGTCATACTCTGTTTCTAAATTCATGAAAACATAATCTTTGCGCGCAAAAGTTTTATGTTGTTTGTCATAATGTGTATAATCACAAAAATCATTCTTGAGTGCGAAATCAGCAAAACCAAAACAATCAAGAATTTGTACTTCGAGTTGGGTAAACCGTTTGTTACGTGTATCATTTAATTTAAGTATTGAAGAACTCTTAATATTGTCATAACTCAGCGCATCATGATAATTTTCAATTTATTAGGTAAAATTCTGATGCTTAGTTTCAGAGAATGCTTGGAAAGAATTTGGGTTCGCATAAACGTTGATAAAAAACCAATCATGTTTGACAAATTTTAACAATTGAAAACCTGTAAATGAAGCAATTTTTTTTCTAGGTCGCAAATTTGATGACCATAACGTTAAGAAACCACAGAATTATTTGAGCCCGGTATGAAATCAAATGAACATTATGATTAACCAGTAAACTTAGATGTATAATTGTTAGATTTGATTTTTTTGCTTCCTGTATGCACAAAATGAAACTTGGTTTGGAGCTTGGTTTTTGTGGGGACTGATTATTTGGATTATTGGTTTTTTGGTTTCCTATGTTGCACCAATCATCGTGATGACCTTTTTCTTGGCGTCCAGACATCTTGCATTTTTGACATTCATGTAGTGAAGGTATGTGAAACGAGATTTCTACACCTTCCCATATTCTCGATTTGTAAGACTAGTCCGTCAGCTTGTTCTTCGTTTTGATTTTAACTTCTAAAATTGCTCTTCCTGTGTAAACATACTGACCCGGTTCAGTTATGACACATGTCTCACGTTGGAATATAGGGCTATGGATTCTGTCTTCTAGCAATTGGAGAAATAATTTCGCTTCGATATCGTTGCATACACAAGGCAAATTCGACAATTTGATTTTGGCTAGTTTAGGGTAAATGTTCTTGGGTCTATGAGACTTTGGAAAGCATCCCATGGGAAATGCCGTCCTGTTAAGTAGATTGATTCCTTCGCTTTTGATGCTAGTTATGAACTGCTCTTCTTCGGGGGAGCAATAACTGTCAGTGTATGAAGTTTGCGGTCATCTTTTGTCACAGTTATTGTTTTTGAAATTGTCATTCTCTGTTGAATTGTTGTGGGGAATTGGGCTCTTTTTCCTTTTCCCCCCACCTGCAATATTTTAGAGTTATTTTTCTGTTCACATAGTCGTATTGTTATCAAATTCGGCACACGGACCATTAGGCCATGACAAACATATTTGGTCTTTATACTCAATCTTGTAAAACCACTCGTCACACCATGAAATCGATACTTATGTGAGGTGGGGGGGAAAAGGAAAAAGAGCCGGGAATTGTTTCAGTATATCACTACTATATGCATGCGCCAGATTTTCAGCTGACTTTACAATTTCTCTCGAGAATGAGGGGATGATTTTTACTATTTGGATTTGTTTTGTTTCTTCCGTCGATTTGTTTACTGTGTTAGCGCATTTCTGAATTTCGTCTCCGTTTCAATCAGCACTTCATGAGCAATTGGTAGCTGAGGTTCCGTCAGTTGTTGTTGACTGATGACTTGGTTTTACTCGTGGGGGGGAAGGTTCAAAAAAGCCTTCACCCGGAGATTTACTTGAAAAAAAAATTAGATTTTTCTCTTTTTTACTTTTTCAAAATGTAGAAATCAGAAGGCAAAAACATCAACTATATTGGACGTGGGTTTTTTCTTTTTTTTTTTTTTTTTTTTTCAAATTGTAAATTAAATTTGTTTAGTTAAGAGTTTCATAATCAATATGTACAACAAATAACATCATATTTGTTCAATTGACATTACTTTTGTCGGATACCGGGTATCCTGGTTTGTTGCTGAAGTCTTACATTTCCTTATAGTTTAGATCAGAAGGAGAAATTTGTATTTCTCATCTTCCATACTTCCCATGACACAAATGTTTGCAAGTTGATTTTCCATGACGTCGATAATTTTGAATATGCACCACGAATAACCGAAACAACATACTTAAGTCTTGCAATGTTGGTTGATACAAAAACGTCACGCCAATTGTTAATCTGTAATATGTTTCTTGAAGGTTGTAGCGAGGGACAACTGAAAATTAGGTGTTCGAATGTTTCGCATTCTAAATTACAATAGAAACATTCGGGGGCATTCTCGAGAAATAAAAACCACCGCTTTTCTCGATCTTTAAAAACAGCGTATGCAAATTTATAAAGAAAGTTTTTTTCCCATACATCAAGCATTGAATTTTTCCAAACTTTGCCTGTAAATTTAATCAATTCTTCTTCTGAACAGAGGTAACGGTTTGCTGCAAAACCCAAGCGGAAAATCACAGCTCGATGAAAACTACAGTTTTGTAAGCAGAAATAATAAACATCTCGCGATTTTGTCTGTATTGTTATAATTAAACGGCTATTGGTACTGTTTGAAAATATTGCAAAATCCCTTGAACTTATTTCAATAGAGATGTTCGTATTTCTCAACATATTTTTGATTTTTTTCGGTAAAACTGAATCTGTTGGTAATAAATTAGTTTGATCTGACATATCAGAAGCAAAGAAATCGATAATTTTCATACTAAAAAGTTTAAGTTGTAGGCATGGTAAGCCTATCCCACCATCTAAGATGGGGTGATACAAAACTTCTTTTCTTATGTCGAGTCTGCTTGTTTTTTTCAATTCTGTATTTACTAATTCTTGGCATTTACTAACAGTATCCAAGTTAACTGTAGTATGACGAGCCAAATGAAAAAACTTAGGGAGAACATAAACTGACAGTGTTAATGATTTGGCCCTCAAAGATTTACTTAGTGAAATTAACCCTCAATGTTTTTGAATTTGTGAACTCAACAATATTTCAATATTTTCAATTTTTTGGGAAGTGTAAAACAAGACACCAAGTATTTTTGTTTCCTTGACTGTTTTATAGGGTGATAAATCAGGTATGGAAAGCACTTCGCTTTTACTTATGTTAATCATCATTTGAGTTTGTTTGCAAAATGTATCGATTAAGCGAAACAACTTGTCAATACATCGGATTTTGATAAGGCAAGTTATGTCGTCTGCATATGAAACTAGTTTGGGGCACAATATCCCGAAACCTTCAATTGCTTCTGTAGATTCAATTGCTTGAAGAAGGGGTTCGATAAAAACTATGAATAAAAATGCGGAAAGAGGGCAACCTTGTCTCACACCGCGATGAATTTTGAAGCTGGCTGATAAAAAACCATTTATCTCAATTACTGCTTTTGAGTCTAAATACAAAGCTTCAATAGCTCTAACTGAAAGCTCATCAAGGTTTAACCCTTTCAAAATTTTGATGAGAAGTGATCTGTCAACTCTGTCAAATGCTTTAGAAAAGTCTAATTTTACAGCACATGAACCTCGGGTAGCCAATCGTTCTGGAGTAATCGCTTTTTTCAATTTTCGTATTGCTGTGTGCATTTGTCTTCCAGGCAAATACGCGTGCTGATGGTTTTTTACAACTTTGCAAAGGTCATTTTTAATTCGATTACAGACTACATGGGCAAAGATTTTCGCGTCAGTATTCATAAGGCTGATGGGGCGAAAATCTTGTACTGCTATGGCATTTTCAGATTTCGGGATCAGTTTGATTATTGCTAAATAAAAACTGTTTGGAAGTTTTCCACCATGAACAAAATGATTAAAAACTTTAGCTAAAATTGAACAAAACTCATCCGTGAAAGTCTTGTATAGCTTAGAAGTAAGGCCGTCTGGTCCAGGCGAGCTTTTCAAATTCAATTTGTTTATAGCCAAGTGAATTTCATCTTCTGTAAAGTAATTATAGCCATCATTCTCATTTTTTTTGAGTTTATTTTTTGATAAAAATGTCTTTAGTAGCTGATCGGAGTCTGTTGTAGAACTATTTGAAAAAATATTTGAAAAATACTTTCGAAATTGATTAAGAATATCTTCATCCGTATGATAAACGTTCTGATCCACTTGAATTCTCTTGATTGAGTTGATTGTGTTCTTTGATGTCCATTGACTAAAAAATTTGGGAACACCCTCGAATGTATAGCCGAGAGTTTTCTGAATTTTTCGATAATCTGAAAAATCTTTTTCCTTGGAAACTTTTTGAAGATGTTCCAGCACCAAATGATATTTTTCAATCAAATTAGGGTTGGGACCTTTTCCGCTGTGAATGCAATCTCTGAGAACATTTTCGTGATACTTCAATAAATTAAGTTCTTTCTGATCTACACGCTTTTTGTTCTCTTGAATAAACCTCAGAAGGTCACGAAAATTGTGCTTAAAGTTTTCGTAACTACTTGGTGATTCGTTTTCGTAAAAGTTTTTTAGGTCTTCACGAATTAAGCTGGCGTTGTTGTTTAAAATTTCTTCATTTAATTTCCAGTAACTAGGGCCGCGCTGATACAAGTTAGATGGCTTAACAAAAACGTGTAAGAGTAAATGGTCAGATATTGATAAATGAATGCTTTGCATAGAATCATACTCTGTTTCGAATTTTAAGAAGACGTAATCTATGCGTGCAAAAGTATTATGTTGTTTGTCATAATGTGTATAATCACAAAAATCATTCTTGAGTGCAAAATCAACAAAACCAAAACAATCAAGAATTTGTTCTTTGAGTTGGGTAAATCGTTTGATACGTGCATCATTTAGCTTAAGTATTGAAGAACTGTTAATATTATCATAACTCAGCGCAATAAAGTCACCCATCATGATAATTTTCGATTTGTTAGGTAAAAATCTGATGCTTAATTTCAGGGAATTCAAAGTTGCTCGGAATGAAATTGGGTTCGCATAAACGTTGATAACAAACCAATCAAGTTTGACAAATTTTAACAATTGAAAACCTGTACTTGAAGCAATTCTTTTTGCAGGACTCAAGTTTGATGACCATAACGTTAAGAAACCACCAGAATTATTTGAGCCCGGTATGAAATCGAATAAAACATTATATTTATCCAGTAAACTCAAATGTATATTTGTAAGTTTCGATATTTTTGCTTCCTGAATGCACAAAATGAAACTGGGCGATTTTTTTAAAACTTGGCATTTTTTGATAAGTGAGTGTAATTTAGCTGGATTTCCTATGCTAAAAATATTAACGGAAAAAATATCTGGTTTTTCGCACATAGAAATTTTTGCTAAAACTTCCCTCCAGCCAAGTCTTCTCCGTTATTTTTAGATTTCTTTTTTGGCCCTTTCTTCCGTGTTAAAACTGACCAAGAGGTTGGTGAAGTTTCACGCTCTCTTTTTGTAAGCATTCTTCCGTCAGAGGAACTTTTTCGTTTGTTATTTTCGATATTTAATTTGTCTTTTTTTTCATTTGCAGAGTAAGAATGAAAATCTACGACCTGATTGTTGAGAACCTCATCCTTTTGTTTTTCTTCGCTTGGAGTAGCTGCACTGTTTGTTTTAGATTCATCAATCAAAACTCCAGATGGTGGTGCTTCAACATTCTTATCTTCTTCATTTTCGGTACCATTACAAAACTTATCGCTTGTTGTTTCGTCATCGTTTTTCTCGTCGCTGGCATTATTGGAGCTTGGTTTTTGTGGGTAGTGATTATTTGGATTTTTGGTTATTTGGTTCCCTATATTACACCAATCATCGTGATGACCTTTTTCTTGGCGTCCAGACATCTTGCATTTTTGACATTCATGTAGTGAAGGTATGTGAAACGAGATTTCTACACCTTCCCACATTTTGAAGCCATCCATTCTCGATTTATAAGACCAGTCCTTCAGCTTTTTCTCTTGTTCTTCGTTTTGTATTTTAACTTCTAAAATTGCTCTTCCTGTGTAAACATACTGACCCGGTTCAGTTACGATACAGGTCTCACGTTGGAATATGGGGCTATGAATTATGTCTTCTGGCAATTGGAGAATTAATTTCGCTTCGATATCGTTGCATACATAAGGCAAGTTCGACAATTTGATTTTTGCTAGTTTAGGGTAAATGTTCTTGGGTCTATGAGACCTTGGAAAGCATCCCATGGGAAATACCGTCCTGTTAAGTAGAATGATTCCTTCGATTTTGATGCTAGTTATGAATTGCTCTGCTTCGGGGGGAGCAATAACTGTCAGTGTATGAAGTTTGCGGTCATCTTTCGTCACGGTTATTGTTTTTGAGATTGTCATCTTCTGTTGCATTGTTGTGGGGAATTGTTTAAGTATATCGGAAGCACAACTTCGATATGCCTGCGCCAGATTTTCAGCTGACCTTACAATTTCTCTCGAGAATGGGGGGATGATTTTGATTATTTGGATTTGTTTTGTTTGTGTCGTCGATTTGTTTGCTGTTAGCGCATTTCTGAAATTTGTCTCCGTTTCAATCAGCACTTCGTGAGTAATTGGTAGCTGAGATTCCGTCAGTTGTTGTTGACTCATGGCTTGGTTTTACTCAATGGGGGGCAAAAAAGCCTTCACCCGTAGGTATACTTGAAAAAAAAATTAGATTTTTCTCTTTCAAAATGTAGAAATCAGAAGGCAAAAACATCAACTATTCAAGATATTTTGTCTTTTTCGAAAATAACAATTCTTGAATTTCGATTTAAATACATGCTAGAATCCATCATGCTTCGTTTTTAAAATTAAAAGTATATTTCTGCACTTATAGTATATACCTCATTATATTTCTACCCTATCCTCAGTAGGGTCCAAGTTATTGCTTTGCACCCGATATACCTGAAAACATAATATTTTGTGTGCATGCACCTTTTTTTTGATTGGATGGCTTGTCTAATTTTCACACCAGTTGTTTTGCGATGGTGAATCAGTTCGTTGCATACGTGTAGTTAAGAGTACACAGACCTCACTCCTGTTTATACGAATACCGAAAAACTAGTGCAAGAAAAATTGGTTGCATTCTAAAATACAGACCCTTTACTGAAGTGAAAATTTCTGAACGAACGAGTTTTCCGTATGATTTTGACAAGATAATTTTAAAAAGAAAAATGTTGTCGATTATGTCTAATTCACTAAGTTTCTTCGCGTTTGTACAATTTTTCTGATTACTCGAGCCATTTAAAAAAGAAAACAAGGATAACCGGTTGGTGTGCTGTGCAAGTAGCACAAAAAATTGGTTTGTCTCGAATCTGAGAAATTTTTTCGGAAATTTTAACACTCAACCTATTCCGATTATTACTTGTGGTACCTGATTTTGCGTGGAAAAAATTAAAACACACCCGAATTTGTGTTGTATGACGCGGGTATCTCTGCGAGTGTCCGAGCAATTGCGTTCTTGAGCAATTGCCAACTGGTTTTGGGAGATTCAAAGTTTTTCTGATTGTCCCGGGTTTTTCTGATTGTCCCATTTTTGAGCAATTGCCAACTGGTTTTGGGAGATTCAAAGTTTTTCTGATTGTCCCGGGTTTTTCTGATTATCCCATTTTTGAGTAATTGCCAACTGGTTTTGGGAGATTCAAAGTTTTTCTCTTTGTCCCGGGTTTCCCCGGGTTCCCCGTTTTCCTCCTTAATATCGCTAATTTTAGCTGAGCAAGAACATGGATCTTCTCAGCTTCGTTTCTATATGCTTGTCGTATAACCTTGACAATTGTATATAACGAATTTCTACCCTTGACAAGTCGTTTGTCTTTAATTAATGATGTCAGTTTTCAGACATCGCAAATTCTCAAATAAGTTCAGAATTTAACCTTAACTTTTCTCTAGAAATACTTCCGATTCCCTTCAGTTCCTCCCCATTTTCAATGGTCGAATTAATTTAAAAATTAAAATAATCGTTTGGGTGTAGCTAGGTGAGGTCACTGATCTCATTTTAAATGAATTGGATGTGAACTCTTTTACTATTTTTAGTATTTTTGAGATTGACATGTCATGAGTATAATTCCTCACCAAATTTTGGAGCCAATTCCCTTTGGCAACCCAGCTGTAAACAACCATAAAAGTAAACCAGAAATATGGCATATCCGTGTAGACCAACAGCCGGTACCACACAAGCATCAACAAAATCGAGAAAGTCCATCAAAGATTTTGCAGCTTGAGAATACCATTCAATTTATGAACAAACAGCACAATGAGGTACTTCAATCGCTACAGCATGAAATAGAAGTCCTAAAAAACAAAAATAGAGGTATGTTACTTTTTCGCTTTTTTAGTTTGACAACAAAAAAGTTGAAATCAGAAACCAATTTTGCTAAGTTTGCGTTTAGACCTACAGTTTAGTGCATTAACCTCTGACGATTCCCGGTTGCTTAGCAATCCCTCGTTTCATCATGTAATACCCACTGGTTTCGGAGGAGGAGCAGGCGATGCTTTTAACTCGACTGATTCAAGAAGGACGAGAGGCCTGGAGGAGGAAGTAGACCGCCTAAAGGGGATGCTTTCCGAACAGCGTGAACAGAATAAGAAATTGCAGGTGCTAATTGATGGGTACAAAAGGTGAGTTCAATATCTGCTCAGATGTAGTGTATTATTGCCGATCGATCTATTAGTTATTTACCTACAATAGCCGCTTAAATTAAAAAAGAAACAAATGAAAGGGTTCTAAGGAATCCCCCGACAAAAATATGTTCGTGGTTTTTTTCTTTAATATTGAATGAATTTAACTACGGTATGGTGGTGCCATCGTGTTAGATAGAGTTACTCTGCTACTAGAAAAATGGTCTTTTCATCGTTTTCATTTTAAAAATCGAAGGTTATTTTATCATTTTCAAAAACTTTATTCAAAGTTTCCGAAATTTGTGTTACTCTACCAGAGTTGAGGTGTTTTTCCGTTGGCTTTGGCGGTAAAATTAAGTTTTCAAAATTTATCTTTTATATTTGATACCGCAATATCACAACTCGGTCAGAAAACCAGCAATGAAAATCTTTGGAACGAGCCATTAAATTAATATTTTTATTGTTCCGACTTTCGATACGAAAGTAACGGAATATTTGTGCTCGGGGTGGTTTTTTTTTCTTCAGACAAATTTCGACTTTTTAACTAGCAATTTTTGACGGATTTTTAAAATATCATTCAAAAGGTATTGTTGTCCTGAGCTTAAATTTGAAAAGATATTTCACCTGTGATCATTTTTCGTAAAGTTATGAGGGTTTAAAGATTACCATTTTGACCAATTTCGGACAATTAGCGCGCGATATAATTCGCGCTATTAACGCGTAAGCGGAGATTTAATCCGCCTTATAAATCGTTCCAAATTGGTTGAACGAAGCTTATTTGCCATAATTGATTTGTTACAAGGAACGAAATCTATCTTTTTATACTTTATATGGCGTGTGGGGGGATGACTTTCATAAAAAATTTCAAATTTTAGAAAAAAATTTTTTCATTTTATTTTATTTCATTTATTTTTTTTTATGTTATGACTGCTGCTCCATAAACCTTAAAAGGCAGTCGGAACATTCAGGGCTTCACTCTGATACGAGCAGTCTTGTTCAATTTAGAAGCATACCGCTGACTAGTTCGGCTAAGAAAGACCAGTTAGATCGAACACCTCCATCTAGTGCTTCCCACCACAACACTCTCACTCGTCGCTCTCTCAATGCCTCCCCCATCGATGACTTGGCAAGTACAAGTTCCAAACTACTGATTGAGGAGGCTCTGCCCTTCAGCTTGAAGCCATTTGTGGTCCACCCGCCAAGTGAAGATGACAGAACACCCTCTTTGAACGAGTGTCAAGCAATTATAGCCCAACTTTCTTTTCATTGCCAAAATCAGCACCAGGAGGTTTGTTTAATGGAATATACTTACTTTTGTTGATGCGATCACTGAAGTTGACGAGGAACTTTGGATTCGAGTCAGTTAAGAGTAATGAACGTAATGAAGACTCTTTTATAGGTCTTGCTGGTTTTTTTTTCAGGAAAAAGTCTTAGAATATTGATGCACTTAAGTATAATGCACTTTTTGAGTTCAATTGAAATTCATCTGCTGAAATGGAGGTAAATGGCACTCTCCAAATACGAACGTGGAAATGGCGCAAAAAATGTGAACGATTTCTTTTTTCGAAAGTGGAATTTATTTTTAAGATTTCCCAGCGGAATAAAAACTTTACCTATTGATCCAGCTTTCTCAAGTTGGGTTAATGTTATCAAAAAACGCCATCCATAAATTGTTTTAGAAATTCAAAGAGCTTAAAGGGCATTTTTTTTCTTTGAAATTCGAAAGTTTTCAGATTTTATCAAGAAAGTCAGCCTTTGTTTATGTTTACTTGCTTTCATTACTCTTTCCTATCTTCGATTGGCTATGTTTTTTTAACACTAACTTTGGTAGCCCAAAAACTTCAGAGAAGTTCAGTTCACATCACATGGAATTCCACTCAGTCGTCATTCAAGCTGTGATGAAAATTTTTTAAAAGTTGATCTCAATTTCGACAGATGGTCGCGTTTTTTTTTCGAACAAAGTCAGCGCAAAGACTTTTAGTGAACAAAGATTTTCTCATTGAGGTCGCAATAATATCAGCGTAGAGAGTAATCCTCTTCTTTTATGTTTTTATTAACATGTTTGTAACCAGTTAACGAGACTTAAAACAGCTGCTTCTGCTACTCTATTATTTACAAATTCATATATTTATATGCAAAGTATCCGCTCAGCATCTTTACTAGTCGCTGAGATTTAGAGTGATTTTTCAGGTGCGATTTCGAATGCTTGGAGATGATTTCGACCCAGTTTTGCAAAATAGAGTAAATATGATCATTTTGATAAATGACAGAAGGAAACAAGGATAGCTGGTTGCTGTGCAAGTACCACAAAATATTCCGACCGTTTTCACAAAAAAAAATAGACAACTTTTTTTTCTTTTCTTTCAAACTTATTTCGGTTTTAATGGGTGGCGTGATTCTTAAAATATATGATTGCGTCGAAAATAAGTGAGTTAGGCATGATCGACAACATTTGTCTACAAAAAAGGTACAAAATAATGAGAGAAAAAAACATTGAAACAAAAATTTTTGCACCATAATTTTAATTTTTTTAGAGAACGTTTTTTTTTGCCAAACAAGTGCTTAATGAAACATCCGAAAATAATTTTCTCTATAGTAAAATCATTTTTTTTATTCTAGAATTTTAAAAAAATAGAGTTAATATCTATATAACGAGCGTTACTCGATCGAGCTACTTGCTCTAAATTAGACTAAATCTCAAAAATTTCGAACCAATTTTTCTCAACACCGGGACATGTTTTTGGAATTTTTTCAATGTCGTTGGAATCACAACTGAAAGGGTTTTCATCTGATATTTCATTTGACCCATTTCGATGATTATTTATGGTATGTTATTTTGCGTGGAAAACAAAAAAAAAGAAAAAACGCTTAGAACAAAGTCCTTTGGCCATAAAAAAAATATCGAAATACTTTAAATTAAAATTTCCAAAGCGTTATCACCCATGATTTTAACATGTTTTTTTTTTAATTTTTAAAAATTTTAAGTGCCATTGAAGCGCTGCTTGAAACTTCAATAGCTAGCTTAAACCGCTTGTTGAAATTAAGTTTTTCAAAGCTTAAAGAAACAATTTTCATAGTACAAACGTTACCGTTACTCGCTCACTTCACTTGCTCTAAATTCGACTAAAAAGCAATACTTTCAAAGCGGTTTTTTTTTCTCAAGACTAAGATGCTGTTTTAAAAATTTTTTCGATTTCTCACGAAAATAATTTAATATCGTCATCATCTTTGTTGTTTTTACGCCCTTTTCTGGTACTCAAGGGTTTGATGTTGTTGACACTAGTTCGGATTTTGGGTGGGATATTTTTTTGACTGTTCACAAACTCCATGTCTCTAAAATTAGATCAAATTTTTTGGTACTTCGAATTTTGTTGATCTGTCTGCCTGTGATTTCTGACTACTCTAAGGTGAGCTAGATGTAAGGTTCCTTGACTGTAAAATGAGCTCAAATTTTCTCGTTCTTCATTTTTCCTTGTTCTGTCTGTTTGTAACATATATCCAAGATGAGCCGGATTTAAAGCTCCTTGGCTCGAAAGTGAGCTCAAACTTTGGTTTCCTTCAGCTCTGACGTTAGCTCCAATTACTTTAAGCGAAGATAAGACTTTTGTCTTCTGTCAGGTGAGCTAGATTTGTAAACTGAAAAAACGAATCGAACCAGTTAAAACTTTACTATACATATGATCAGAACTTCTGGAAACAATCCCAGAAGTTTTTTGCTAGCTCTCTGACCCCATCAGGTGAAGAATGCAGGCCGTCAGTTGAGATAAGTCTCCCATGGCTAAAGTGCTTACTTCTGAAAAAAAGGTATTCCATAATGCTTTGCCAGACGTCTTATACGATATATTGCTCGACCTATTTTGATGGTTATTGAGTGGAAAAAAACGGAAGTACCATATGAAGGTTGATTTGACTAAGACTCATCAAGATTGTTTTGCTGAGAAATTGACTAAAGAATAGTCATGTCACTATGACTTTTAATTGAGCGTAGAAGTAGAAGCATATATGTTCCGACCTTTGAAAATGGGGAGGAATTTTGTTATCGTGTGTGTTTTGGTTTTTCATTCTAATTTTTTTGTTTTCCACGCATAATTTGTGCCACAAATAATCAAGTAGTGGTTTAAGTGATATATTTTTGAGCGAGTAAAGCGAGCGAGCAGGTTTATTTTGTTTTTCAACCAAAAGCTCACTTTCTTTGAATTTATTTTTCATTTTTCGACTCATTTACCTGTTGTGGGTTCCACTTTAACAAGCAACATTATGTCTGGGAATTTTTCGCCAATGCTTAAGATTCAAGACAGTTGATTCCACGTCAAAATGATTATTAGAGGAAATAAGGCTCTTTTGTCGTGAAATCCTCAACAGAACCTTCTTTTCTGGTTTTTGGGTTCGCCTGCTGAAACTGCCGGTGCTCAATCGACCTCATTATTGCCTTGCTAGTAATGCTTATTTTAGCTCTCGGAACTGAAACAGAGTTTGAAGGATGCCCTCTACTCGCAAAAGTGGACTCCAGATGCATACCTGCTTGCCAAGGCCATAGTGAATGACCCTCAGGACCACGAACAAGACATGAGGCCACTATCAGCTGACGAGTTAGTGCTTTTAAATGTTCCCACTACCTAAGGTTGGGAAAAACTTTTATTGAGGTGTGATTGATTTTATTTGCAAAATCAGGTAATAAAATTACTCTTCAGATGGAATCTATTGGCGTATTGCATAAAACGCTGTAAATTAATCGAGCTTTAAGTCATAGTTCGAGCTGCTACGAATTTTTTTATTAGGCGTCGAAAAAGTTAAGTTTCGCTGTTTAAGCAAAATACGTTTCACTTGCATATGATATTTTCGTAATTTTAGAGTTGGATCGGCTGTTTATCTACAAGTTCCGCTCTGAGCTTCCATCAAAATATAAGTCTTCTTTTAAAAAAGGTGACGTGTCTGAAAAAAAGTTTGAAAACAAGTCAATCCGTGAAAGCGCCTTGTGAATTTCTCTGTTCAAAATGTTCCGATTAGAAAGAAATAAGTATTCCATAAATGTTTATTCTCAAAAATGAAATGCGATTTTGTGTTTCAGTAGGAGTAAAAAGAATCGACAGGTGAAAATGTAAGTTGATATTTGCTTTTGCTGATTGAATTAGTCAACCAGGGGCGGATTTAAGGGGGGGGGGGGGCGGACGCC
Organism: Symsagittifera roscoffensis; assembly: GCF_963678635.1. NCBI lineage: Eukaryota > Metazoa > Xenacoelomorpha > Acoela > Convolutidae > Symsagittifera > Symsagittifera roscoffensis. Next base: position 55,276,959 of record NC_087065.1, read on the forward strand.
TCCCCTTCCCCCTCAAGGATTCTGCCCCATGCCGACCCAAAGGGTCTCCTTTTTGTACTATTTTGAGATATCAATTTTGATGACGGGCCCTAAAATTTTTCTAAAGGCGCCTTTGGCGCCAATATATTCTATTTTTGAGGGGGGAGCGCGCCGAAAAAACGCGAACTTTCGGTCAAAATTGTTCCAAAAACTGCCCAAAAACGCTTTTTTGGCCTGTTTTTTTTTCTTCAAAGTTTCGCCTATGGCGAAGAAAATTGGGCCGAACCAGGGTCTTTTTAGTACTTTGGGAGAGTTCGGAAAATCAATTTGACCTACTTAAAAAAAACGGTCGACAAAACGTTGGAAACTTTTTTGAAAATCAGCCACGCCCTCGAGAAGATCCGCCCCTGAGTAAACTATTGCTTTTTAGCACCGAAAATAATAACAAGAGTGCTGGTATCAGGGCGAAGCCCAGAATGTTCTGAGTGCATTTTCAGGTCTATGGAGAATTAATAACCTGAAAAAATGAAATGTAAATCAAATGAATTTTTTTTTATTTGAGATTTTTTGTGAAAATTGTTCCACACACCATATAAAGTACTAAGGGGTAGATTTCGCTCCTTGTAACAAATCAATTATGGCAAACAATCTTCTTTCAACCAAATTGGAACGATTTCTAAAATGGATTAAATCTCTGCGTACGCGTTAATAGTTCGAAATACATCGCGCGTTAATTGTCCCAAATTGGCCTAAATGGCTATCTTTAAACCCCCATAACTTTACGAAAAATGAGCACCGGTAAAATTTATTTTCAAATTTAAGCTCTGGACAACAATAGTTTTCGAATGATGTAACAAATTCCGTTAAAAATGGCTAGTTAAAAAGTCGAAATTTGTCTGAAGAAAAAAAACCACTCCGAGCACAAATATTCCGTTACTTTCGTTACGAAAGTCGGAACAATAACAAAAGAATAACTAGACTACTCGTATCAGGGCGAAGCCTTGAATGTTCCCACTGCCTTTTAAGGTTTATGGAATAGTAATAACAAAAAAAATTAATTGTAATAAAACAAAATGAAAAACTTTTTTCTAAAACTTGAAGTTTTTTTTAACGAAAATCATTCCCCATACGCCATATAAAGCACAAAAGAATAGATTTCGCTCCTTGTTACAAATCAATTATGACAAATAGGCTTCTTTCAACCAATTTGAATTTATTTCTAAGACGGATTTAATCTTGCATTTGCATTAATAGCGCGAAGTATATCGCGCGTTACTTGTCCCAATTTGGCCAAATTGGCAATCTTGAAACCCCCATAACTTTGCGATAAATTATCACAAGTAAAATATCTTTTCAAAATTAAGCTCAAGACAACAATGCCTTTTGAATGATGAAAAAAATTCCGTCAAAAATGGCTAGTTAAAAAGTCGAAATTTGTCTGAAGAAAAAAAACTCACCCCGAGCACAAATATTCCGTTGCTTTCGTATCGAAAGTCGGAAGAACTAGTGTGACTTCAGTAAAAAATCAGGTTCTGAGAAAATTTTATTGTTTTGAGATCTGCTATGGTGCAAAAAATTTTGTATTTTGCCATAATTTTTTTGCAGATAAAAGGAAGGGCTTCTTCAAGAAAGAAATATTCGCACTTATAAGTCAGTTTATGCTCTCATTAATAAGAGATTTGATATGTTTCCAGTCCCGATGCAGTGTACTCGATCAAAGAGCACGGGTCCCTGCCTGCCCTCAGACAGACTCTGCAGCCTGGGGTGATAGAACGACAGAAGAAGGTACACTCTATGCAGAAGAAGCGCCTCAGGAGCTACATAGTGTCTAAGAACGCAGAAGGAAACCAGCAGACAGGAGCCATGATGCAACCTCAGCCCCCTCCCCCTCCTCAGCCACCCACTCTGTAGAAAAACTAATTAAACTTTATAGTGCAAACTGTTGTTATCAGCAGGGGCTATTCTCATGACAGAAGTTCCGAATAGCAAAAAATCCTATCAATGAAAAACTTGACTGTACTGATTTAAATTACCTAAACAAAACGAGGCTCACTTTGATATAGTTATGTCAATGATCACCTGGGTAGTTTTGGTGTCATTTTTCATTGACTTAAAAACCAAAAATGTTCCTTTTTTGAGGTTAAGTTTGGGCCCAAATTTCACAAAAAAAAACAATTGCAACATATTAATTCTGCTGAAGTTCTAAGCAAGTTTTGTCTTCATCATTTTTCACCTAAAATCAACCCAATTCGAGAAAAACGCGTTTTAAATTTTAAGTTTAATGCATTTTGTCCGGGTAATTTAAATCAGCACTGTATACTGAACAATCTGAATTGTGACGCTTTCCATCAGACTTTGAAAAAATGAGTTCTGATTGGCTGGTGTTCCGTCCGTCTGTCATGACAGTTTTTCTCCTTGTCGGTCCTTAAATGGGGTCCTTGCCATCTTCCCGTTTTTTAAATTAAAACGGTCTCTAAACTTCTATTATAAGTTCAAATTAGGGTTGAGCATGTTAAAAATGATGCTGCACTGTTCCATCAAAAAGAACAAATATAATCTTTAAACTAGCATTTGTAGTATCTGTAAGTTTATTGTAAGCGTTAGAGAGGGGTTCAACTTTGGGAAAGACCCTCCCATTAACTTCAAGGACCATTAACCGAGAAAAGGAGCTGAATTCAATTAAAGAGATACTCAAAGCCCTGATATTGGAGTTTACAAGGAATAAATGAAAAACAAAACAATGCGTAGACACTATTATGCCGGTAAATTTACCTAGACATTTGCGTCCAAGCAAAATTGATCCAGATGTAACTATTCGATTTTATTCAATTTGTTGTTATTATTAGTTGCTGAAAACATGGTCACCAAGAGTTTACCTTCCAGAGCTGGCCTGGCAAGAACATAGCCTTTTTAAGGTGCACAATATCGGGACACAGATGTCTGGATATGTTTTGTTTGGGAGTTTTTCAATCTTTCGGACACTTTTGTCTGGCACAGAATTGTCTAGAACATAAATGTCCGGACACGAAAAAAAAAACAGTTGCTCTGCATGCCACACGGAATCGATCACAGTATTAGTAGCAGAAAATTAAAAAAAAACTAAGAATATTGCAGTTTTTGTGATAAAAATAATTTCTTTTTTTTCGAAGTGTCCATGAACGTAGTGAATACATTTAATAAGTCGTACTGGTATTCTTTATCAGGAAAATGTTTTTTTTCAGGAAAATGTCTAAATGTTTGATCCCGCTCAAATTTGATTTTTGGTAATGTGACTTTTGAATGTTTTGAGTTCAATTCAAATTCTTTTCCTAAAAGGAAGGCAAATTAAGCTCTCCAGTTATGAAAGCGTAAATGGCGCGAAAAAAAAACGTGAACGACTTCTAATTTCTTCGCAAATAGTTCTTTAATTTCAAAGAAGTTTAAGACCATGTGTTTTTTCTTTTAAGTTCGAAAATTAAAATTTCTTGGAAAACGATTCAGTCATTTTTTCTTGCTCCCTTGCGTTCATTGACCCTTTTTTAGCTGTTTAAGTTTATCAGATCCTCGTTTTTTTGTTTAAAAAATGAATCAATTCCTAAGACTGTGAGGCGACAATTCATAACAGGTCACAATTCGTAACAGGACGACACTCTTCAGTGAGGATTTGATCTTCTATTTTTGCTCCGGCGAATGAAATTAGCATAGCACGATAAAATTTGAGCCATTTTTTATAGGAACGACGTGTTAAAGATAAATTTCAGGTGCGGGCGAAAGCTGTATCATACTGAAGCTTTTTCAGAAGCTGTATTAAAGATTTTCATTGATCATTTTTTAAATGCAAATCATTTTTTATGGTACTTAAGCCATTAGTTATGACTTTAATGAGCCAAATTCAATGCCAAAGCCATTCTGCTGCCTAAACGAGACGGCAAAAGTTTTTAAATAATTTTTTCTTCTTTTTTAAAAAAATGTTTTGCATTTACGACTGTTGTCTTAGTTTTTGTGCTATTTAAACAGAAAATAGCTATTATTTTGTCATGAACTGTATTTGAAGTTTCAGAAAGTTTTCATACAAAATCGCTACTTTTTTTGCTTCGGCTAGAAATTGATTTGATCTGCATTATTCAGTGAGTACATATTACAAGATCAGTCATAATTATATCCGGGAGATCAGACTCACGGGTCATAAGGCCCTTCAAAGAATTGCCCCGATCACAACATACTTCGAATTACTACTCTTGATTGCCAGGCCGAGTTACTGAAAAATTGGCCCACTCTGGTTTTTCATTTCAAAGGCGAGAATTTACCACTAAGAACATCAGGGCTTTGACTGTTTCCGATTGCAAGTTTGATAAAAAAATATGTTCACTTGATCTGATTTTATATGCAGTTTGGAATCATTTCAGTTGAATACTATATGATACGACCGAACATCTTATTGTTTTTATTGACTCTTGGAACTTATTTCATATTTCATTTTTGGTGCATTTACGTTATAAATATTTAATTAACATCAATAACTTCTTGATATTTTTCTCTATTTATGACTCAGTTTTTACTGCTACTTGCAATGTTTGCTTTTAAAGCTCGACAAAAAACTGCTTTTGGAGTTGATCAAATACTTTTCATGTTATTCGTAATATACGCACACATTTTGATTTTAGTGCACATTCTAACAATCATCGTATGGTATATTCGGCTCAAAATAGTCAACATATAGTTACTAATAAATTTTTTACACAAGCTTTTTATCAATATTGTAATTTATCATAGCTTTCTTAATTGCATTTTTGAAAAATGTAAAAGAAAAAATACGTTTAAACTATAAAAATGGAATCCGAAGAGAAAAAATGCCTCGATCAGTCCAAACAAGGTGAGAAAACTCCCATTTTTGAGTCTGCCCAATTCTCCAAAACTTACCCTCGCTACTACTCAACCGAAACAAATAAACAGCTCCCGTCGGCTGAAATTTCGGTCCACGACGTCTCGTATTCAATTGTAACTGGGTCATGTCTTCGGAAGCACAGCAAAAGGATCTTAACTGATGTCAGCGGGATCTTCAAACCCGGACTCAATGCAATCATGGGACCTTCGGGTTCTGGGAAAACAACGCTGCTGGATGTTTTGGCCCAACGGAAGAGAACAGAATCCCTGGAAGGGTTCATTCTCCTGAATGGGCAACCTTTTCCCCAGAACTTCACCTTCTTATCGGGGTAAAGTTTCTTTTTCATTGAATACCAAAGCAACCAGTTTTTGTGCAAATAGAACAGGTGGAAGCATAACACCCATATCAGAATGCTTTTAAATAAAATACATCATAGATAATACTTCATCATTATTGTTCCGACCGTTTGAAAATTGGGGAGAAACTTTGTATTTGGGTGTGTTTTAGTTTTTTTGTTTACCACGCAAATCAGGTTCCACAAATAATCATTGAAATAGGTCGAGTAATATATCATGCAGACTTACAAAAGCTTTTTTTTTGCTAATTTAAACTTAAATTTTAATTTTTATTGAGTTAAGTTAGTTTTTGGGCACCAATTTAATCAAACACCATTTGAGAAATCATAAGCTTCATAATTCAAAAAATTTCTGCATAAACATTTGAAAATATTTTGAAATTTTTTTGAATTTTTTTAGATCATTTTCCGGTAATTTTTCTGCAAAGCTATTTTCATTTTGGCCTTTATTTTATCTGAATGTTGATTATGCCTAAGATTTTTTTCGTTTAGATCCTCATATTTTTTCTTTTCTTTCACGCAAAACCAGATACTCAAAAAGAATATGGGAACTTTCAAAAAATGTCCCAGTGTCTAGAGAAACTGGTTTGAAATTTTTTGAGATTTAGTTGACTTTGATTTTACTTTTTTTGAATTTTAGAATAAATAACTTGATTTTATTATAGAGAAAATTAGTTTCGAATGTTTCATTTAGCGCTTGTTTGGGCGAAAATTTAGATAAAAATTTAAATTTTTTCAAAGTTTTTTTCTCATTTTTTTTGTTTTTATTCATTTTTATCGAGACAAACAAAATCGCTCATGCCTATTTTACTAATTTTTGACGCAATCGTATAGTTCTCGAATCACGCCACTCCCTAAAACAGTCACAAATTTGAAGAAAAATAAAAAAAAATTTTTTAAGATAAATATTGTCGGAACATTTCTGTGCTACTTGTATAGTAACCGGCTATCCTTGTTTTTTTTTTGTTTTCCCCGCAAAATTAGGTACATCAAATACTTATGGGAATGGGTAGAGTGACATGTCATATCAAAGCCTTTTCAGTTGTGATTCGAACAGCGTTTAAAAGTGTCCAAAAAGTTAACCTAGTATCGGGAAAAACAGGTTTTAAACTTTTGATTTTTAGTCTAAATTCAAGCGAACGACGCGAGCAAGCAGGCTTACAATTTTTTGAATTTTTTTGATATTTTTTTGTTTTCTCAGTACGAGGCCAATCTCTGTTTTTTGTGAATTGTTAGTGGATTCCGCAACCAGGGCGCTCCCTTTATTCTTCTTTTGTTCTTTCATTTCTTTGATCGTTCTGACAAAACTTTAACATGTTTAAAGATTTTCACTGAATCCAAGAACATACAGACACAAAATTGTGCGTCTATCCAGTGGATTTTGGCTTCGTAATGCTTAGTCATTTTTCTGCAGTTTTTTCCTATTCTGTTATGACTTTCGAGTATTCCGAAGTTCCAGTTTTTCGTTCAGGTCCTTTTAATACACCCCGCTGAAAAAGAACAACACCAAATTTGCAATGTTTTAGACTATGGTCGGAACATTTAGTGCTACTTACAAAGTAACCGGCTATCGTTGTTTATAATTGAGTTTGATTGATAACCATCTGGTTTTCCTTCTATTGCGGTCTCAACTGTTTATAAGAAATCAGTTTGAGAAACCGGGATTAAACCCTTTTTCTCAAGTAAAAGAGAAATTCAAGAGAGAAGTGTTAGAGCATGATAGCTAAAAGTACATAAAATAAAACATATGTAGCCTACTTAACCGAAGCTAATAATCATAGCGAAATAAAACTCTTATAAAAAAACCTAGAGAGCAGCAAAAACCTATCCATAAACGAAAATACATTTCCCATTCACGAGCGAAAAAATCACAGATGACGCTCATCGAAGCCAAGTCTTTGTAATCTTTCGCTACTAACTTTTAATTTTGGCCCAAAATATCTGTAAAATATTTCAAAAACGATATGTATCTCATCTGGTGACGCATTGCTAAGCCTGAACAGCTCGCAACAAGCGTTACTTTGATTTCTAAGCCAGATTACTCTCCTCTCGAGTGCTTTAATAGAAAAATTTTGCGCGACTGATCCCTGAGCCCAATTGAGCTGGTACATTGCAATTCTAATTTTGGGCAACCGGATTGTTTAAAAAAGCTCGTTAAAAAGTCATCCAAACTTGCCTGATTAAAAAATGACCGAGCAAATTAAATAGTTCGTGAATCTTTCTGCAGTTTTTGCCTATTCTGTTATGACTTTCGAATATTCCGAAGTTCCAGTTTTTCGTTCAGGTCCTTTTAATACACCCCGCTGAAAAAGAACAACACCAAATTTGTATTGTTTTAGAATATGGTGGGAACATTTAGTGCTACTTGCCCAGTAACCGGCTATCTTTGTTATTATATAATTTTTGTTGAACGACCGCGAAAATATTGAAAGTGAGCAAAGAAACGTGCTACGCCGTAGTCCATTGTATACATCAAGCAGATCAGAGGAATCCTTTGCTAAACTCCTCCAGTAACAGGAGCTCAACTCCTTTGCTTCCCACGGCCAACCAGTAGTTACTAAATTTGGAGGGGAGAATGGGTCAAAAAAGCTCAATAATTTTTGTGTATGCTTCCATTAAATTGCAAAAAGGAACAGAAATCTTCGTAGGCCCTCGCAACCATTTTGTGGAAGCGCGGCAAATTACTTTTTGTTGACTTTAAAAAAATACGGCAAAATTTTTGCCCCCAGCAAAAATTCTAGATTGTTCTATCATAAAGGTAAATATATGGCCAATTATTATTGTTTTTCAATTCTGAGTTTCTGTTCAGTTACGTGGCTCAGGATGACGTCATCAGTCTAGCCTTGACAGTTCAAGAAAATCTGATGTTCTCGGCGTCTCTTCGGATGCGCGACTGTACACATGCAGAGAGGGTGCGTCGCGTGGAGCAGTTAGTCGCGGAGCTAGGTCTGGACCAGTGCCAGCACACCACCATTGGAGACCCTTTTTCCAGCGGCATTTCCGGAGGGGAGAGGAAGAGGTGCTGCATAGGGATGGAACTTGTCAACCAACCGCCTGTCGTATTTCTAGGTCTGTATTTTTTGTAGAACTTTCCAGTCTTGAGGTTGATTTTCTTCCGTTGATCTAACGGGCATATACTTGGTAATGGCTCAATCCGGCCGTGCTATTTTTAAGCTAAGCTATGTTTTCTGAGAGTAAGTCTTTCAGCTTTTACAATAAACAAAAGAAACATATTTTAGGGGAATTTAGCAAAATTGTGTTGCGTTTTTGATCGGTTTTTTGACAACTTTGGGGCCCTACTTTTTTTCGAAGAATTTTCTATCTTGTTCAAAAAACAAATAGCTACTAATCACTTTTTCTTTTCCCTGTCTTGAATAAAAAGTTACATGAATGATCCGAATGCAAGCGTTACATTGCCTCTACTTTTGTACAAAAAAAGATATTCAAGACAAAGGAAATCCAAATGAACTGTTAGTTAAGCAAAAGATTGTCCAGCATGTCATGCTGATGTTTTTTTTCAAGGTCATTCAAAACCCAGATAAAGTACGTTCCGCCAAGAGAAAATACGTCCGTGTTAGGTAAGTTCCGCTCAGCGAAAACTTTTTTTCAGATGAACCGACCACCGGCCTTGATTCTTCCACAGCGTTCAGTGTCATATCGGTTCTCAAAAGGCTATCAACTCTAAGAAACTCTACCTTCATTATCACCATCCATCAACCTCGGTTCTCGATCTACAGTCAATTTGGCAGGCTTCACCTACTTTCTCAAAGTGGGCAGACTGTTTTTCATGGACCAGCAAACGAGGCTCTGTCTTACTTTGAACAACTTGGATACGTATGCGAAGACTACTACAACCCCGCAGAGTTTTTCCTCGATTTGATGCTCCAATCAGTACAACTTAGTGCCTTTAGTCCCGGGTTCGAGTCCCAGCAGGCTCCGATTAAGACCCTTTCATTGGTCGAACATACTGCAAATCAGAGCAATATCAAAGATTTGGTGAAGTGTTTCCGGGCATCTGAGCTGAACAAAGTTCTGCACGATGAATGCGAAACTGTTTTGGCTTCAGAGGAAGGACACTTTTTTGACTCTAATGTCAAATTTTCACGCAGTTGGTTCACGCAACTTCACTTCTTAACAATGAGAAACTTAAAAGGGTTCAAAATTTTTCCTGGAAAAGTGATAGCCTCGTGGGTTGTCGTATTTTTGATTTCCGCAATGCTCGGTTTTCTTCTCTTTGACTGGAAATACGACAAAAAGGGTTTCGAAAACATCAACGGAGTCCTTTTCTTCTTTGTCGTTGTCGTAGTATTCGGAAACTTCGAATGTCTAAATGCCATGCTCGGAGACCGTGAAATCTTTATAGTCGAATCTCAAAACGGTTATTATAGAGTGTCCGCACATTTGCTCGCAAAACTACTAGGAGACGTGATTCCCCGACAGACATCCAAGATAACAGTCTTCGCTTTGTGTCTCTACTTTTTCCTCAACTTAAAACCCAGCATTGATTCGTTCCTTCTTTTCTTTTCCGCTGGTCTGCTCACATGTATAGCAGCTGTTAGCTTATTTGTGTTTGTTGCGGCGTTTACGGGACGTTTCGGGAGTGCCGCTGCATTGCTTCCCGCGATTTCAGTAATGATGATTTTCGTCGCTGGTTTCTTTGCAAATGTTGGAACGTTGCCGCCAGTTTTAGCGAAATTGAAATACGCCAGTATTGTTTGGTACGCCATGTCACTTTTAACAACATCTCAATTCCGAAATGTTGAATTTTGTGACTCTCAGAAACTTGTGGCGGAAAATGGATCCGAAATATCGCCGTACTTATGCGAGAGGGGAGAGAGCTACCTCGATAGATACAGTGTTAACTATTCATTCGCCGGATGTTGCTTGAACTTCATTGGACTCGCTGCTTTTTCCTTATTTTTCTACGTTCTCACATACTTCAGCTGGCTAAGAACTGCCCGTTCGCGAAAATGATCAGCTTGTTTTTATTGCAAATTAATATTTTATTAAATAAAATGTCTTCACATCATGTAATGAATCAATCTAATTTTTGTTTGAAAATTTGATTTCGAGTTATGATTTGGCTTCATGAGCGACTTGGTTTGCCGATTATGCAAGCGTCACAAACAGGGGCGAATCCAGGATTTTCTCGCGGGGGGGGGGGGTGCGGATTTAAATTTTTTTAAGGTCGATCAAATTGATTTTCCGAGCTCTCGCAAATCATTACAAAGATCCTATTTTGACCAAATTTTCTGCGCCGCAAGCAAAATGAAAAAAAAAACGGGCAAAAAAATGCTTTTTGAAAAATTTTGACCAAAAAATTGCGTTTTTTGGACGCGCGCTTCCTTCAATTTTGTATATGTCTGTCAGCCACAAATGAAGATCTTAAAATAGTACAAAGGGGAGACAGGGCTCGAATGCCTGAGAGAGGGCGTCCTCTCCCCTCCCTGAGTCCGCTGGTGGTCACAAATCAGGGGTGTTTAACTTAACAAAAACGAAGTTATACGATAGAAAAGGTAGAGTTAAGACGAAACAGGACTGCGCGTATATCAAGGCAAAGCCCTGAATGTTCCGACGGCCCCTTAATCCATATCGAGTAGTTTTTAGGGTAAGAAAATTCCGAAAAACTATACAATTTGGACAAGATCAAGTGTAAAAATTTGAGTCGAACGAAATTATCACGCACGATTATCTAGCCTAAAATCAATTAGGAAAGATTTTGCTGGGGCAAAATAACTCGCGTTACGGGTGCTTCCAGGATTTTGGATAAAATCTACAATGCGCGCAAAAATTAGTCCAAAGCATGGCCAAATTGGCAATTTTCAAACTCTCAAAACTTTGCAAAAATAAAATATCTGTTCAAACATCTTTGGTAAATATCTTAAATTTTAGTAAAAGTTCTTTAAATTTGGTTTTAGGGAATCCATATCTTCAATGGGGCTTACAACTTTTCTGTTAAAAACCATTATTTTGATCGCCGAAAATTGACTGATTAAAAAACACAGCACCAAGGGTACATATTCCGTTTTCTTCGAAAGTCGGAACAAAAATTTCATATTGAGAACGAGAAAATTAGACGAAATATAAGTTTTTTGTACAACCATTTCTACTTTTTAAAAAAATCGGCAGCCATATCAATTATTTGATCAGAACTCTCTTGAAAATATTTATAAAGAGTATCTTGGATTAAATAAAAGAGGTGAAATAGAAAATACAGACAATCACACAGAGTTGTACAGAAGAAATTAGAAAGTAATTACCAACTAAAAGTTCTCGTAGTTATTCTGAATTCACAGGAGGGTTGGTTGATTTAAAAAAAATAACTCATCTGAATACGTGAAATTTTTTTTAGACTATTTTCGCTTTGCGCCGTGTGGAAATATGGCTTGAAATAGCTGCATTCAATTAAACATAATAGTCTATAGTTTTTCAACCAGGAAAATCAAAATCTATTTGAATGAACTTACTTGTCATTCTTTGTGCAAAACAAAGTAAGTTGCGTTCAAAATACCAAGAAAGTATCGCAACTTGTGGAATTTTTGTTCGAGTCACTCTACATAGCACTAAAGTACAGACGAATTAATCTTAATACCTGTTCAGGTCAAAGGAAACAGCAGATGGCCGGTCATTCCAAAAAAAAACAGCAGACTTCTGAGTAAATTGAATGCAATCCACTTGCAGAAGCATTAACTGATAGCCACATGTATCTGATTGCCCGATCAGGCAAAATGAAAAAGAAGGTTTCAGGATCGCCAAAGGGTGTTGCGCTCTGAATACGTCTGCCTGCGGAGCTGCTATCATATTCTGAGTAACTTTCATGCAACCCAATTGCGGAAGCAGTAACTGACAGCCACATGCATCTGATTGCCCAGTCATGCCATACGAGATCGCAGAGAATTAGCCACTGCAGGTTTGCCTTCAAAAATTCACATTACAAGAATCTATCTGGTCAGGCCAAATGAAATCGCAGATGCTCGGTCAGGCCATACGGATTAACAGTTATATGAGTAAACTTTATGCAATCCTTTTGCAGAAGCACTAACTGGCAGCCACATGTTTTTGATTGCCCCGGTCATGCCATACGAGATCGCAGAGTTCGAAAGAGTGTTGAGCTCAGAATAAATCTTTAAGCAGAACTTCCACTGAAAAGTTATCACATTTTATAAAAGTTGTAAACGCTTCCTTTTTAAAAACATTAAGCTGCGCTCCGCTCTGTCATGTCATATGAGTTTGCAGAATTCCAGAATACCATTAGGTTTAGCGCTGCAGATCTGCTATATAGAATTTATCGCATTTCCCTGAAACCTTATTTGAGAGACATGCAGAAGCACTAACTGACAGCTATATCTTTCTGGTTGCTCGGTCATTCCACTTGAGTTCACCAACTTTGGCAAAAGCGAAGGGTGATGCGCTCACAATACATATGGTCGATGACTCGTTCATGGGAATCTTTCACTTTTTTGGAGTTTTATGCGCTCTAATTGAAGAAACATGAACTGACAGCACAATGTAAATGAAAACATAGTGATGCCATGTGCGATTGCAGATTTCATGAAACACTAAGGGATTATGTGCTGGGAACAGATATGATTACTGAAGTGCTTTTGAGAAATTCACGCTTTTCCGATGTTTCATAGGCTCCATGTGCAGAAACAGTAAATTAGTATACCAAAAGTACCACTAAAACTCATAGCTTCGAAGATTTTTAGAACCTATAAGGAGTCCGCTCAGAAAAAAAACCCAATATTTTTTGACAATGCGAGTAACTTTTGATCGACCAAAAAAGAAGAAGGGAAACGGTGCTGTTTAGACAACTTTGAAAAAGCGCTAGAAGAAGAAAAGTCGCTAGATTTTGTTTCAATTAACCACTGCAGGTTTGCCTTGAGTTCAAGAATTCAAATTACAAGAATCTATCTGGTCAGGCCAAATGAAATCGCAGATGCTCGGTCAGACCAAACGGGTTAACAGATATCTGAGTAAACTTTATGCAATCCTTTTGCAGAAGCACTAAATGTTTTTGATTGCCCGGTCATGTAATACGAGATCGCAGAGTTCGAAATACCAAAGAGTGTTGAGCTCTGAATAAATTTTTAAGCAGATTTTCTAGTGAAAAGTTATCGCGTTTTGTGGAAGTTATAAACGCTTCCCTTTCAAAAGCACTAAACTGCGCTCCGCGTCTGTCATGCCATATGAAATCGCAGAGTTCCAAAATACCATTAGGTTTTGCGCTGCAGATCTGCTATATAGAATTTATCGCATTTCACTGAAATTTTATTTGCTAGCCATGTAGAAGCACCACTTTACAGTTCCAAATTGATCGGTCATGCCACACAAAATCGAAACTTTTGGCAAAAGTGGAGGGTGTTGCGCTCACCATTCATGTGGCTGATGACCCTTCATGAAAAATTTTTCTGGGAATTTTATGCGCTCTAAATGAAGAAGCATAATTAGCATCGCAAGGTAGATGATAAAATAGTCATGCTATGCGTGATTGCAAATTTCATAAAATACTTAAGTACTGGGAAAAGACATAATTACGGAAGTATTTTTGAGAAATTGTCGTTTAATGGATCTTTTATGCGCTCCATTTGCAGATAGAGTAAATTGATAAATCGAAAAAACGCTACATGATTGTTCGGATTTTATAAGGAATCCGCCATTGAAAAAAACTGATATCTTTTGACGATTTGAGTATCTTTCCTTCCATCAACAACAAGAAGAGAAAACTTGCTGTTCAAACAGTTTTGAGAAATCGCTTGAAGAAAACAGTGTTCAAATCGTGTTTTAATTAAGCACTGAAGGTTTGCCTTAAGTTCAAAATTTAACAATCATCGAATCGTTTTCAAAAGGACAGGACATGAATGGGTTCAAAAAATTTCGTAGTTATTTTGAATTCTTGTTCTCGCTTAAAAATTTTCGCTTTCGCGCCCTGTTGGGGAACAATGGTTTAAAGCTGCTGCATTCAAATAGTTTGCTCCTGCTAATCTGTTTTTTTGGATAATAAGAAACTTAAAAAATATCTGAATGATGTGCCTTGTCATATTTTGGGAAAAGAAAAGTCTGTTGCGCTGAAAACATTTCTGGCTGCATATTTCCTTTTGAGAGAGTTATCAAGTAATTTGGAAAATAATGTGTCACTCGACGAAGCATTCACTGACAGTCAGATGTATCTGAATGCCCGGTCAGACCAGTTTAAAAAACAAGTTTCGGTTTTGCTCAAATTAGCCATAGCTACGGAGCTGCTATCGGTTTCTCACTAAACTTTGTGTGATCAAGTTGCCGAAGCTGCACGGTCATACGATACGATATCGCTGAGTGCGGGACCACCTTGCACCGGAAATTTAAAAGTATCGCAAATTATGGAAAAATCATGTGCTCCCTTTTAAAATCCTTAAACTGCGCTCCGCTTCCATGCTCAATCACAGGGGCGGATTTAGGGGGAGGCGGGGGGTGGGGGGCGGACGCTCCCCCCCTTCAGGGATTCGACCCCCTGTCGACCCAAAAGGTCCCCCCTATGGTATTTTTTAAGAAATCCTTTTTTTGCCGACCAACCCTAAAATTTTTCTAAAGGCGCCGTCGGCACCAATATATACTAACTTTGAGGGGGAGCGCGCGCCAAAAAAACGCGATTTTTTTGTCAACATTTTTCAAAAAGTGCCTAAAAACGGCTTTTTGACCTGTTTTTTCAAAAATTGGCCTGCGGCGCAGAAAATTTGGCAAAAACAGGGACCTTTTAGTGCTTTAGAAGAGCTCGGAAAATCAATTTGCTCGACCTTGAAAAAAAAAAGGTCGTCAAAATTTTCGAACATTTTTTGAAAATCCGCCCACCGCTCCTCAAAAAAATCCTAGATCCGCCCCTGCTCAATCATACTATAAAAATAGAAGATCTTGTGAATTCCATTAGTATTGCGATTCTGAGAATTTATCGCTTTTGCAAGAATTCTATGCGCTTTAATTGAAGAACCATAAATTAACTGATGGCGACATTTACCCGAAAGCCCAGTCATGCCAATTGACATAGCAGATTTCTCAAAATGCTATAGATGATGTACTTGGATCAAATCTGACTACAGAACTGCTGTTGAGATGTCAATTTATTAGATGTTTTATGCGCTCCATTTGCAGAAGCTGAAAAACGATCAACCAAAAGACTTCGAAGACTTAGTATAGAGGATGATGTACTTGTTTGACGCGCTCTCCTTAGGAAGAGGTAAATTAGTTTAGTAAAAAACAAAATAAACTCTGACGCTAACTGCTTCAATGACATTCAGAACTTATACGGAGTATACTATGGAATAAGTTGATATCTTTCAAGGATGTGAGTATGTTTCTTTCTATCAACAAGAAGAAGGAAAATTTTGCTGATCAAGCAGCTTGAGAAATCTCAAACAAGAAAGTAGCGCTTTTTGTTCCGACTTTCGATACGAAAGTGACGGAATATTTGTGCTCGGGTGGGTTTTTTTTTCTTCAGACAAATTTCGACTTTTTAACAGGCCATTTTCGACGGAATTTTTTTAAATCATTCAAAAGGTATTGTTGTCCTGAGCTCAATTTTGAAAAGATATTTCACCTGTGATCATTTTTCGTGAAGTTATGAGGGTTTAAAGATTGTCAATTCGGACAATTTGGGACAATTAACGCGCGATATATTTCGCTCTATTAACGCGTAAGCAGAGATTTAATCCGTCTTTTAAATCGTTCCAAATTGGTTCAAAAAAGCTTATTTGCCATAATTGTTTTGTTACAATGAGCAAAATCTATTCTTTTAAACTTTATCTGGCGCGTGGGGGATGATTTCATAAAAAAAATTTCAAATTTTACAAAAAAAGGATTTCATTTTTTTTATTATACTTAATTTTTTTATGTTACTACTGCTCGATAAACCTGAAAAGGCAGTGGGAACAATTAGGGCTTTGCCCTGATACGAGCGGAAGGGACATGAATTGGTCCAATTAACTCTTGTAGTTATTGTTCCGACTTTCGATACGAAAGTAACGGAATATTTGTGCTCGGGGTGGTTTTTTTTCTTCAGACAAATTTCGACTTTTTAACAAACAATTTTTGACGGATTTTTAAAATATCATTCAAAAGGTATTGTTGTCCTGAGCTTACATTTGAAAAGATATTTCACCTGTGATCATTTTTCGTAAAGTTATGAGGGTTTAAAGATTACCATTTTGACCAATTTGGGACAATTAGCACGCGATTTAATTCGCGCTATTAACGCGTAAGCGGAGATTTAATCCGCCTTATAAATCGTTCCAAATTGGTTCAAGGAAGCTTAATTTCCATAGTTGATTAGTTAATAGGAGCGAAGTCTATTCTTTTGTACTTTATATGGCGTGTGGGGGATGATTTCATGAAAAAATTCAGATTTTAGAGTTTTTTTTTTCATTTTATTTTTGTACATTTAAATTTTTGTATGTTACTACTGCTCCATAAATCTTAAAAAACAGTCGGAACATTCAGGGCTTTGCTCTGATACGAGCAGTCTTGTTTCGATTTTACTGTAGGTTTGGTTGATGAATGTGCAACTCAGCTAAGGAGACTTGAATACCCGCAGTTGATTTTTATAGGATTTTATATTAAAGCATTTTCGCTCTGTATTGTGGATCATTGGTTCAAATTGACTGTTACCAAAAAATTTGCTGCTACTACTCTACTTTTCTGGGATTTCGGAAATTAAAAGGTGAAGAGGTGAATCATTATCACCGTTTTCAGCAAACGAATTGACAGCCACATATATCTGAATGAAGTTTCATGCCATATGAGATCGCAAATTTTGGGAAAAGGCAAGGCTGTTGCGTTCAGAATTTATCTGGCTGAGGAGTTGTTACTGGAAAGTTGTTGCAATTTATGGAGTTTTTTTCCTTTCACTTGAAAAAGCACTAACTGACTAACTGAGAGCCACATACTTCTAATTAATCGTAGGTGCCACATGATTTCACAGATTTTGGCAAAAGCGATAAATGTTGCGCTCAGAACTCATCTGGTTGATTAAAAAATGCTCTTTAGAAGTTATCCCTTTCGTGGGTGTTTTGTGGGCTCTAATCACAGAAGCATAAACTGACAGTGACTTGTACGTGAATGCCCATATGAGATTGCTGATTTCAGGAATGGCGCACAGACAATTCGGCCAAAGACAATTCAGCCAATTTGAAATTCAGACAATTCAGCCAAAAATATACAGACAATTCAACCTGAGACAATTCAGCCAGTTTTACAAAATGCCACATTCGAAAGAAAAAAATCGGAATTGGAGCTATTTCTCGGTTTAAGGTCGCCGGTGGGCGCGCTATGCGCGCGTCGCCGCTTTTCGACGATAACCGGCTCTAAATTTCGTATAGAGTCCTACCCTCTGTTGGCAAGCTCGCAACACGTTGGCGCGACTGCGGCGGTCACTATATTTTTGGCTGAATTGTCTCTGGCTGAATTTTCTGCATAATTTTGGCTGAATGGTCTGAATTTCAATTCGGCTGAATTGTCTTTGGCCGAATCGTCTAGACGCGTTCAGGAATACCTAAGTGTGTTGTACTTAAAACAAATCTGTCTGTAAATTTTCCATTGAGAAATTGTCGCAGCTTTTTTGGATGATATTCTCTGCGCCTTATTTGCAAAAGCAGTAAACTGATGAATCAGAAGTACCGTTGACGTTTTTAGTCTTTTAGTCTTTCAGAACTTATATAGAGTCCGCTAGGAAAAAAAATGCTGTCTAAAAATTGCTGTTCAAACAGTTTTGAGAAGAGCAGGAAGAAAGAAACGCCCAATTTGCAATTGATTTAAATATTGTTTTTTTTTGCCTTGAGTTCAGCAATTCACAGTATGCGAACTGACTGATTTCTGAAACATATGAGACTGGGTCCAAAACACTCTTGAAGTTTTCACTTTAGGTTGATATCCTTAATTTATTGTTCCGACTTTCGATACGAAAGTAACGGAATATTTGTGCTCGGGGTGGGTTTTTTTTTTCTTCAGACAACTTTCGACTTTTTAACTAGCCATTTTTGACGGAATTTTTTTTATATCATTCAAAAGGTATTAATGTCCTAAGCTATAATTTGAAAAGATACTCCAGCTGTGATCATTTTCCGTAAAGTTATGGGGGTTTACAGATTTCCATTTTGGACAATTTGGGACAATTAACGCGCGATATATTTCGCGCTATTAACGCCTAAGCGGAGATTTAATCCGTCTTAGAAGTCGTTCCAAATTGGTTCAAGGAAGCTTAATTTCCATAGTTGATTAGTTAATAGGAGCGAAGTCTATTCTTTTGTACTTTATATGGCGTGTGGGGGATGATTTCATGAAAAAATTCAGATTTAAGAGTTTTTTTTTTTTTCATTTTATTTTTGTACATTTAAATTTTTGTATGTTACTACTGCTCCATAAATCTTAAAAAACAGTCGGAACATTCAGGGCTTTGCTCTGATACGAGCAGTCTTGTTTCGATTTTACTGTAGGTTTGGTTGATGAATGTGCAACTCAGCTAAGGAGATTTGAATACCCGCAGTTGATTTTTATAGGATTTTATATTAAAGCATTTTCGCTCTGTATTGTGGATCATTGGTTCAAATTGACTGTTACCAAAAAATTTGCTGCTACTACTCTACTTTTCTGGGATTTCGGAAATTAAAAGGTGAAGAGGTGAATCATTATCACCGTTTTCAGCAAACGAATTGACAGCCACATATATCTGAATGAAGTTTCATGCCATATGAGATCGCAAATTTTGGGAAAAGGCAAGGCTGTTGCGTTCAAAATTTATCTGGCTGAGGAGTTGTTACTGGAAAGTTGTTGCAATTTATGGAGTTTTTTTCCTTTCACTTGAAAAAGCACTAACTGACTAACTGAGAGCCACATACTTCTAATTAATCGTAGGTGCCACATGATTTCACAGATTTTGGCGAAAGCGATAAATTTTGCGCTCAGAACTCATCTGGTTCATTAAAAAATGCTCTTTAGAAGTTATCCCTTTCGTGGGTGTTTTGTGGGCTCTAATCACAGAAGCATAAACTGACAGTGACTTGTACGTGAATGCCCATATGAGATTGCTGATTTCAGGAATGGCGCACAGACAATTCGGCCAAAGACAATTCAGCCAATTTGAAATTCAGACAATTCAGCCAAAAATATACAGACAATTCAACCTGAGACAATTCAGCCAGTTTTACAAAATGCCACATTCGAAAGAAAAAAATCGGAATTGGAGCTATTTCTCGGTTTAAGGTCGCCGGTGGGCGCGCTACGCGCGCGTCGCCGCTTTTCGGCGATAACCGGCTCTAAATTTCGTATAGAGTCCTACCCTCTGTTGGCAAGCTCGCAACACGTTGGCGCGACTGCGGCGGTCACTATATTTTTGGCTGAATTGTCTCTGGCTGAATTTTCTGCATAATTTTGGCTGAATGGTCTGAATTTCAATTCGGCTGAATTGTCTTTGGCCGAATCGTCTAGACGCGTTCAGGAATACCTAAGTGTGTTGTACTTAAAACAAATCTGTCTGTAAAATTTTCCATTGAGAAATTGTCGCAGCTTTTTTGGATGATATTCTTTGCGCCTTATTTGCAAAAGCAGTAAACTGATGAATCAGAAGTACCGTTGACGTTTTTAGTCTTTTAGTCTTTCAGAACTTATATAGAGTCCGCTAGGAAAAAAAATGCTATCTAAAAATTGCTGTTCAAACAGTTTTGAGAAGAGCAGGAAGAAAGAATCGCCCAATTTGCAATTGATTTAAATATTGTTTTTTTTTGCCTTGAGTTCAGCAATTCACAGTATGCGAACTGACTGATTTCTGAAACATATGAGACTGGGTCCAAAACACTCTTGAAGTTTTCACTTTAGGTTGATATCCTTAATTTATTGTTCCGACTTTCGATACGAAAGTAACGGAATATTTGTGCTCGGGGTGGGTTTTTTTTTCTTCAGACAACTTTCGACTTTTTAACTAGCCATTTTTGACAAAAATTTTTTTTATCATTCAAAAGGTATTGTTGTCTTGAGCTTAAATTTGAAAAAGAGTTTCACCTGTGATCATTTTTCGTAGAGTTATGAAGGTTCAAAGATTGCCATTTTGGCCATTTTGACCGATTTGGGACAATTAACGCGCGATATAATTCGAGCTATTAACGCGTAAGCGAGATTTAATCCGTCTTAGAAATCGTTCCAAATTGGTTCAAGGAAGCTTAATTTCCATAGTTGATTAGTTAATAGGAGCGAAGTCTATTCTTTTGTACTTTATATGGCGTGTGGGGGATGATTTCATGAAAAAATTCAGATTTAAGAGTTTTTTTTTTCATTTTATTTTTGTACATTTAAATTTTTGTATGTTACTACTGCTCCATAAATCTTAAAAAACAGTCGGAACATTCAGGGCTTTGCTCTGATACGAGCAGTCTTGTTTCGATTTTACTGTAGGTTTGGTTGATGAATGTGCAACTCAGCTAAGGAGATTTGAATACCCGCAGTTGATTTTTATAGGATTTTATATTAAAGCATTTTCGCTCTGTATTGTGGATCATTGGTTCAAATTGACTGTTACCAAAAAATTTGCTGCTACTACTCTACTTTTCTGGGATTTCGGAAATTAAAAGGTGAAGAGGTGAATCATTATCACCGTTTTCAGCAAACGAATTGACAGCCACATATATCTGAATGAAGTTTCATGCCATATGAGATCGCAAATTTTGGGAAAAGGCAAGGCTGTTGCGTTCAGAATTTATCTGGCTGAGGAGTTGTTACTGGAAAGTTGTTGCAATTTATGGAGTTTTTTTCCTTTCACTTGAAAAAGCACTAACTGACTAACTGAGAGCCACATACTTCTAATTAATCGTAGGTGCCACATGATTTCACAGATTTTGGCAAAAGCGATAAATGTTGCGCTCAGAACTCATCTGGTTGATTAAAAAATGCTCTTTAGAAGTTATCCCTTTCGTGGGTGTTTTGTGGGCTCTAATCACAGAAGCATAAACTGACAGTGACTTGTACGTGAATGCCCATATGAGATTGCTGATTTCAGGAATGGCGCACAGACAATTCGGCCAAAGACAATTCAGCCAATTTGAAATTCAGACAATTCAGCCAAAAATATACAGACAATTCAACCTGAGACAATTCAGCCAGTTTTACAAAATGCCACATTCGAAAGAAAAAAATCGGAATTGGAGCTTTTTCTCGGTTTAAGGTCGCCGGTGGGCGCGCTACGCGCGCGTCGCCGCTTTTCGGCGATAACCGGCTCTAAATTTCGTATAGAGTCCTACCCTCTGTTGGCAAGCTCGCAACACGTTGGCGCGACTGCGGCGGTCACTATATTTTTGGCTGAATTGTCTCTGGCTGAATTTTCTGCATAATTTTGGCTGAATGGTCTGAATTTCAATTCGGCTGAATTGTCTTTGGCCGAATCGTCTAGACGCGTTCAGGAATACCTAAGTGTGTTGTACTTAAAACAAATCTGTCTGTAAAATTTTCCATTGAGAAATTGTCGCAGCTTTTTTGGATGATATTCTTTGCGCCTTATTTGCAAAAGCAGTAAACTGATGAATCAGAAGTACCGTTGACGTTTTTAGTCTTTTAGTCTTTCAGAACTTATATAGAGTCCGCTAGGAAAAAAAATGCTATCTAAAAATTGCTGTTCAAACAGTTTTGAGAAGAGCAGGAAGAAAGAAACGCCCAATTTGCAATTGATTTAAATATTTCACTTTAGGTTGATATCCTTAATTTATTGTTCCGACTTTCGATACGAAAGTAACGGAATATTTGTGCTCGGGGTGGGTTTTTTTTTCTTCAGACAACTTTCGACTTTTTAACTAGCCATTTTTGACAAAAATTTTTTTTATCATTCAAAAGGTATTGTTGTCTTGAGCTTAAATTTGAAAAAGAGTTTCACCTGTGATCATTTTTCGTAGAGTTATGAAGGTTCAAAGATTGCCATTTTGGCCATTTTGACCGATTTGGGACAATTAACGCGCGATATAATTCGCGCTATTAACGCGTAAGCGGAGATTTAATCCGTCTTATAAATCGTTCCAAATTGGTTGAACGAAGCTTATTTGCCATAATTGATTTGTTAAAAGGAACGAAATCTCTCATTTTTTACTTTATATGGCGTGTGGGGGGTTGATTTTCATTAAAAATTTCAAATTTTAGAAAAAAAAATTTTCATTTTATTTTATTTAATTTAATTTTTTATGCTATTACTGCTGCTCCATAAACCTTAAAAGGCAGTCGGAACATTCAGATTCATGGCTTCGCCCTGATACGGGCAGTCTTGTTTCACTTTAGGTTTGATAGATGAAAAAATGAATCATTCGTAGTTGTTAGGATCCGTTCGCTAAATATTTTCGCACCATGAAGCATAACAATGGTTCGCATTTGCTGCCACCAAAAAATGCCGCTATTAGTGTGTTTTATTGAAGTATAGAAAAATAAAAAGTCAAGAAGAAATTCAAAACCACCGTTTTAGGCAAATCAACTTACAGCCACATGTATCTCGTTGAACTTCCATGCCATTTTAAAAGGCAGGTTTCGGAAAAAGTGAAGAGTGTTGTGCTCAGACTATATCTGGCTGCGCAGTGGCAACAGAGAAATTATCGAAATTTCCAAGAAATTTGTTCGTTTTACTTACGAAGCACTAACTGACCGGTAATGCAAAAAAAGTTTGCAGGTTTTGGGAATAACAAAGACTGTTGCGCTCTAAATACATTTGGATGCGGAGCTGATATCAAATTTCTATGATACTTTCTGAAGCACTAACTGACAGCCACATATATCTAATTGCTCGGTCATTCCATACGAGATAGCATAGTTAGGAATACAAAAGGGTTTTTCGCTTAGATATTGCGAGGCCGATCTGCCACAGAGACGTTTTCGCCTTATCATAGAGACGTTTTCGCTTTATTAGCTCTAATTGTATGTTTGTGGAAACTGTATGGGCTTCGTAACAACTGTAACAACCATTTGTGCCTGAATTAACGGCCATACCATCCTAGACTCTAAAATTTGAGAAAACCAAAGAGTGTCGCACTTAGAGTACATCTGGCTGCGGAACCGCAATTGAGACGTTATCGCATTTTGTTGAAACTTTTCTCTACTTGCAGTAAAACTAATTTTTTTGTTCAAAGCAATTTTGGTGTTTTGACCTTCACAGACTTTCAAAATTGGGAGTCCCCAAGGGAAAGTTACTGGTATCTTTCGATCTTGTGAAATTAATTCTTTCTATCACCAAGAAGGAAATGCTGCCGTTGAAAGACCTTCGTTCAGCTGCCTTCGCCCACTTCTTGTATTTTGAGCACCAAAAGTTTACCTTGAATGCAACAACTCACATTACAAGAACCGCTTTCTTTTCCAAACGGATTGGAGATGAATGAGTCCAAAAACTCTTGTACTTATTTTGACTTCTCTGTAGGCTTGATTGGAAAGGTACTCAGCTGCTTAGATCTGAATACCCGGAGTATTTTTTGGTCCAAAACTGTTTTTGGTCCAACTTTTTTAGATCAATACTTCAGCCCGGTCTTGAATGTCTTGAAGTTACCAAAAATTTGCTATTCAGTCAAAAAACCAGTCTATTTTTCTTGGTTTTGAAAATCAAAAATATTAAGCGAAGTTCACAAATATTGTTTATAGCAAACAAAGTGTCCGCTGCCTGAATCTGAATGACTGCGTAGATTTTAGGAAAAACCAAAGCGTGTTGCACTTAAAATACATCAGATGAAAAAAATTTTGCTTCTAAGGCCAGAAATTACAAAATCTTTTTAGCTGCAAAGGCGATGATCCAACTAACATAAAAAAAATGCTCAATCAAACTTTAATCCAACACTTAGGACTTTCCTACAAAAACAGAACGCCTAATTATCAAACAAATGAAGGCGGCTGCGTATCGGAATTAAAAGCTAAAAGTCTGAAATTATGTGATATCTCATTTAGGTGGAGGTCATTCCAGTTAAACAAATCATTTCTCTAAAATTTACTTTTTGTTTTATTTTTAAAGTTGAACAAAAGTTTGTAATTTCTGATTAATTTGAGGTTGTATGATTATGATGAAGCTATTCATCTGTTAAAAACTAGTGAAGAAAGAGTTTTTAAAAGCTTTCTACAACGAGTAACATTTCTTCAATAATTGTTCCGACTTTCGATAGGAAAGTAACGTAATATTTGTTCTCGGGGTGGGTTTTTTTTTCTCAGACAAATTGTGACTTTTCAACTAGCCGTTTTTGGCGCAATTTTTTATATCATTCGAAGGCTATTGTTGTCCTGAGCTTGAATTTGAAAAGATATTTCACCTGTGATCATTTTTTGTAATGTTATGGGGGCTTAAAGATTGCCATTTTGGCTAATTTGGGACAATTAACGCGCGATTAATTTCGCGCTATTAACGCGTAAGCGAGATTTAATCCGTCACAGAAATTGTTCCAAATTGGCTCAAGGAAGCTTATATGCCATAATTGATTTGTTAATAGGCGCAAAATCCATCACTTTGTACTTAATATGACGTGTGGGGGGATGTTTTTACATAAAATCTCAAATTTTTTCAAAAAAAATTATTTCTTTTTTTATTACTTTGATATTTTTCATCTTTTTAATGCTCCATAGACCTTAAAAGGCGGTCGGAACTTTCAGGGCTTCGATACGAGCAGTCTTGTTGTTCCGACTTTCGATACGAAAATAACGGAATATTTGTGCTCGGGTGGGTTTCTTTTTCTTCAGAAAAATTTTGACTTTTTAACTAGCCATTTTGACGGAATTTCTTATATCATTCAAAAAGTAACGTTGTCCTGAGCTTAAATTTGAAAAGATTTTTCACACGAAGATTTTTTTTGTAAATTTATGAGGGTTTAAAGGTTGTCATTTTGGCCATTTTGACCAACTTGGGACAATTAACGCGCGATATAATTCGAGCTATTAACGCGTAAGCGAGATTTAATCCGTCTTAGAAATCGTTCCAAATTGGTTGAAAGAAGCTTGTTTGCCACAATTGATTCGTTACAGGGAGCGAAATTTATCCCTTAGTACTTTAAATTGCATGTGGAGTGATGGTTTTCACGAAAAATTTCAAGTTTCAGAAACATTTTTTCAATTTTTTTTCTATCTCGCGAATAGTAAAAAGAAAAAATAGTAGAATATAAAGGATTTTCATTGTCAGTCTTCATAAATTCCAAAAATAATTGATTATATTCGATTAAAAAAGGAATATAATGTTACTATTTTTCGAAACAAAAAAAAATCATTATTATCGATTATAATCGATTAGTTTTTGAAAGTCTGTTTCTCAAATTTTATTGAAGTATAATCCATATAATGGATTATAATCCATTATTATTCAACAAACGTCATCGCTTTGTTTGGTTTTATTTTTGATTTGTTTTGTTTTCAGTTGGTTACCGAACTAAAAGAAACAGTAATTTTGTACTTATGGCCATCAGAGATTTAGGGATGTCACCAAAACTGTTATCATTATAATGGATTATTAAATCGTTTAAACATCTAAAATTGGCGCTCATAATTAATTATGTTTTTGTTAAAAGTACGATTATAATTATAACATTAATCGATTAGTTTTTTTTACTGAGTTTGGGATTACATTTAAAAAATTTTTGTTATTACAGCTCCATAAACCTTAAAGGCATTCGGAACTTTCAGGGCTTCGCCCTGATACGAGCAATCTTGTTTCTTTTGGGCTGAGTGTTTATTTTGATCACTGTTACATTTTGAACTTTTCGCTAAACTCTTTGAGACCCTTTTCAAAAAATCTATTGCGTTCTTTTTTTTTACTTTTTCTGTTCTGAGTTTTACATTTGATTTTTCAGCGCTATAAAATTTATCCAAAAAAATTAGAAAATGAGTAATTTGCAAACAGCAAAATGGAAATATGCGCCAAAAATTACAACAAAATAGCTTAAATTGAAAAGTTTATTTCAACACGCGAAGTCAAAATTGTTATCAAAACTTTTTGATTCAGAACAGAAGTTTTTCTTTTTACTGCTTCAAAATGTTGATTTCGCCAATTCACTTGTTTTCAAGGCCTCAAACGTTCCGCAAATTGTGAACATGTTTTTGACTCAAAAAATAAAATCCAAGCTGAGTCTGTAAAATTTTTTTGAGCAAAACGTGTTCGAAACTGTTACATCCGTGAAATAACTACTTAATCGTTATGAGCATCTTTTTGGAATGTTATCTGAAAAAATACAGTTTGGTTAAAATAAAATTTGGTTAGCGTTAGCAAAGGGGCGACTTGGCTTTCGCAAAAGACAAAGTGGAATCGCAGACAAAAACATAGCTTCCTTAATTGTTCCGACTTTCGATACGAAAGTAACGGAATATTTGTGCTCGGGGTGGGTTTTTTTCTTCAGACAAATTTCGACTTTTTAACTAGCCATTTTTGACGGAATCTTTTTATATCATTGGAAAGGTATTGTTGTCCTGAGCTCAAATTTGAAAAGATATTTCACCTGTGATCATTTTTCGTAGAGTTATGGGGTTTTAAAGATTGCCATTTTCGCCGATTCGCGACAATTAACGCGCGGTATATTTCGCGCTATTAACGCGTAAGCGGAGAGTTAATCCGTCTTAGAAATCGTTCCAAATTGGTTAAAAGAAGCTTATTTGCCCTATTTGGTTTGTTACAAGGAGCGAAATCTATCCTTTTGTTTTTTATATGGCGTGTGGGGGGATGATTTTCATAAAAAACTTCAAATTTTAGAATTTTTTTTTTCATTTTGCTTTATTTAATTGAATTTTTTTAATGTTATTACTGCTCCATAAACCTTAAAATGCAGTCGGGACATTCAGGGCTTCGCCCTGATACAAGCAGTTTTGTTTGTATTGTTTGCACTTTCAAGGATAAGTCAGAATAGATTATGCTGGGGTGTGGTTGTTTTCCTACAGACAATTTTTGTTCCGACTTTCGATACGAAAGTAACGGAATATTTGTGCTCGGGGTGGGTTTTTTTTCTTCAGACAAATTTCGACTTTTTTACCTAGCCATTTTTGACGGATTTTTTTTATCATTCAAAAGGTATTGTTGTCTTGAGCTTAAATTTGAAAAGATATTTCACCTGTGATCATTTTTCGTAAAGTTATGGGGGTTTAAAGATTGCCATTGTGGCCAATTTGGGACAATTAACGCGCGATAAATTTCGCGCTATTAACGCGTAAGCGGAGATTTAACCCAACTTATAAATCGCTCCAAATTGGTATAAGAAGCTTATTTGCCATAATTGATCTGTTACAAAGAGCAAAATCTATCCTTTTCTACTTAATATGGCGTGTGGGGGGATGATTTGCATAAAAAATTTCAAATTTCAGAAAAAAAGTTTTCTTTTTATTTTATTACCTTTAATTTTTTTATAGGTTATTACTGCTTCTTGAATATTAAAAGTCAGTCGGAACATTCAGGGCTTCGCCCTGATACGAGCAGTCTTGTTGACTTTGCAGCCAACAATTTTGTGGAATTATGAAAAATTTGAATGAACAGATTCCTTACATTCAAAAAGGACGAAAGTTCTGTTCTTGATAAATTTTTGAATAAAAGTGAGGTTGAAACGTACAAATTTGTTCAAAATTGGATTTTCCAACAATTTCGGTAACAGCGCAGCTTAGTGCGCAAAAAATTCGGGTTAAAAATGCATTCCCAACTAAAAATGAGCAAGTTGATTGATTAACTTTATATTATTCCATTACTAACATCAGAATTGATGTCTCTGCATTTAAAATTACAGCCAGCGGGAGGTTTCAGAAACAATGGCATATTTTGATTTCAAAACTTTAATGTACCAAACCCTATTTAAACTAATATTTGATGTTCTGAATTGCTGAATGGCAAAAAAAATGTTTCAGCCTGACAAGGATTTATAGAACATTTTTCATGCAGATTGCCATGAACTGTTTATCAAAAAATAGGTTTTGTATTTTTATTGAATTGAGGCAAGCTGTTTTCACTTACTGACAAGTTAAAAAATGCAAAATTGTCACTTTGTTCCTGGCATGAGAGTCGGGTAGGGGTATTTTTTTGGAAATTTTCTTCTATTTTGTAGAATTGAAATTAAAACCTACCTCATAGACGTTGAGGGGAATTAGAACCTTCAGGGTTTCGCCCTGATACGAACTGTCATGTTTTTTTTTTGCACTCGAAATGAAATAGTACAATTAAAAAGACGTTTCTCTAAATATTGTGCTGAAATTGTGTAATATTTGGATTTTAATTATTCTAAATTAATTGTTGCTTGATTCTAGGTGAAAAATTTTCTGCAGTCGTTTTGTCTCTCTTAAGTTTTTCACTCGCGCTAATCATTGTCTATTAGCATTTTGAGCTTCCATGGTTTTCACACTGGATGAAACCATGTTCAAAACTTTGTTCTTACGTGACTCGATGGTCTTCTCGATGTTAAATAATAGACTCAAAACTATTGTCGTAATATTGTATTTTTTATATGTATTCACCAGATACTATACATATTAGTTGAGTCATTGGATATTTTGCTGCTCCAAGTTCAGTTTTACCATTGGTTGATTCCTTATTCGTATTATGTTTCCTCCAGATCTGGTACAGCTTTTAACCTTGTGGCGATACGATTCCCAGCTCCTCTTGGATCTGGCTTTTATATGCCTGGATTTCAGCTGCAGTTGCGCCAGGAGCTGGCGGGTTCGCGCCGGTTCGAGGAGGCGAGGTTATACCCAGCTCGTTTTGAAGTTCGGTTCTATATTGTTGCAGTTCTGCTGTAGATGCGCCTGGGCCTGGAGCAACCGCCCCGGTTCGGGGAGGTGAGGTTATACCCAGCTCGTTTTGAAGTTCGGTTCTATATTGTTGCAGTTCTGCTGTAGATGCGCCTGGGCCTGGAGCAACCGCCCCGGTTCGGGGAGGCGTTTCAATTCCCAGTTCTGCTTGGATCTGGGTTTTATATGCCTGGATTTCAGGTGCAGTTGCGCCTGGGCCTGGAGCAACCGCCCCGGTTCGGGGAGGCGTTTCAATTCCCAGTTCCTCTTGGATCTGGGTTTTATATGCCTGGATTTCAGCTGCAGTTGCACCTGGAGCTGGAGGATTTGCGCCGGTTCGAGGAGGCGAGGTTATACCCAGTTCGGCTAGGAGATCGTTTTTATATGCTTGCAGCTCTGATGCAGATGCGCCTGGTCCTGGAGCAGTCGCTCCTGTTTCAACACTTGTCCCATTCATTGGCATTGCCATTGTCAATTGCTGATGAACTGTAACCAGCGCCATCAAAACTAAAAATGAAGAATATAGTTACAGAGATAGCGGAAAAAGTTTAGATAGGAATGCTAATTAATGTCTTCCTGTGCGCGGGAAACTCAAACATGTTTTTATTGAGGAAAACTGGTACAATCGTTCTTCAGTTTTTTTCAACTTCAAAATAAACTTTTCGGCGTGATTACAGAGCTGTCTCATTGTTTTTGTCAACTAGAGTTCGGCTTATTTCTAAGTTTTCCTCTTGATTTATCTTTTCTTTTGCAAATTAGCTAAGAATGAACATTTTTAGCGTCGGTAGAAATACTGTAATCATAGGTCACTAATACATGCATCTCACGTTTGCCCTGACGGTGTTTGAAAAAACTTTCGAAAAAACAAGGGAATAGGTTATTCTCATGAGCAAAGAATAGCAGAATGCGCGAACGTTCTCAACCAATCAATGCCCTTTAAACGGTCCTAAACTGACTGATTTTGTTGCTTATTTCTTTTTGAATTATGAATAAAGAGTTCTGATGAAACTTCAATGTTATCGCGCATGAAGGGCGCCCAGTCAGAAAAAGTGAATGACGCGCCATCAGAAATTGACCTCTTTGTCACCTCGCAAGTCTTTAACATTACTTTTAGATCGTAGAAAATTTTCAACTTTGTATCATCAAGCTCTCAAAAATTTTGAGTGAAACATGTAAAAGTAAAAATACTAACCAAACATTGTCATCATGATTGAAAAGTTTCCAATTTTTGCCAACTTGATTCCTCAGAAATGCTTGAGATAATGAATTCTGAAAGTTTCAGATACTGGTCTTAACTTTTCACAAGCTGCTGTTTCCACATGTGTGCCTCAAATAAGACGGACACGCTTCATGTGGTTTATTTTACCTTCGTTTTTGTTCCATTTAATTTCATTTTGGTTGATTCAATAATAATTTGACCGAAAACTGACCTGAATTTACTAACTGACCATCCAAAATTACCATGAAGTTTTCGGCTTTTTGAGCTCCAGTTTTTAGTAATTTGAGTGCATGACTAAAATGTATAAAGTCACGGCATGTTAATTTGAAAACAGCTTAGAGTAGATGGTAAGTTTGTTCCAACCGATAGGTTCCGTACGGCAACATCTTCTTGTCTTGATCGGCGACATCTTGAGAAGATCTTGCTCGATACAGTTACAGATTAATACACCGTGTCCATGCTCAGCAATGCGATAACTTTTACCATCAGATGAATGTTTCAATATGCTTGACAAACTTAATCTATATTTTTGTGATTAATTAGCTCAGTTAATAGTTCATCATTTATTCAATCAATCAGGATAAAAGAAATTATACGTAATTTCCAAGGCAAAAGGTGATGATTTAATAGTGAAGAAAGCTACTGTATTTTGGACCAATTTGGGCCATCAATCAAGTTAATCAAAGTATATATCAAAGGACCCACTGATCCAAAGTTTTTTCCGGCAAAGTCTATTTCAAATCAAACTTTCAACAATCAACTTTTTACCGTCCATGAAAAAGTTTGTTTAAGTTTTTGGTGCACTCATTTTCATAATTAAATTTAAGGGGCGTCAAAGATTTCTCCAAATTGTGTGTGATTGATCATACCCGGGTCGAGGTTTGCAATTTGTTTCGACCGAGGCGGGTCGAAGACATGTCAGAGTTCGACCAAAAATCCATTGTAGAGAACGCCCCATAGTCAACCTCATCGTCTAAACATAAAGTCGAATCTGTCGAAACATAAAGTCGAACACAAAATCGAAACATAAAGTCGAGTTGGTCGAAACAAAGTCAAACACAATCAAAGTGTTTTCCAGAGACTGATAGGTGAGGCAGTGGCTATAATCTGAGTTGATGTGGTATGAGCCGAGCTGAGGCAGTGAGAAGAAACTATGGTCTAAGGATTTTCCTCAGCATGGACGCAACAAGTGCTTTATAAAATGCGCCTTCAATCATGATAAATCAATTATCAAAAAGTTCAATATTTTTCATATAACTACACTATCAAGCTTGTGAGCGTTAGCGTATTAGTGCGTTCATTCTTTTTTTTCTAACCTATCGCGCTAATAAAAAGTATTCATTAAAGTGTTCATTTGGCGGCACTTTTGCTATAATTAATTACAATCTCTAGTATTGGAATTTTCATAGCTTCTGTTCTCTGCTTTATTTATGGCTGGGGGTTGTGTTCCCTTAAGCTTCCGTGGCTAAGTGGTTAGTGTGAGCGACTCTTGGTCGCAGGATTGTACCAGAGTCTCAATGTGAGCGACTCTTGAGTGCGACTCTTAAAGTCTCTTGATCGCAGGATTGAACCAGACAAATAGCCGAATTTTTGACGAATTCGAGGCTTGTTTTTGGTTTTTTTATTGCACTTTAAAGAGCTGCATTTTTTCTTATTCTCGCTAATTTTTGCGAGGCGAAGCTTCACCTCATTGTAATTTTTCAAAAAGAAATAACATTAGCGGTAAATAACAAGTGAGTAATAAGTCTGTTTTTCAGACGACTGGGTTTCAGTAGGGTTTCATTTTTCTACAATTTTGGAGTGATCTACGAAAGAGTTCAGTTTTTTGTTGAATCAAATTTTTTCTATTCCCAAAAAAAACTAACAAAACGCCAGAAAAGGAAAAACAAATTTGTCAAAAACCCTGAAAAGATGAGTTTATCTAGATATAATTTCAAAAAATTTTGTATCGGCTACCCTGAATAAAATTAATGCGCTACTTAAACTTCAGAAACTTAGCCCTATTTTCATTAAACATGATTTGCCCGCACCGATTTTTTATGAATCAAATCATTAATAATTCATCTTTTGTGGCAAACTATGGGACTGTAACATAACTATTGGTAAGCATTCAGAAAATGCTGGCTTTAATTCAATTTTTCTAGCAAAGAAATGCAACCAATAATGTCAATTATTGGTTTATCATTCAAAACAGAAAACAGTTTGTCTATCCGAGCAAAGAGATCCTTTTGTTCTGGTTTTCTGCCTCTTGAAACCGGGACTAACGTTTTAGCTTAAAAATGATTATATCTTCCTGTTGGAACCAGATCTAAACTAGTATTTTTCATTGGTTATTATTATGATATTTTATCTCTATAAAATATTAAATACTAACCAATCATACTCCATCAAACTAACAACCCACTTATTTGTAAGTGTTGATACTACTTGTAGTTTCAACACCAGAACAATTTGAATTAAACTTAGAATACTGTTGTTCTCATTCTGGAACTAACTTGCGCAAACCGGTGTACACTAGATCTATTGAGACAAAGAGATATAAGAGTAAGATTAAGATTGGTTTTAGACTAAGAAGTTGCACGAATCTATCCGGCCGAAAATAAGATAGCGTGATGAGCAGACGGTGTACCTTATCTGAAGTTACTCTATGAGCATAGTAACCAATACATAACTCATCTGGTGCGACCAAAAGTCTCGATTAGACGTTAACTAACTTAGACTTAGAAAAAATATAGATTAGAATTAGACAAATACAACATTTTGAAAAAATGTTGTATGACAAAAACTTAGTAGATATGTCTCTACGACTCAATAGATCAAATCCAATATTCCGAACAATACGAGAACTACCCGGTATTGGAAGAAGACCTCGAACAAGAGACGACATACGATTAGGAAGAAATCTACCAATCGATTTCATGATAGTACGACCATAACGTGATCAAACTTTTGTATTTAGGATACTACAAGCAGTAAATTTAAACTTTCATTTACTGACATAATACTTTGAAAAATTTTCTTCAATAACCTTTCATGGCGCTAAACCTACTAATTGTACAATAACGACGGATAAAAACAACACTTGTCGTTTTCCTTAAATCAGCTGTAACTTAAATAACATCATGAAAAAATATTTATTGAATCTAAAATACAAAATTAGTTAGTATAAATCATACATCGTTAGAGTATATATAATTCATTTTTTCATCCCAGCTTCATCACCTAAAACATAACAGCAAATCGCAAAAACTAACAACCATCAAAACTAAAACTTAACCCTAACCTTTTATCAATAAACTATCAAGGCTTGTCTTTGTTTTCACTTAAGTAAATTTATTTTAAATAACAGATCATCAAGGCTTCTCTTGGATCTTTAAATTAAATTAAACTATATCAAAATTTCTAGAGGCCTAAAATCATCAAGGCCTATCCTTGGATCAAATAGTACAATTTTCTTCCCTCCCCCCAATTTAATTAGTGTCTAACGACCTCAAACGTCGATTCACTGCCCAACCCTTATCAAAGACCCAGAATTAACAGAAAATTTTCAAAAAATTAACCATTTTAATTAAGATAAACAGTGAAGAACTTCGATTACTCATCCTTCACTTGATCCCCCTGCTCTTAGATGACCCAGGCTTAAACACTTAAACTTAGTAAGTCATAAAATAGTATCTAACGAACTACTTGCATTCTAATTATACCTGAACCTTATGGATCGATTTACTATTCTCTAAACTTTGATCACAAATCACAACCCCTAAGTAAAATTAGCTATGTCTATCTTAGCTTAGAATTTGTCACGAGAAAGTAAAAATCATTCTCAGGAATCGATATACGCTTTTCTCTTCAACCCAACAAAACCACAAAAAAAGCAGAACCAAATGAAGCTAACCACAAAAAATCGTAAAAATTAACAGTTTAAAAAGTTAGAATCATTAATCCAGATTTTGCACCCATCATCCTAAACCTTATGTCAAGAGACAATTTCGGAAACAAACAAACAATCCTAATACGTAATGAACGACGAAAGATACGACCTCGTAATCACACCACACAGACAATCAGTAGGATACATGAGAACAAAAAGACAAACACTAAAAAAAAATTATTAACAAACCAAAAACAAATTATTAGGAAAAAATTCAGAATCAGAAACAACCGCAATACAAGAATTTCACAATTTAAACGACTCAATAAACAAAAACCATCAAATTGAAGATCAAATATAATTTACTGACTCAAAACCACGTCACCATCATCAATAAAAGGGAAACGTAGAATAAAAATTGCTACACAAACAAACCAAAACGTTTGTAAAATTGGAATCAACCAAAAAAACACAGTGAAAATTACACACTAACAGTCATACAACACAAAAATGATTCGAAATGAAGATAACTCAAAAAATTCAGAAATTCCAGTCTTAGTACATCCATTAACTGAAGCCCGAGGACAGGTACAATTTTGCCAAAAATTAATCGCAAATTTATTCGAAAAAGGAGAAAGTTCGAGCACAAGAGACTTTCCCGATGTAAAAATCAAAAGACAACTTCTTGACCACTATACTAAAGGTATATGTAGTCTCACATCACAATTTGGAATCTACACAATAGAAATCAAATCACCAAATGAATTTCATGACAGATATCTCATTCAAACTGATGACATAGACATTGAATTTTCAAACGTTTTTACATCATACATCGAAAAAATACAACACCAAAACTCAATAAGAGCAAAATCAATATTCACAAATGATGTATTTTCCTTTATCTATAAATAGTTATCTATATTAGAATTGAAAGATTCTCAAAGCGATTCACCAACTCAAACATCTCGACACACAATTGGACGACAGTAAATACACATATTTTCAAAATTTTTAAATGCAATCAGAGAAGATCTAACAAAAAATGACATAAGACAACATATAAATACGACATACAAAAAATCTTAGCATGGTTCATAATTGATTATTTTAGTCACAATATTGGTCTTATTGCACATGCAAGAAAAAATATTAGACCACAAAATACAGATGACGAAACCGTATTAGCAGAACAATCAGATTATGTTTGGGACCCTGAATGATCTCATGAATCATTTATTAATATACCAACAGATATATCAAGTCAAGCAAACAGCACTATCTCTATTCACAAAGATTATGTTAGAGTATACCCACTTACAATTGACGCAACACCTTTAAACTATAATGAATTTTTCCATGAAAGAACAGGAAATAACAGTTTAAACTCTACATTTATAAATAATGACAACTTAAATGGAACAAGAAATCTTACACAACAAGATATACAAACACAATCACATTTTGTAAGCGAAGAAAATGTTGAAACAACAACAAAAACAGAAGCACAACGAAGCATTTCACCTATTCAACCAAGTTTTAACAACACCAAAAATAAAAAAAAAACCAACGCTACAACAAACAATAATACAATCCACAGTAAAAACACTCTGCTGCACAAAAATATTCACAAATTGATTACCCAACGTTCCGACTAGTAACAAAACCATCATACAAAACAATAAACATCACAAAGAAATAATTTTACAGAATCTAGTTACAACTATGTAAATGGACTAAAAACAACAAAACCTTCTAATACAAATACTCAAAACTAATTCTTTTCACAAAGTCAAAAAAACACCACAAACGATCTCAAATTCAGTAAATTTTCATGATCAACCGCAATCCTCACAAGAACCAAATGAAAACTACCAATTTTTTTTTAACAAAATAAAAATAAAACAAGTTAATACCATACCAGAAAACCAACTTCATTATTATACGCCAAAATATTTTCCATCAGATAATGAAGAATACTATAATCAAAAATCACCAACGAAATTATTCAAGCCAATGACCTCGTTCTTACAAAAATTGACCAACCAGATATTTTTTGAACCATACACACAAAATCAACATCTTACAACAATAATTTTCAACAACCGAATCCAGTTAACACACAATCATACCAACCAACTCAAATGCATAACAAAATTCCACTGACATATTATTTACAAACAACATGAAATAACAAAAAAGACAACATACAAATTTTTCTCAAATGCCACATGCCGCAGAATCACTGCAAATGACTATGATTCCATACCTAATGGGTGGATCATCAAAATCATCAAATAAACCACTTATGGTATTTACAGGCACAGACCCTGAATACTCTGTAGAAGATTACCTAAACGCAGTCACAGCAAATTAAATTTTAAATATAGGACCTGAACTAGCAAACAATCCAATTCGACAAAATTGGATACATAGACGCACAGCTTCAATCCAAACCACACACTTGACGGCGCAGCCAAGAATTGGTTTTCAATTTTACATATACAAATAAATTCAGA
>NC_087065.1:55313665-55457601 GCF_963678635.1 Symsagittifera roscoffensis
ATCATAAACCATTAATCTTTCTTGTTACACAAAAATCAAGACCAAACCATAGAGTTTATAAATTTCAACTCATTTGAATTTCATTCTGAAACTTACATTTCTAGCAGGAAAAAACCTTGCACTACCCGTACTCTCAGTAGAATTACACCACATGAGTTGTTAACATGAAAAACAACAGTTGAAATACAACAAAAAAAAATTTTTTCTTGCAAAAGATGAATTTTCACCAAGATTACAATGCAAATATGCAGTAAACTGACATAGACCAATCAAAAATAAATAATCTACAACATTTTCCACCATATCTACATTGTCAAATCAATCACTACGAAGTAGACCAACTAGGAAAACCTACATTCAAACCGATATCATACTCTTCATGGATAAAAAACAACACACAGCAGAAACCAATAAAACAAACATTATATAAAAAAGATCTATTCACTTTATTAATAGAAAAAAACCTCACTGATAATATAATTTTTTCAGGCGCACCAAATAATGATTCAAAAAATACAATAAATTATGTTTTTAACGTTCATGAACCACTAGATACAAAACCTCTTCAAAAAATGAAATTGAAAACATTTTTCTCCCAATAACAGAAAAAATAACACTCGAATTATTACAGAAACATCAAAATCTTGATCCAGTTAGAAGACAATTAAAATCTTGGCACAAATATAAGACCAAGCCAATTAAAGCCGATAACACCATTCTAGGAAATAAAACCCTTCTTAGATTTTTCAAAAAATTAAACAATACCTCTATCAACGAAAACACAGATATTCTAGAAAATCAAACATCCGATATCAAAATACCTTACCTACCTTTAAATATGACGCTTATAGCCTTTCATACCTCTCACTCTTTACAGACTAAAGGACACTCAGGAGCTAAGAAAACATACTCAAATTTTAAACAAAAAATTTTGTTTTCCAAATGCAACAAATTGGATAAAAGTATGATGCAATGATTGCATAACATGTCAATTAAACAAACCATACCCAAATCAAAAACAAACAGCAGAAAAACAAGATTTTAAAGGACAAAGTCTATACTTCAATCACAGATTTTCATTCCATACAAAAAGACCAATATCACCGACATCAGAAGGAAACTCATATATAATGGTCATAGTCGATGCATTCACACACTACGTACGTAGCAATTAACCCAGTACCTCACTGTAATGCCTATTATGCATATACAACAGTTTATGAACACTGGATAGCAAAATTCGGTTTTCCCGAAATCCTTGTCACAGACAATGGCACTGAATTTATAAACAACGAAATCATTACACTATGCCTCATATATAATATTAAGCCCAAACCACGTACATCTCATGTACCTAGGACTAATGGATAAGTCGAAGGCATGAACCGTTCATTACAAGAACATCTCAGATGTATCATCAACGGAAATGACACACGATATACTGAATGTTCAACAGATATTAAACTGTTTCCATTATCTTATAACTTACAAATAACAACAACTTTAGGACTATCGCCCTATGAAATGGTTTTTAAACAAAAACCACGAAAACCAATAAATTTTACAGCAAATTTTTCAAAAAATACACAAGGTTATAGCCAACCCACTAAAGAATCAATATGTTAGAATCTTCCACTATATACCCACGATGGAGATCAATTCCATCGTCCACAAATTTTATAAATAGCTTCCGGTACACACACCAAATGGATTTTAAACAGAGATAAAAAAAAAGAACGAAATTTACCAGAAAGTAACAAAAAAATTGTTACAAAGACAAAATATTAATTTCCAAATAAATTCTCGATTTACCCCAGCTACAAATTTAAAAATCGGAACATTTGTTTTAACTCCAAATTTTACAACCCAAAAATTGTTTCTAAAAAATTACAACCACGCCGAAAGGGACCATATCAAATAATTGATAAATCCACTGATGTAACATACAAAATTACAGACCTATAAAAAAAGAAGTCGTTCAACATCGAAACAATCATTTACCTTATTATCTGAAAGAGTACGCTCTTTGCGAACTGACTGAATTATACTCTTTCACAGGACTTAAAGTTATTCAAAGTAATCCAGATCACGAACAAAATCAAAGCACTGATATGAAACCTATCCAAAAACCATTGGATAAAAATGAAAAAGAACTTCCCGAAGAAACATCAAAAAATGTAGACAACAAAAAGATAACTCAAACAGAAAGAAAAAATCGTAAATTAGAAGAAAAAGTTCCACCACAAGATCAAAAAAAAATCTCCACATAGACAGTCATCCCGACTTCGAAATCAGCCACGAAAAGATTACAAAATTTTCATCTCACAATCTAAAATATTAAAGAAAGTTGAATTTCAGAAACCACTTTAAAATTAATTAACATTTTCACCTCTTGAAGATATTCTCATAAAACGAACATTTTTATAAACCGAACTAGTTCAAATTCAGCCAATCAGAAACTTTTTCGAGTTATCACCTCATTTTTAACACCACTTCTTTAGCCGACAAACAATCACCCTCAAGCCAATCTCTAACTATAACTAAAGGACTTCCAGGTCAAAAATAAACAAACCGCTAAACATTGACACCTGAAATAAACAAAGTCTCAATATTACAACCATCGCCTATCAAGCAGTACAAAGATTAACAATATTGTCCCAACGTAGACCTCAAAAAACCCTCAGGCAAAAACTTTAAATTATCTTAAAGAACAAAATGGACATAATCATTTAGCCTAAAGTACGAATATCTCTTAGATACCCCCAATCATCCAATAAATAACAACAAAACCAGGAAGACTCTTGGGAGCCCTCCAAATTTCCTTTTTCAAAAATTGCCGAAATCCAACCCAATTGTGAGAAAACCAATAAATAAACCGACCACACTTAAATTTAGCCTCGAAAATTAAAAAATAGTTCAACGAAACTAATCATTTCTTCAGATGCTTCTTTATCTAACAGTCAACAAATTTCAAAATTTTAAAATTTTTTTATACTATTTTTCAATCCTTTCAAGTTTTTTGAAAACATTAATAATTTTTATATCCGACATTTTAGAAATATTCATCCTCTCCTTGATAATTTTTTGTTGCAACTTTTTCTTCATTTTTTACTCCCTAGCCCAAACCTACGTTAATTTTTTCTAAAATCATTGACCACCCCCTCAGGTACGATATTTCAAATAACTATCTAAATGTTCCAACAACTATTCAGTAGAACAGATGTTTTTCTTCTGTTTATAATATTTCTCACATTTTTGACATCCCTCATGTTGAAAGTATGCAAATGTATGAAAAAGGTTATTCTAACCATCGCATTAGCAACAGTACTTTTAGGACTTTTAATTCAAGAATATTACCAAAAAACACAAAATCTCCTCAAAAACAAATAATTTTTCCAAAACTTTTCAAAATTGCTCATCAAAAACCACCACATCAGTCCCCACCAACAACGTCCCAAAAACCTCCAACAACACCAACAAAAAGTCAAACAAATAACCCCCAATCATCAGCACGCATCTCTTTCCAAGACAGTCCATAATCATTTGAAGAAAGACACGCACGATTGTCCGAACCACTAGAGCCAGTAATTCGCCAAGCATCTCTGAGCGAACCACAAAACGAACCAGTGTATAACATATACCCCCCTCCCCAACAAGATCTTAATAGAGCAAGACACCGAAGTCAAAACCAAAACACACTCGAAATTATTCATCCAAGACGAAATAGAAATTTTGCAAACCCCCAGAGTTTAATTCAACAAACCTCATTCACCAATAGTAAACCCTATAGACCTCTCCAGTAGCACAATTCAAATTACTCCCCAGACCCCAACAGAACAAAACACATCGAACATTCACTCAGATTATTTAGGTTCAACCCCTACATCTGAACAAATCCGAGAAATTTCTTTCAATACCCCGGCCACTACAGAACATCTACCATTTTGGATGACACAAGCTTTTACTCAAGGCTAACCAAATTAGTAAACGAGTCAATAGACGTTTCATCTGACACAACTTTGTCACTACCAGAAACTCATTCACTCTCTTCAACCCCTTCCTTAACTCAAATCTCACAAACCCCATTTCCTTCAAGTTTTCCTACAATTCTCGACGCCAGATATAGAGAAAATTCAACAAATTTTAAACAACTACGATTAGATTGGAATACATTCGTAGCACCATTCCATTATTTGAACAACATCACGAAAGTAACAGATTACACAACTTGCTGAAATCCAACCCACTTGTCAGAAAACCAATAAACAAACCGACCACACATGAATTTAGCCTCGAAAATTAAAAAAAGTTCAACGAAACTAATCATTTCTTCAGATGCTTCTTTATCTAACAGTCAACAAATTTCAAAATTTTTTAATTTTTTTATACTATTTTTCAATCCTTTCAAGTTTTTCAAAACATTAATGATTTTAATATCCGACATTTTAGAAATATTCATCCTCTCCTTGATAATTTTTTGTTGCAACTTTTTCATCAAATTTTACTCCCTAGCCCAAACCTACGTTAATTTTTTCTAAAATCATTGACCACCCCCTCAGGTACGATATTTCAAATAACTATCTAAATGTTCCAACAACTATTCAGTAGAACAGATGTTTTTCTTCTGATTATAATATTTCTCTCATTTTTGACATCCCTCATGTTGAAAATATGCAAATGTATGAAAAAAGTTATTCTAACCATCGCATTAGCAACAGTACTTTTAAGACTTTTCATTCAAGAATATTACAAAAAACACAAAATCTCCTCAAAAATAAATAATTTTTCCAAAACTTTTCAAAATTGCTAATCAAAAACCACCACATCAGTCCCCACCAACAACGTCCCAAAAACCTCCAACAACACCAACAAAAAGTCAAACAAATAACCCCCAATCATCAGCACGCATCTCTTTCCAAGACAATCCATAATCATTTGAAGAAAGACACGCACGATTGTCCGAACCACTAGAACCAGTAATTC
This sequence comes from Symsagittifera roscoffensis, assembly GCF_963678635.1. Lineage (NCBI taxonomy): Eukaryota > Metazoa > Xenacoelomorpha > Acoela > Convolutidae > Symsagittifera > Symsagittifera roscoffensis. The sequence continues at coordinate 55,318,649 of NC_087065.1, forward strand.
GCCAAGCATCTCTGAGCGAACCACAAAACGAACCAGTGTATAACATATACCCCCCTCCCCAACAAGATCTTAATAGAGCAAGACACCGAAGTCAAAACCAAAACACACTCGAAATTATTCATCAGAGACGAAAAAGAAATTTTGCAAACCCCCCAGAATTTAATTCAACAAACCTCATTCACCAATAGTAAACCCTATAGACCTCTCCAGTAGCACAATTCAAAGTACTCCCCAGACCCCAACAGAACAAAACACATCGAACATTCACTCAGATTATTTAGGTTCAACCCCTACATCTGAACAAATCCGAGAAATTCCTTTCAATACCCCGGCCACTACAGAACATCTACCATTTTGGATGACACAAGCTTTTACTCAAGGCGAACCAAATTTAGTAAACGAGTCATTAGACGTTTCATCTGACACAACTTTGTCACTACCAGAAACTCTTTCACTCTCTTTAACCCCTTCCTTAACTCAAATCTCACAAACCCCATGTCCTTCAAGTTTTCCTACAACTCTCGACGCCAGATATAGAAAAAATTCAACAAGTAGTAAGCAACTACGATTAGATTGGAATACATTCGTAGCACCATTCAATTATTTGAACAACATCACGAAAGTAACAGATTACACAACTGGGCACTAAACCGATTACAATATCGACAAGAAATTCACAAAGATATACAAGAACATTACATACAAATACTTACACAGGATAATCTCAAACTAAAATTTGAAATCACAGTAAGACTAAATAATATGATTCATCATCCCTTATCTCTAGCCCCCCCCCCCCCTTCCCCCAAATATAACACCTCCCCCATTTATAACCAAAGCAATCATCTACAAATACGATAGATACACAAAAAAGACAATTGGATATATCACTTTTTAAAATCCATACTCAGGACTATCATACACATGTATCTTTTAAAGATACTAATTTTTCAGACCCTTATTTTCTTCAATTTCTCAAAATCCGATGATAACAATTATTCCCCCCGAACAGGATCCCATGATTTAATAGTCATACATTACGACTGTGAAGAAAGTGATCAAAAACATTACATGAATATGCAATAAACCAAGTCACTCAATGCGAATCCGAACCACAATCAATCGAAACAACAGGAATAAAAGTTACACTTTACTCAAAAGCACGAGCTACAAGACTAACTGGATATAAATTTACAGCAACATTTTACGAAAACAAAGTACATTCTTCCCAAGTTTCAAACGGAAACAAAAACAGACTAGATCATGAATCTTTTTACCAAAGTGATATCGAAAGACTATTACATCTCAGCCCTGACGATTGTAAAAATGAACTTGAACGATTAAAAATCATATCAAACAAAGGCACAAAGAGGAAATTAGTAAACGGAGCACATAGAAGATTAACTTACAATCTCCATGACAAAAATTGGATACCACACATTGGAATAAACAACCCCTCGTGTTGTAAAGCCGACACTAAAAATAAAGGATACTAAGAAATATTGTTTTTTGATTGTAAAATACAAATGGAAAAAGTACAACTAACACGTGATTTGAAACATGACACTATAATTTATCAAGGAATTAGACTCCCTTGCAAAAACGACCAAGGATACTGCGATCCTACTACACGCACACAAGCAACAATTGTTTGGTTCCCCGAAGACACCTGTACCACATTTCAAGTAGCTAGAATGATAAATTTATAACAAAAATTAGTATGGTAACTCAAAGTTAGTATGATAAAAACTCAAAATATAGAAAATAATTTGACAGGTTTCCAAATATACCCAGAAACGGAACTTGCATATAAAAACACCAAACCACTTTACAGAACACAATAATCAGAAATTCTTGTCGAATACTAACAAGGTTTCGACATGCATACAGGAAAATTAATTAAACATCCAATGGCTACATCTCACTCAACCACTGACGAAAATTCATATGTCCCAGTAAAATTGCTAAGAACACAGGAAACATTGGTGGAAAACTAAAACCACAAGACAAAGACAGCACACGTTTACAAGAACTATCGTTCATGAACAACACTCATTTTGGCGCAATTCACTATGATATACATTTAGTCATGAAACTAGGTTACACAATAGGCAGAATTTTTCAAGAAATGTCACTCTCAGAATAAGAAACACTACACCAATTATGCGAACTTGAACGCACCAAATTTTACAATCATTTGCACTAGCAGTCTTAAAATCCCTTATGCAGGATATTTATTGTTAAGTAACAGATCAAATTTTATTGACTATGAAGGAAACATTTTATGGTATTACACTTGTACCAAAAAAGTATCACCTTTATATGTTTTTGAAGACAAAATATGCTATAAAAGAATCCCAATATTCTACAAAAATAAAGTACATTTTGTTAATACACTCTCCCGAAGAACTTACTTTTGGGATGCAGCAGTCCCATGTGGATCAGAAAATAGCCACAATGCAGAACTATGGAACCTTGACGAAGATAAATACTATCTTCCTACACCATATCCTACACTTATTCAACCACTAAAAAAGTTTTCACCAGAAAGCATTAGAGCTATTGCCCGCAATCCTAATATCGATTTACAGTCGATCGGCATATACTCTAAATCTGACATTCAACATCACATACGTACACATTAACTTCAAGAATTACTCACAGAAATGGACACAATACAACGACAATCTGTAGATCGAAACCTACGCAAACTTGCAGAAACAGCAGGCCTTTCAGACATATACGCACAAGATTATAGCGGATATTTTGAAGATAAAAAAGATTACATTTACTTAAATGGCGAATAAATATTTTTAGTTTTGTAAATCTGAAAAATGAACTTCTTACCTTTCTAGGATGTCCCTACTATTTCTTTTCTCTCTCTTGAAAGATATCTACAGTACATGCGCAATACACACACAAGTAAAAAACAAGCAGGCGTAGCACGCATACTTTTTGTAGGATTTTTTGGAATACTTTCTACATCAATAATTAAAATACTTTGGACGCTCAAAAAAAAGAATACAACACCAAGCTATCAACAACGCCGAACACACGATTCACAAAACAATTCAAATACAACGCCTACAGCACCACAACTACAAAACCTAAACCATAACCATCCCTTATCATTAGTACCACAAAATTTCGGATATATAGCCCTAACCGACCTCATAATTTCGAGATCTAATTATCCAGAAAGCCCAATTCAACACATAATAACCCAACAACCCAGTATAGAAGACACATACGAACAAATTATAGGTCAACCACATACCACTAACTTTCATTCTCAGAACAATCATCTTTTTAGCCCACGATGAGCCGCCATGTTGGATCCCTCCATTGATCAATTTCCCACCCAGCCAACCTCCAGAAAAACTTCCCCATCATCTCACTTTTCGCTTTCCCCCATCTCAATCACCTCATCATAACACTTCGTCCAGCATAGAATCGGACGCTAATTGCGACACAACAGTCTATAACACTATCTCCCAATCCAATTACTCTGATATCAAAACGCCCGAAGAATTCGCCAATTCTGAACCCAGCCCATCTACATTTTCTCAACCTCCCTTTCAGCCTATTCATATCCAAGTCAAAATTGAACCTCAAAGGTCTTCAAAAAAATTATCTTTGATAATATATACCCAAAGTTCAACCTTTCCTGGGAAACGCACAATACGGCTTCCGGCAAAAAAGGTCAGCAGTACTACAAATGGTACAATTTTTGAGCAAAGTATATGAACTCTACGATGACAAAAATGTTCAAACACTATCAGTCCTTTATCTAGATTTTTCTAAAGCCTTTGATAAAGTTCCTCATAGTATCCTAATCGCTAAACTACGGAACATAGGTCTTGGCATTCAAATACAAGTCATAATACAAGACTATCTAACAGATAGAATGCAATTTGTGAAAATCAATAAAAGTTCATCAACTCTGAAAGAATTAACTAGCGGTGTACCACAGGGCTCAATTCTTGGCCCTCTACTTTTTATCATATTCATTAACGACTTTCCCAAATGCATTGAGAATTCGGATTGTTTTGGCTATTGTGACGATATGAAGATCTTGTCTACTGAAGAAATTCATCTGCAAAAAGACACGGCAAATGTTGAAAAATGGTGCAAAGAAAATAAAATGCCGCTGAATGAAGATAAATGTAATCTGTTAAACCTCAAAGGGAAAATGGAAGTTACACTATTTAATACAAATGTTGATACCGCAAAGACCCAAAAAATCTTAGGTATTTTAATGTGTGACAACCTTTCGTGGTCAGTAAATGCTGAAAACCGCATATCAAAAGCAATGGGAGCTTTTTACAGAATCAAACGAAATATCTCGAAAAAAAACATCATTTAAGTCAAAATTAAACTTTCGTACCAATCATAAGCTATGCATCGCAATCATGGTATCAGAACAAAGCAGAATTAAGACAACTAGAAAGAGTACAAAAACGAGCGACTTCTTGGATTACAAATAACTTCAAAATGAGTTATACTGAAAGACTTTTAAAGCTCCTTCCACTCTCAATGTACTTTGAACTACACGACATATTGTACTTAGTTTCACTACTAAAAAATAAACATGACATTGATTTGAATACAACTATTCATAAAAACGAATCACGAACGAGACAAGCAACACGTGGTGAGATTGCTGTTCATGCAACAAGACTGAAAAAGTCAAATGAAAATTATTATATACGTTCTAATACGCTATTCAACTACTTTAGCCAAATTGTGGACTTCAAAAATCAAGATTATGACAGCCTGAAAATATCTATAACAAACACGTTTTGAAAATTCTTCAACAGAAATTTGGCAGAAAACAACTTGTGTATGTGGAGAATTCTTTGCTGGTGTGGAAACTGCAACCCACCGGGAAAAATTATGAACTTATAAACGAGGGTTCAAAACCCATGGAGAAATCCTAAAGCCTACCCTACTACTACTACTACTACTATTAGTGAGCTTCGAAAGTAATCGGGTTTCGGGTTTGAAAAATGTCGGGTCCCGAAATGCCTGTTCAGCACTGCTGCTATAAAAAACCTGAACTTGCTTTAGTTGTAAAATTTGTTCCTCAAACTACTATTGAACAATCTGAAAATGCAAATATTTTTTTTCGGATTGATTAGAGTTGCATAAAATGTAACAGAGGATCTCATTGGGATTAGTTTATTTAATTTATACATTAATTACCATGGATCTTACGTGAAGAGTAAGATAATTTTTGTGCAATACGGCAACAATTGCGCAAACAAAGTTTTGATCTCAGTTCTCCCTGATCTATCTGAAACAAAGAAAGGGTTCTAGTTGTAGAATTCAAAGTTTTGCAAATCGCACAAATTGACCTCCACAAAGCCTTGAGATAAACCAGCTTGGAATATTGTTTTATATGTTTCTCTAGTATTAACGAGTTGCTTACAGACTACCTGGAAAAAACCTTGAAAACTTTTTATCTCTTGATTAAGTTGTGACCTAATTTTGAAAATAATTCCGATTAATTCTCTAATCGTTCGCGCTTTGCTTTTTTTCGGCATCTGATGTTTTTTCCTATTCTGAAAAGCTCTTTCTGTCTCTCTTCATTTGTTAAAATTGTTGATTCAACCATAAACACGGTTACAACTTTAAGACACGTGTTAGTTTTTTATTTTTAAAGTTCCTTTTGACGTGCTCGACATTTTTCTTTTGTTTCATGTTTTTTTTCAACATCAAAAATGCTCAAATTGAGCGAATGCGTTTCTAATTGATTTTACACAGTAGTTATAGTAATAAACTGAGAACTAGAAAACTCCATTTTAGACGCATTACTTTTTTTTACTATTGGAAACTGGAAGAAGTTCGGATTTGTTTGTGTTAGTTTTTCTTCAACCCGTGATGAAGGTGGGATTAAGTTAAAAGCGAGTTTTGTTTTGTAATCTTGACCCCCGTACTGGGGCAGCGAGTGAAAGCTATCAGACACAGTGAAAAGAAACGCGAGAAGATTTTGCTGAACCCCTTGCTAGAGCTCTATCAAGATATGCTATTGAAATTACCCACTGATGAACGAAGATCATTATATTTTGACTTCGAGCAAGCCGTGATTTTCGATTTTTGGGTAAAACGAGCGCAAGTGTTAAAAATGTTGACCGATGAACAATTGAGGCGGAGCCTAACTCTAGAGGAATGAGTGGTTGAATGGCGGTTCCACGTTTGAATGGATTAGTGAGCTTCGAAAGTGATTCCTGGGAAGGTACCTTGAACACCAGCTTGATGACGATGTGGAAACTCATGAAACCGTCTTGTCCGATTTCGAATGCGGACCTGATATGCGAAGTAACCTCAGATATTGAGCTTAAGCTGAATATCGCCGAGAATTTGCACGGTTTGGCTGAGATATATCATTTTTGTGGCCTTCCGTGTACTGGTTGTTTTTCTGTCTTTCAACCGTAAAGGCGGTTGAAAGGCAGAAAGAAAACTAACCAAGAAAACTGTCCGATGGCAAGTGCCCGACTGATTGGATAGAGAAAGGCATTTGTTAACGGGAAGGGCACACGTGTGGAAAAGGCCATCGTCCAAAGAAATTGAGCGAACAACCCCGTCTAGCTAAATTTTGTGGAAAAGCGAGTATGACAGACAAAACTGAACAAAACTTGAAGGCGAACAGCCATATTGTAAACGAAGTAAACAAGTAAACCTGATGAAAGCATAGGGAAGTTTTAGCATAGTGATTTCAGTTGAATCATTGGAACGCTCGGAACAAGAGCATGAACTGGTAACAACCCTAAGCGTGAAAAAAACTGTCCTGGAGTGTTACAGACGTAACAGCAGATTTTTTTGGTGAGAAGCTATTGAAAATGAAATGTGTTTGAAGAACAGTGAAGGAAATCATAGGGCTGCTGATATGATGGAATCTGGCTTAAACCATATTGCAACAGCAAAAAACCCAAATACAGGGTGTTTTTCGATTTGAAGACCCAGAAAATATTGCTCGATAACCTCTTCTTGGTGCCAGAAGTGTGCCATTGGACAAAAATTCCGAAAAAGTGTATAACTTGTTAAGAAAGACTATTCGTGCCATTCAGGAGAGGTCTAAAAGCGAACTGACTGGCATGAAAGGAGAGAACTTCACGAAGTTGAGTGAAAAAACTGTAAGCCATTTTGAGAGAGACAAAGCAAGCGGAACGCTAACGACCGAATTCCCCCGTAAACATGAAAAAGCTTAATCGCATCCGTTGATGAAGGAAGTGGAACCTTTTTTGGAGGCTTACGGATACAGCACTTGGAGAACTATTACAACGGCTCATGGGCTGTGCGTTTGCCACTACTTGGCACACGCAGAGCTGATGATACCCAAAAAGAAAAACCTAACATTGAGAAAATCAAACATGAATCCGTTAAAGATCAAAATAAAGGAGCGACTTTTGGAAAAGATGAATTTGAGCGAATGGAATGCAAGCAAGTTTCAGAGATAGAAAACAATCGGAGTGCTTCCGACTGATTTCCCCCTACGGCCCAAAAAGAAAAATTGCATCAGTTGACGATGGAAAGGGAACCTTTGTTGCAGGCTTCCCGGAACAGTAATTTTAAGAAGTCTACGACGACTCATGGGGATTTTACTTGCCACTACCTGGCGCAGTTTTTATCGAAGACATTGTCGCATCCCGTACACATGATAAAACGGTGATGAATTTGAGCGAAAACAATTACAACGGCTTATGGGCTAGACGTTTGCCACTACTTGGCACATACAGACCTGAAAATTAGATCAGTTTGAGAGAGAGAAAACAAGCGGAGCGCTAACGACCAAATTCCTCCGTACACATGAAAAAACTGAATTTGAGCGAATGGAATGCTAACTGATGATGGGCTCATGGGCTGTACGTTTGCCAATACTTGGCACACGCAGACCTTATGATACCCAAAAGGAAAAAACCTAACATTGAAAAAATCAATCATGAAACCAATAAAGTTTGATTTTCCCGAAACAGGAATTGTAAGAACTCTACGACGACTCATGGGGAGTTTACTTGCCACTGCGTGTCGCAGACAATATGAAACTCAAAAGGAAAAAAAACGAATGTTGCGGTCGAATATTCGAGAGTTGTTCTCCATGGGCTTCTCGGCCAGAACATGTCAGTATTCATATTGGTGGCCAGTGACATGCTAGCAGTGGGGTAGCTTGGATCTTACGCCTGCATATTTAAAAAGTAAATGCACTACGCTAAGCAAAACAGTTTAGCAGTGTATATCTCTCGAGTACCCTGGATTTGTTCAAAACCACCTGCAAAAAAAACGAGATTTCCTAAAGTGATTGAAAAGCCATCGGCGAGGCAAAGATTGTTGCTTCAGTTTCCTGAATTAAAGACGTCGTGGTTGCATCAAGGCGCGAAGTGTCATATATCCAGAATTGGAATTCTAGCAACCCTTCCAGCTTTATTAGACATTGGACCAAGTACCAATGAAAAAAGTCTCCTTGACTGACAGATATACCGTTGCTAATTGAATTGGGACGACAAGAAGGCTGTAGATGAACATCTAAAGGAACGATTTGCAAGATCGATTTAGAGGTGGAAGGAACATGGCTACGTGATGTAATCCAGTGTCACTGATGAAGGCTTTCAACAGTTAGTAAAAGTTATAAAGAGAGCTTACCTCAGGAACACTACCACAGGACGATGAACGCACCTTTGACGGTGACGATATATTTGAACAATCCTTACGTACGAACAAGTAATTGATGTGGTGCCTAGTTGAAATAAGAAAATCAAACATGAAGCCGTTCAAGATCAAAATTAAAGGAGCGACTATTGGAATTGATGGAAGCCATACGTGTCATGAAAACTGCGACGATTCCGCAGGGTGCGTTTTCATAAGTTCCAAAATGAAAAATCAGTCACATAGGTCACAAAATAAAAAAGCAGTCGCAAAAGTCCCAACTCTTTTCAATTTTCAAATCTTTTTAAAAGACTAAATTAGCCGAGTCTCGGTTTAAGGTCGCCGGTGGGCGCGCTTCGCGGCGATAACCGGCGTTGAATTTCTTATAGAGTTCTACCCTTTGGTGACAAGCTCGCAACACGTTGGTGCGGCGGTCACTATTCTGCAGCTTGAGTTTATGCTGCTTGATCAGTAAACAATCAATCCATAAATTCGTTGAATCAAATTTCAACCAATCAGAATTAAAGAAAATAAATTTTGGGACTTATGCGACTGATTTTTTTATTTTGGGAGCTATGAATATCGGGACCTATGGGAATGCACTTTCTGCAGTTGCCTGGGCCAAGCGAAAAGATGCCCTTTGTTTTCAAAGGTTTGTTGCAGAACTAATCTCGACTCTCGTACTGTGGCTGTGTGTGAAAGCTACTAGAAAAGGAGAAAGGAAATGCAACACAATCTTGCAGAGAGCCTTGCTGGAGCTTTATCAAGATATGCTTTTGAAAGTACCCACTGATGAATTCAATGATATGGAAAGTTACCGGAAGTTATAAGAAATACGAAGGTATGAATATTGAACATTAAGTTTTTGTTTAGTAGTAGTAGTAGGTCAGTCTTTAGAGCTCTTGGCTCAAGGGTTTGCACCCCACAGTTTTGGTCACTTATATTTTCTGCATCGGATTGCAATTGCCACAATTGCAGATGATTCTCCATGTGCATGAGTTTATTTCACTATATTGTTCAAAAAATTTCCGGTAGATTTTTGTTAAAACCGGCTTCGTCAGCTCGCTAATCTCGTAGTTTGTTTTCTTTGTAATGATGTTTAACAGTCTGCTAGATCGCTTCAGAAGTTTTCATCGGCTTTTTTTGTTCTTGTTTTTTCAATATTTATTTGATTACCGCTGGTTTGTCTTGTATTGATGTCATTTCCAGGGTTGTTCTTTATTGATACGGGTTTTCTGATGTTATAGTTTCCTTGCACGATGGATAGTAATAGAAGGGCATCGTGTAGTTCAAAGTGCATAGATAGAGGCAGGATTTCCAGTTTTTTTATTCTATTGTTGTAAGTTTCCCATATGCAAAGTATCCATGAGAAGGCCCGTTTTTGGATTTTTTCGATATCCCTCATTTCACCTTTGTTTGCTGACCATGCCTGAGATGCGTATGCGATTACAGGGACTACATACCCTTTGTATGCGTTCAGTTTCATATATTTGTTTGCTAGTTTCGATACGTTGCGTGTTAGAAAATAGAAAACTCTCCAGGCTTTGGAACATCTTTTGTCACAATTTGCTTTCCAATTTTAGTTCGTCGCCGTTATAATACCTAGATCTTTTTGTTCTTTTTTACAACTTAGGCGATTGGCATTTTTTAATTCTATTTATGTCTTCTTGTAGAGTGCAAGGGTAAGTATTAGCAAGTTTGAAATCATCTGCATACCCAAAAGATTCGATATTTTTAATTATAGTTGTTGGTAAATCATTTATAATTAGGATTAATAATAGGGGTCCAATGATTGACCCTTGTGGCACACCACTAGTTACTGATGCTGTTGGGGAGCGCTTATCATTTTTTTTCACATATTGTCCCCTGTTTGTTAAGTAACTTGCAATGAGTTCCACGAAGTTTCCGCCGATTCCAAATTGTTGTATTTTACCAATTAATTTTCGGTTAGGAACGCTGTCAAATGCTTTACGAAAATCTATGTAGAGAATATAAAATTCCGTTTCAGTTGGAATGTCATATTTTTGGTACAGATGGTCAAGAAATTGTAGAAGTTGAGCCATCACCGATCGCCTTTTACAGAAACCGTGTTGGGCTTCATGCAAGTGTTTGTTGGTTAGATTATAAAGTTCATCAAAGATAAGTTTCTCTAGTATTTTTTGATACTTTGCAAAGAAGGCTTATTGGCCGGTAATTCTCTATTTGTGATTTGTTTGCGTCCTTGAAAATTGGGACTACTTCACTGATTTTCCAATAAGTGGGGACAAATCACAAATAGAGTTACAGTTTTGAAAACAAGATAGAGTGATTTTGAAAGAGAAAGTTAGTTTTGCTTCTGACCTGGTTTTTGCTTCTGGCTCTACTTTTTGACTGGGTGATATGATGAAGGACTAGTGTAGTAACTTCGGTAACCATGATAACTTCTGTCCTTCTTATTTATGTCTTAGGGGCTATAATTATTGGTACTTGTCTTGGGGAGCTCTCTAATATTAATTTTTTTTAGATCTGACAGTCGTCTTTTTTTTGGATAGCTATGGTTAAATTAGGCATTCAAGTTAAATGTTCCCTGGACAATGTGACCAATCTTAGGCCAGCGGACCCTGAGGACTTCGGTTGGTGTTTCACCTTGAAGTGTCCTCAATGCATGGAAGAGCATAATAAAGACGTTTTCATCTCTAAGTCAGAAACTTGTGATATACAAGGAAGTCGAGGAACTGCAAACTTTGTCATGAGCTGTTCTTTCTGTAAAAAACATAGTAGCGTTGATATATTAGAGAATAACGCTGTTTACCATTTGTCTGATTCCGAAAAGTTCAAAACTTTAATGGTTGCAGACTTCAGAGGAATAGAACCAGTAGCCTTTAAAGCAGATGGAGAATGGAAATGCTCCAGTGAGAGTTCAAGTAAACTTTTTGATATCCCTGACGGAGCTGAAATGGCAAAAGAAGGATGGTATGAGTATGACGAAGACGCAGGATGTGAAGTGTCAGTTACTGAATTTGAAACGAAAATTGTGAAGTTGAAATGAATGTCATGTTGTTACACAAGCAGAATATTGTTTTTTTTTTGCAGTACAATCATAAACAACAGCGCGGAAGTGCTTTCGCTGCTGAGGATATTAGAACAGGTTTTCATCTTTGACTTGTCATTGTTGAACATTGACTTGTCTTTATTGAACGGATTTTTTTTCCATCTGAAAGGTATTAATATCGTAAGCGCAATATTAAAAAGATGTTTTACTGTAATAGTTTTATAGCTTGTGATTAGCAAGTGTTGCAAGTCGGAATATAGGTTTTTTTCGTGATAACAACGTGTTTAACAAAATCAGTTGAATAAATGGCTGCTATGCTGCTGACATGCGCAATTTCACGAAAATTCAAAATTAACAACTGGATGCAATGTTTCTTACTGGGAGTTTTTTCAATATTAAATTGGTTTTTTTTTCGGCTTCATGGATTGCGTCCCAGCTTTTGTCGGCTTTCTTTTTTTAAAAATTTTTTAATATATTTAAATGCGGGCTTCACTATATCGCTATGTCAACTTTTTAAATTTATTATTTTTGCACGTTTAACGAATTTTTTTTCTCGTTTAAGCTTTATCGTATATTGCTTTGGTGGGGTGGTGCCAGGTTGCGACCAGCGAATATGTGGCCTCTCCTCCCAATATTGTCGCTCAAATTTTTCTTCAAATTTTCATTAAATATAAGAAAATAGACTCTGATATTTTAAAATTAATTACGCTAGATTATGAATCCCGTTTATGAATTTGATGATTTCGCAAATAAAATTGTTTCGAATTTGTTTTAATATAGAAATTGCAGTTGTATGCTGCAGGTCATTTAAGGTTTTGCTTATGAGGATCTGAAACGCAGTAGGTTTGACCATTTTAGTTTTAAAAATCTTTGAGTCAAAACTATTTTTATATTATTCAAACTTTGAAATTAAAAGCGTTGTTGGATTCCCCCGTCTTTTTTTAACAGTTGCATTCATTTTGCTGTTTTTTCATATATTTTATGTATAAGCAACTTTTAACTTCTCTAATCTGTTTGAGGCACCGGAGGTGCGTTGCACGCTAGCTCTTCTGAGTTGCTTGCTTTACATTTAGTTCTAATACAGGGTGAGGTTTTGGGTTCAATCGAAACAACTGGTTGTAGGAAGCATCCCTGCATGATCAACTTAAGCTAAACACCTTTGTTAACTCAAAAGTTAGAGCCCTCGGAACAACTAAAAATATTTGATTTTTCGACATTTTTTGAATCTTTTTGAACTTTCTCAAAAATTTCCCGCCCATTTTGGAACGGTTAATTAGAAAGTCTTGGGCATGTTTGGCTGCGATCAATATTTATTATACAAAATTATGGCTCTCGGAAAACTCAAAAGTTTGATTTATGACGGTTTTTTGAAATTTCTTTTTGTTTCTCAAAAGCTACACTCGCAAAAGCTACAAGCTGAGTTCTTGGGTTCAATCGAAACAACCTGATGTGGGAAGCGTCCCTGCATATTCACTCAAATTCATTTTTAAACTTTTGACTTTTTTTCGAAAACTACACTCTGTAATCTGAGTTTTTGAGTCCAATCGAAATAACAGGTTGTGTGAATATCTTTTCTTATTGCCCGCGGTCCTACTCAATGCGGGATCAACCGTAGGGGAAGGCGGATGTCTGTATAAGCTGCTACGCCCGAAAAATTTTCACGATTAAAACTGTGTTTCTCGGAAAAGTAATTTTTTGATTTTTTTGACCGTTTTTTGGAAATTTTTCTCAAAAACTACCCTGCCATTTCTTAGATTAAGTGGTCAATGCGAGTTTCGGTTTTGGAAATCTTCTCTGCTAGCGTGGCTACGACCTTCTTTTGCAAAAAAATATTGATTTTGGCAGGTCAAGTTTTTGAACTTAAGACCGTTTTTTTTTTGAAGTTTTTTGACTTTTCTTATACATCTGAAATAACGGGTTCAATCGAATAAACCGGTTGCGAGATTTTTTTTGTGTAGAAGTGGCGTTTACCTAATTGTTTGTAAAAGTGTTGTCTTTGGGAAGATTTCAATTTCTCATAAGTTTTCACCCTTTTATTTTAGTAGAGAAACAACAATCTCTGGGCAAAATCCATTTTTTGAAATTACCAATTTCATCACACGTCAGTGTAACAAAATTATCAAAACACCTACCTCCAGCTTTAGCTGGACACCTGGTTACCTTTAATCGAGACATAAAAAAACTTTGGTTCTTGTGTAGTTTTCAAAGTTTTTCATGTTTTTTTTCTATTTCTTATGTTTTTTTTATTTTTGTGCTGTATCGCAAATGGTACATAGCTCCGATTCGTCTCTGTGTTTATAAAATTGTTGTGCCATAATTATTTGGTTAATATGGAACAGTTAACGTCTGGTAGCTTCAGTTCTATTGAAGGGCTTTTTTTCCAACCATTTGAGAAATGGGGAGGAACATTGTATTCAGGTGTGTTTTAGTTTTTTCCACGCAAAATCAGGTACCAAAAGAAATTATCGGACTGGGTTGAGTGATATATTATATTATTGCCCTTTCAGTCATTTTTTCATTTTCTTTGTCTAATTTGCTTATTTTACTATGACTGTCGAATATGTCTAAGCACTAGTTTTACATTCAGATCATTTTATCACACCGCGCAAAAAGAGCTAATTTTATTTGAGAAAAAACTAGAATTTTTTTAAGACTATGGTCGGAACATCTTTGCTACTTGCACCGTAATCGGCTTTTCTTGTTCAAGTATTCCAGTTTCTTATTAATTTTGCTTGTGTATGCGAAGTGTAACTTTGCCTGTACTATATTATATGTAAAAGCTCAAATCTTCTTGTCAAACTAAATACAGAGTTTGGGTTGTATACTTCTATTCAAATCGGCTAGCAAGGTATTGATTAAATATTAGTCTTTTTGCTTCTAATTTAACTTGTAGTGATTGACACCGGTTACTTAAACTGGTAGTTGAGTCGAAATACGATGGAGGTAGAGTTTTAGAGAAGTATGAAAATATATAACTAATTCAGGCGCTATGAAAACAGCTAGTTGGCAAGTTATGCGGAGAATACATTTGAAAGGAGTTTTTCCGCCAATTGTAACACCTTTCAAAGGAAGTAAATATGAGATCTGCTATAAATCAGCAGGTTATAATTGCAAAAAGGTTTCTTAACTAATCTCATTACCAAACTGTGGTGATCTCTTTGATAAAACTCTGCAGTTTAGAGGAAAATTTTTCGAAATGGAAAAATGAGAAAGTGAATGGATATGTTACTTTGGGAAGTGCCGGGGAGTACGTGTCTCTAAAAGAGAAGGAGGCTGTCGAATATGTGAAGTTCGCTGCTAAACAAGCCCATGCACAGAATGTTCCTCTAATTGCAGGATCCGGATGTGAGTCAACTGAAGCTACACATCGGTTAGTACGCCAAGTATAATTTTGGACAAGGTAAAGAAAGAAAGAAAGAATTAATTTCTCAATGTTACTAGAAAATTCATATCATATTGCGCATAAATACATCAGTATCAAAGAGGGGACAGCTAACGATCCCATAAGGGATACTAAATGCTGCCCCAAAAAATATTAGAAACATGAATGATGTAGTTAGTTGGGTTTCAAATTATTATGAAATCTAGTGCATAAATTCTACATATTTGCAAAAATAGAACGAACAAAAAAAGGTGAAATATAAAATCATACATTAGAGGGTCTAAAGGCCTACTCAGAAATGGCATGATTTATCTCCGTTTTAAGTAACACACAACCTAACTTAGTTTATTTAAAAACAGTTGCAAATGTTAATGAACTGATTATAATATTTACCTAAAAAAATACAAGTTTTTTCCTTTAATTTTAAGCCTTGGGCATGAATATGAAATTTCTAAGTGATTTTTAGGAAAAACGAAAAAATTGGGCATAGGTTCCCCCTCAAGCGGGCCATTTCGGCCCATTTTGGAAAAAAAAATTGTTTTTTTTTGTTTTTTTTTTTTTAATTCTTAATGGATGCGCCACTTTTCCGAGACTTTTATTCAGTAATCTAAACTCACAAAGAGTCATTCGTACTAGGTTTTCCGGGGATTACGTCAAAAAAAAATCTCGGGTCCGTGGAGCAGCCATGGTATTTTAATAGTTCCTATTATTAAATCTATTTTCTATCTATCCATCATATGCAAAAAAATATATATATCTTTTAGGAAAAATTCAATTTAATTCTGGCAAAAGATAAATTTGATGAGTTCTTCGTTGCTTAGAATGAACAGATCTCTAATTCGGTGAGCCACGCTTTGAATATTTGCCTGTGAAAAATTAGTGAATTCATTGGGCATTAAAAAGTTCTGTTTAAGTAAATTGTAAAGCTTCGTTCCCCTGTAACTTTTCGACATTCTCTGCATTTTGGTTTTTAAATTAGGAATTTTTATCAACTCTGAATTAGCCCTCCTAGTCCTATACGTTGGTATTTCAAATTTAAAAAGTTCATTTAGAAATTCTTCAGAATGAACTCCGGAGACAGATCTCAAAACAAATTTTAGAAGTTCATACACATGTAATTCGTGGATTGTTAAGATTCCTTGGTAAAAAATACATCCCGTATTGTTTCAAAATTTCTTTTGAAGTAAATTAGGCGAATAATTTTTTTTTTGTATCATCAAAAGGGGCAAAAGATTTGTATAGCTGGTACAACCGTACACTAAAATGCCGTATTGTAAAATTGGTTTAATATTAGAGGCATAGTATTTTAGTATGGTACCTCTGGGAACATAATGACGCATTTTTGAAATAATTCCACATTGTTTTCTAAGCTTAGTTCGAACTAAATCAATATGAGTATTGAAAGATAATTTAGCATCCAAAATAATTCCAAGGTATTTGCAAGATGAAGCATTTTTAAAGGTAATTTATTTATATACATGTTTTGGTTGGAAGCACTATTTAAAGAGGCGTAGACTTGAACAGTTTTATCTATATTCAGGGATAATTTTTTTAATGTTAACCACTTGCCTACAGCTTCTAAGTCTTTGTTGAAATTTTTAACAGAGCAATTTAAAGCAGTTATGTTAGTATCATCGGCAAACAGGAAAACTTCACTATATTGGCAGACTTGGGGAAGGTCATTAATGTATATCAGAAACAAAAGAGGTCCTAGTATTGACCCTTGAGAGACGCCGCACTTTAAGTCCATCCACGTTGACTTTGTTGTACCTATTTCTACTACTTGTTTTCGATGTTTCAGATAGCTTATGAACCAACTTAAATCTTTTCCATCTATCCCCATTTGCAACTTTTGAAATAGTATCTGATGATCCAGTGTATCAAAAGCTTTTTTTAAATCAAGAAAAGCAGTATATTTTTGCGACCTGCTCATATCTAAACGAAGTTTTTCGGTTACTTCCGCAATTGCATCGACTGTGCTGTGATTTTTGCGAAAACCAAATTGTTTAATGTATATTAACGAATTCGTTTCCAAGTAACTGTATACTCTGTTGTACATTACTCGCTCAAAAACCTTGCTCCAGGTGACAAGAAGGGATGTTGGTCTGTAATTTGTGACATCAAGTTTAGAACCTTCCTTATATAATGGATAGACAACAGCCCTAGCTAGACAGATAGGAAAATGGCCAGATTTAAAAGAAACTTCAATGAGTTGCCTTAATATGGGTACAGTCGCAAATGGGCTTGCTTTCAAAACAAGATTACTGATTCCATCCACGCCAGATGAAGCTTTATTTTAAAGGTTAGAAATGATAATGTGAACTTCACTTTCCGTAACAGGGAAATTGAACATGCAAAAATTAGGTGTATCAAACGATTGTGTGATTCCCTGGTTTGGTATGTTTTTCGCGAGATTTATGCCAATCGAAGAGAAATGAGCATTAAATTCATTTGCAATTGCCGATTCATCGGTGATACAATTTCCGCTATTGGAATTGATCGAAACATTTTTTTGATGTATTTGTAATTCCCCTTAAATTATTTAAAATTTTATATATCTGCCTTGAGTCACCAATACACTTACTAAACTTATCATAGTAATAATGCTTTTTATATTTCTTACTCTCAATTTCACATTTCTTCCGGACAATTTGAAAACGCAACCTGGCACCAACTTCAGATTTATTGTTACACCATGTTCTATGAAGCCTGTTTCGTTTTGCGATTAGGTTTTTAATACGATACAACAGCGAAAAAGATCTAGATTTCCGCTCTTGTGTCTTTGTGGTTTTCAGTGGTGCGTATTTGTCTAATACACTGCTAAACGTTGACTGAAATTCCGCAAATAAATCATCAATGCCTTTTGATGGGTCTAAAGCGTCATTATAGTGTAATTTGTTCATAAGTGTTTGATTAAGCTTTTCTATCTGTAGTTTAGATTTTAAGAAAGTTGTATCACGATAAATTTTTGGACAAATTTTCTTTGATGTTTGGGTGTTTAATTCTAAAATAATCGGAAAGTGGTCAGAAAATGATTGATTTTCAAGAGCATAGGCTGCTTTTACATTAACATCTTTAACTATCATGTGATCTAGAAGAGTTTCACTATTGTATCCAACTCTGGTTGGTTGCTTTGTCAGTTGATTGAAACCATTATTTTCGACAGCATCAATGTATTTAGAAGATAGATTGTTCGACTTATGGATGTTTATATTAAAATCACCACATATTACCGCGCGATAATTTTTGTTGCTTATAGCTTCTAGGTGCTTATCGAATTCGTCTACAAAAGAAAACTTATTATCATTGGGGGGATTGTAGACAAGCATTATTTGGAAAATTTCATTGTTTAATTTAACTAAAACTGAAATACTTTCCGCCAGTTCTGAGTTAAATTCTTCTATAATAGTTACATTATCTTTCAATTGCATCATTACCCCGCCTCCTATACCTTTCCTCGATTTATTAATTATAGTATTATAACCACTAAGTTTGAAGCAGTTGACACTATTATCTTCCTGTAACCAAGTGTCACTAATGCATACTACGTCCGGTGGTGACTCAAGGCTATTTATTAGTGCTTCCAACTCATCATGATGTTTATTAAGGGATCTCACATTCATATGAAAAATTTTAGCAATTTTAGAGAATGAAGTAGATATTACTGGTTTTGATTCTGGTTGCTTTTGTTTTACAAAACAACTCTCAAGCTTTTCTATTTTGTATTGAAGCTGTTGCGTTCCTTCAAAAAGTCCTCGGATACACTGAATGTTTTGGTTTTCTTTAAACTTGTAGTAGATGTTCCCCTCTCGTGTCCAGGCTGATTCAATCCTTGAGTCTTGTTTCATTAAATTGAAAAACTTCAATCGCGGTGCCGTTAGATCTTCGAATACTTTCACGGAGTGCATAGTCTGCGACTGGTTCAGGTTTTTCTTCTTGCGCAGCAGTTCCACCTTGGCAATCCGTCTGGAGAAGCGCACTATCATTGGCCGGGAGTTTGCATTTCTTCGAGGTAATCTGTGAGCAATAGAAATATCGCTCTTCTCAATCTCAGCGCCAGCTTCTTTGGCGACGTTCAATACTTTGTCAATGCTTTGGAAATAGTCTTCGAATATTCTCCTCCCGTTTTCATTTGTGCCTCGTTCTTCCTGAATTCCAATGATCCTCGCATTATCTCTTCTGTTGTATCCCTCAAGAAGCTCGTCTTCTGAAG
Source organism: Symsagittifera roscoffensis (assembly GCF_963678635.1). NCBI lineage: Eukaryota > Metazoa > Xenacoelomorpha > Acoela > Convolutidae > Symsagittifera > Symsagittifera roscoffensis. The sequence goes on from NC_087065.1 coordinate 55,337,918, forward strand.
CTGCTTTTAGTCTGCACTTTCTGACCTCTTGCTCTATTGTTTGTTTTGCCTCCTTTAGAACCGTTTCTTTGACATCTTGCAGACCCTGGCCTATTAAAGACTTGAAAATTGCGCTTAATGTAGTTTCCAGTTTCTCAATGATTCGAGGGATTTGCTTCTCAAAGACTTTTTCGATACTCGACTCTATGATTTCATTGATGTTGGCATTTGATTCGGATATGGATGCACAGTCAGGAGGACTTAGTACGGCACAGCTTCTTTTTGAAGTTGATTTCGCAATAGGTGTTTGGTCTTGATATCTGAGCTGAGGGATTGCGTTGTTTTCTTCTTGAATACTAAAAGTCTCTGGTTCCTCAGTGTTCCCTGCTGTGTTGATTTGGGAATTATCCATTCTGTGTCTCTGAAACTATTGAATAAGGTTATGATTTTTGCAGCATAAATTTGAAGGGTAAAAACTAAAATTGAAACTTCACGAATAATAGATTCAAAACATGAGCTCATAGAACCTTTCTCCTTAATTTATCTTCTTAAATTAAAGAATTTTAAAGAAAAGTTCGTTGCTTAAGTTGTCACAAATCGAATGGAGTTATCTAAATTTCAGGCTTTTAATTTTAGACGATGTGATCAATTTGCTGAAGTTGGAGCTGACGCTTTCCTTGTGATAACCCCACACTACTTTCTACCTTTCTTGGATGATGCAGCCTACATTGATCACTATCTAACAGTTGCTGACAAATCGCCCAAGCCTATTTTGATCTACAACGTTCCATTTTACTCACATATCAATTTGAGCGCGGATTGTGTTATTGAACTCTCAAAGCATCCCAACATTATCGGAATCAAAGACATTTTCGAAAAAGAAAGAACTAAAAAAATTGCAGAGAAAACAAAAGCCTCTAATTTTTCGATTCTTAGTGCTTACGGGAATTCATTCTTGCCTGCTTTGATGTGTGGGGCAGTGGGATCCATTTCAGCGGTTGCTTCGGCTCTACCTCGACAAATGAAAACCCTTTTAGAAGTTAGTTTTGCTAAGTGTCATTACGAGTACCACTTGGGTTTATTGGCAACCACTTGAGATTGTTGGTATCTCAAACGAGGCTCTTAAATTACCGAACGTGATATATTTTTAAAGCCTTTTGAATTGTGATTCGGATTCCAAACAGATATTTGAGGAAAGATTTTAGTGTCACGATATGCCTCTGTTTTTTTTGTATTTTAGACAGCCAAACCCTTCCAAGAGGCTGTTATCATCATAAACGTTATTTTCAGCGTTTTTTCACGTTTATTATATTTGAATTTATAAGAATACAAAAACGAAGATTTTTGTATTTAAGTTTTTTTTTGTAATTTTTGCTGTGATTTCTGTGGTCGGTACAGTTTACGCGGCTTGCCCAGCAACCGACTTTTCTTTTGCGAGAATTTTATGTACAGAAACATGTTTGGAATTAAAAATTTAACAGAAAATTTTAGGAATTATCTGCGTTGTTGAAAGACCTTAAACGTGTTAGTTTTCCCCACTTTTTTTGTCCAGAAGTTTGAATCTGGAGAACTAGGCGATGCGGAAAAGATCCAAATTTCTCTCGAGAAGCCCAATGAGATGGTGACAAAGAAATACGGACCATCGGGACTCAAATATGCCATGTCCTTGCTCGGTTACAAACCTGGCATGGTGCGACCTCCTCTCCGAAACATCGAACCAAAATCAACTGCTGCAAAGGAGATTGAAAGTCATTTTCAACATTTCTTGTAACTTTGTGGTCGAATTATGCGAAAAAAAATTAATTGTAGCCAGATTGAATTGTCTAATATTGATCATGTTTGAATTTGATGATGTAGTTGAAAACTCTTGTATATTCGAGAAGTTTTATATGAAAATTAGTTATTTAATTTTTGAGTCTATTTCTTTTCGAGGCTATGAAGTTTTCATTATTTTTATTTATGTTACTTTTCGAGGCTTTGTCGTTTGTCTCCTTATATTTTGTAGGTTAAATTTCCACAGCATGGACTTTCTTCTGATTTATGCAATTTCTACTATAAGTGTACATCTGATGGACCGGGTAATAGAGTTACAAATTGAAGTTCAATTCAGTTTTTGAGAAATAGGAAATATTTTGCGGTTTTTAAGTTTTTTAAGGGTTGTTTCTCATATCATATCTTTTTGTTTCGCTAGCGGTGCGAAGCTCTGCTTCGCCTCTGTTTATATACAGTGTTTAGTGATTTATGAACTGCAACCAACTCAAAGAAACAAGTTTCCGTGGAAAAAACGTCCGGTTCAGTGATTGTGATGTCTATGTTTTCAGACAGAATGGCAACAAATACATCCAATTCGCACCAATTGTCTCTCCCCGCGCCCGCCAATTCAATAATTGGTCAGTTGGATTCAGATCGCAACTTGATTGACGCCCTGCCATATATAGACAAGGAGTATGAACAGCCTGGTGTACGGGATGCAGCACTGGCTTTGATCGAGGAAGAATGTCGACGATACAGGTTAGTAGCAAACAGAAAACTTTTCAAAAGTTGGTTGCTTAGTTTTGCGTGAATCAAACTCATAAGTAAAACTGGTGGAAATCATTTTGTTCGAGATTTTATTGCTGAGAGTTTGTAAGTTGAAAAATAGTGGTATTCGAGTTTGTTGTTTTTCTCTCTTTACACATGCGCAGCGTATTGCGATACTGCGAGGCTTATGAAGAATTTTCTATTATAAGTTGTCGCAATAATTAATGCTACTTTTAGTAGAACTTTTCAGAAGAAGGCTGAATTGGCTATATAATAGCGTGTGCGTTGATACTGATTATTAATAAAATAACTGTTATGCATTTTTACACACGCAAAGCTTGTGTTATGGTATGAACTATCTTTTTTTCCAACCTAAGTCGCAAATATTGTTGCGGCGGAAATGTTGCGACAAAATGTGTTAATTTTGAAAGTGTTCATTTTGATCAATAACGAGCTATTAAGTACAACCAATGCTAAGGGTATTAACACAGACTATCATATTCAGTGGCATGCGCAGAAATTTTTCAAAGGGGGCGGTTTTTCAAGAAAAAAAAGTTGAAAATTTTCATGACTTTTTTTAGATCGAACAATTTGATTTAAGATCGACCAAATACTATAAGGACTCTATTTGGTCAAAAATTATCTGCTCCGCTGGAAAATTTTTCAAAAAAACAGGCAAAAAAGGCGTTTTTGGCACTTTTTGAAAAATGTTGACCAAAACATCGCGTTTTTTCGGCGCGCTTCCCCCTCAAATTTAGTTATATTGGCGCCAAAGGCGTTTTTAGAAAATTTTTGAGGATGATCGTAAAGAGGCCGAAAATGGATGTCGTAAAATTATACCAAAGGGGAGATCCTTTGGAAAAATTTGGCAACCATAATTGAAAAGGGGCGGTCCTTCCCCGCCCACCTCCCTCGGCAAGCTACTGATTATATTACAAATAGCACTATAACTTCAATGTATCATGGATCTGTAGGAGACCCACAACAAAATAACAGGGTTCGAACCTGGGCCGGTTCGGGTGTTTTTAATGAACTGTTTCGTACTCTAGTTAAAATGCGTCCGCTCTATAAATTGAGGCATGGTAGTTGGTAAATTTCTCTTTTTTTTTCAAATTGACTGGTACTGCTAATGCGTCATAATTGGCTTGCGTCATTTAGCAATTACTTGATTTTGCTTGTGTATGCAAATTGCAACTTCACCTCTGTGTTAATTTCGCCCCTGTGCAACTTCGCCTCTGTGAAATGATCTGAAGAAAGCTGTTTGTTACAAACAGCAGTAAATTTCCCAACTCGCTATATTTTACAAAATATTCGAAATGCATAGTTTATTTACAATTTTACTTTTACAGTTTATTACAAAATTAGTGTGGTTGACTTCAGTTAATTACATTTCAAATTATTACATCAAAAATTGGTATTTTTGTGGATTTTGAAGCTCCTTTTTGCCGGTTAATTGTTTGTCTTTGATTCTGATTAGCGTCAGTGGCACAATTGTGTAGGACAGTCAGCTGCAAATTTTGAATGTAAGAGAGCTGATGTTCAATTCCCGCGGAGGGCGTTTATTTTTAAAGTGTTAAGCTATTATGAGTAGTTTTTTATTTTCTTTTTTTCTATCTTTGGACCCTTTTGGCGTTCTTCACCTATGCGATTTTTTGACGTTTTGCGCTTATGTTTGTGAAGTGCAGCTTGGCTTCTGTTTAATTAAATACCACATTTCGTAAAAAATCCAGTGATATATCATTTTGAACGCCTTTCAGTCGTGGTTTGAACTGTTTACACTTGCGATCAGCGTAGTTTATTACTACGAACCTTCTTTTTGTTCTAATCTAAATAAAAGTGTTAATTAAAAGAGGAAAATGTTTGGTGGCACTATGATATAATCACGATATAGCTGTGGAAATTTCATAGCAACTGTTCTCTAATTGATTTGTGGCTAGTATTTTGATGTATTAAGCTTGCGCAATTTAGTGGTTAGTGCGTGAGACTCATAATCTCTCGGTTGCAAGATCGAATCCGAGACCTTGCCGAATTTTACTACTTCGAGGCTTATTTCTTCTTTTTCTTAATAAACTCAAAAGAGCTGCTTTTTGTCGTGTTCCTGCTAGTGTTTGCGAAAGAATTGCTTTTTTTTTTCGTTCAATATCTTCTAATGCACTAATTTAATTTGTGTAACAAGTGTTGCGAAGCTCCATTTCACCCTGTGTTTAATTTTTAAATTTTGTTTTTGCAAAGATAAATGCGATGGGAACTTTCTGTGTTGCTTGAACAGCAACGTTTTTTCGTAATATTAAAAGTTTTTCATCCGTTTTGATTGCGCTATTTTTTTTACGATATCGAAGGTCCTAATCTTAACACATTGGAAAAATCGGATAATCCGATATTCGTATAAAATTTACTCGTACCCATATCCTAACACAGTTGCAGCAACCTGAAAGAGATTTTTAGATTGTTATACTGTTGGATTATATTGTTATGTCTGAATATTCCAGCTCAGAAAGAAAATGGTTTTGTTGCACGTGAACTGCCCCGAATATCAATCAAGCTTGCAGTATTCCATAGAACAATTTATTGTATAAATCTAGTCTCTAGTATAGGCGCTGATATCTGATTTTGCACTATAAGCAAGTTTTTGAAAAAGCACACCAAAAACGATGTTTTTAAGGCATTTTTAGATCGTTTTTAACAAAAAGTAAATGGAAGCTTTTTTTGACGCGCGCTTTCAGCAAAAGTAGTATATATTGGAGCTGAGGGCAACTTTGGGAAAATACTAGGGTCGGTCAGCTAATAATGGATGTACAAAAAAAAACCAACGGGGAATCCATTTATACTTTTATTTCAATTATATTTTTATTCGGATCATTATATTATTAATTTATGTTATCTGATTGTACTTAAGTATTAAAACGCTCAGAATTGTTTCAGGCCCACGAAAAATTATCTCGACTACCTTCCCTTGGACTTGAATCTATTCGAAACAGACACAATGCGAGTCGAATTTGAACGAATAGCCGCAAGACAACCTATGGAAATGCTATCGATGAAGCGGTACGAGCTACCTGCCCCCGGAGCGGGTCAAAAAAACGACATTGCTGCGTGGAACGAATGTGTTGAAAACAGTTTGGCTCAGTTAGAGCACATGGGAAGCAGAATTGAGAACTTGGAGCTGCTTGAAAAATATGGCGCAAATGCGTGGAAGACGCATAATGAACTCCTATCTAAAATGGTAGACCAGGCACAAAAACAAATGGCTGCTTTGAAGCGAGAAATACAAGAAACTAATTGGCAGAGAAAGTCGGATCAAATGTCAGTCAGCACAAAACTATTATCATCGAAAGACGAATGGAATCATTTGGTGCATAAAAATTTCGACATAGAGGCCGCTTGTTTAAGACTGAGCAATGAAATCACGTTACTAGAAGAGGAATGTTCTAGATTAAATGCATCTGCTCCGCAAAATGATACTCGTAAAAGAAAAGTATTGGAAACGCAAAATCAACAACAGCAGTTTGTCGAAAGAGGAGTGGAAATGAGCGGACATGCAATCGGAAGGTCAGATGTTCCAGCAAATTTCAACGTGAGAGAGACAAGTGCGACTGAAGGAAGTAACTCGGACGATGAAAACAAACCACCAGTTGAGAAGAGTCAAAAAGTAGACGAAACGAGTGAAAAAAATAGTACAGATGATTCTTCCATGGATACCTGAGATATCTTGAGCAGGTTTTATCAAAACTAATCATTTTGTTGCAAAATTCAAAAGTTCTGTTATATGCTTGTTTTTTTTTCAAAATGTGTTTTTCAAAAAGCTTCCGGCTCAGAAGTTTTTTGGCATTAGTTCTCAGAATTAGTTTCAGAGAATTTAAATGCTGTATTAAATTTAAATGCAAAAATTAATTGCTGATTTTCCGAGCTGACAGTACCAAAGGGAAGAAGCTTTGGGTAGTCAGGGGTTCAAATCACTGAAGGGGGCGTTCGCCCCCCACTAAATCCGCCCATGATTTGTCGTCATCTCCTTTTTTAGGTCAGGCCAATTGTATGAGCTCCCTGAGAACAGTAAGAGGATCCCATTTTGTCAAAATTTTCGCAATGCACGGTAGATGAATTTCTCTGAGATTAATTAATTGTTTTTGAAAGTTTTGGTCAAAAATTATGGTTTTCGTCAAATTACCAGAACCCATTTCCTTTCTGAAAAACAAGCAAATCGCATGTGCCAGTTGTTGCATAATTTTGCTCCAAAGTTCCATTACCAGGTATGAAGAGCTTTGGCGGATAAAGTGAGGTAATTTTTCTTCTGCCCCTATTTTTGACGCCAAGGACAACATGAATTATTTTCAAGGTCTCTGTTTTCTAGCATGATTTCCAAACTAGAATCTGTAATCCTGAGAATCGGCCCTGGGTGATACCAGAAGTTTTTGTTCGATCAGATTAAAAACAAGTCTAAATCAGCAGCAAATCCTTATTGCGTTCAGTTCCATTTAATTTAATTTTTTTTGCTTATCAATTCAGATATTCATACTTGATCTGAAAAAAAAAAATCTAAATAAAAAGATGTCGAGGTCAGCTGATCAGCCTAGTCCGGTGAGGCAAATTGACATCTAGGACCTGTTTTCAGAATAGTTTAGATGCTTAGTGATAGTGGGACTGAAGTGTCCCGTTTGTGGAGTGAGAACAGTCGTCTGAAGGACCAGCTGTCCCAGTGTGAGAAAGACAAGGAGTTCGTGTGGGGGCTGTGGAAGCGTCTGCAGACTGCAAATCCAGATGTATCTGCAGCAGTTGCTGATGTACAGAGACATGAACAACAGAAGCATGAGGACAGAGACAACAAGGTCAGTGTCGGAAAAGGTTGATTATGTCTTGACAAGTTTCAGTCTTTATTTTCATTAGTCTTTTTTTTATGAGGACTTTCGGGTAGAATCTTACTAGATATTGAATTTCAAAAAAAAAATGTACAGGTTTTTTAAAAGATTTTTGTGGTGAGGAATGTTGCGTTCGACACAAGTCATTATCGTAGTAAAAGCTCTTGCATAGGTCGTGAGTATTTGTTGCTAATTTTTTTTCAGCTTGTTCACTCTCAAATTTGATTTTTCGCGGTTTGACTAATGATTTATTTACAAGTGTCTTGTAATCGGGAACTTGACTTTTTTCCCGTAGACAACTTTTCTTGCCTCTGACATTAAAATTGAAAGAAAGAAAGAATTTATTTCTCTAGTCAGCATTAAATACAACATTGAATATATTTATAATTTAAGTTAAATGATGCGACTTAGAGAGGATAGACAACGGGACCTAAAGGTCCTCCAGGGTCTACCCTTAAGTTGTTCAAACATAAAGATTTAACACTAATATTTAATGAAAAAAAAAAAAAAAAAAAAAAAAAAAAAACGAAATTTGAAAAAAAAAAAAAAAAAAAAAGTTTTGAAGTAGGTTTACTTCCGTAAGTTAAGATTTTTTGTTGGCGTTACTGAAAGAGCCCATCAACTTTAACTTAAGACAACCAGGTTCACGGTCGCAGGTGAGTTTTAAAATAATTTTTAAGAAAAATAATTTTTTTCTTTTTTTTTTTCTTTTCTTTCTTTTCTTTTTTTTTACTAAGTGTTTAATATTTTTCGAAAAATCGTAAAAATGGCCATATCTCCTAAACTACAAGGATTTAGAGCTTCATATTTTAGCACGAGAATCGGAAGCTAGAGCAGTTGCCTGGTAGCATTTAACCAACGATAATCATTTTAAAGAAAAAAGGAAAAAGGAAAAAGTACTACAAATCGTAGATAAGTTTTGTTAGTTCGTCGTTTTGCAACAAAAATGTATTTTTGAAATTATGGTAAAACACTTTTACTTTTGTCTCAGAAAAACTTTCAATATTTTCAGGAATTATATTTTGCAGTCTCAATAAGTTAAAAAGCTTGCAAGCACGATATCGGATAGAAAAACGTTCAAATCTTTTCTTGCAAAGAGGTTCTAATAGTAAATTGTATTTTGAGTTTCTTGTTTGTCTCTGCCGATTATTAAAAACAAACAAATTGTTAAGGAAACTCTCTGAATGAAAGGAATTAATTGAGCGCAGAACAAATTTGAGCAATTCGTATACATGCAATTCGAAAACCGATAGAAAATTGTATTTAAGAAAAATGTCATTACAGGAGTACATTTTCTTTCGAAAGAACATAAATTTAATTATTTTCTTTTGTAAAAGAAATAAACACTCCAGTGAACTTCGACTGCAGCAACCGTAAATCAGAATTCCGTATTGTATTATAGGAACAACATTACTTCTGTAGTATTCTAGTAATTGTGAAAGCGGCACGTAATGCCTCAGTTTTGATATAATACCACATTGTTTACCGAGTCTCATTTTAACATTATTAATATGAGTTTGATAAGATAACTTACAATCTATATAAATTCCTAGATATTTGCATACGGGTTTTAGTATAATGTTAGAAGAATTAAGCTTGAAGCGATAATTGGAAGCACTTTTTATATTCATTTGATTTGTTTTATCACTATTAACTATTAACTTGTTGGCGATAAGCCAACGATCCAGCTTGCCAATATCTTCTCTAATTTGAGTTATTTGGCAACCAATTGCCGTCAGGTTGGTGTCATCTGCAAACAGTGTTACTTCAACTGATTTGCATGCTGATGGAAGGTCATTTACGTAAATTAGGAAAAGCAAAGGTCCCAGTATCGAGCCTTGAGGAACACCGCATGTTATTTTCTTCCAATCAGAGAATTGTCCATTTACTAAAACTCGTTGAGTCCGTTCAAATAAGTAGGTCTGAAACCACCGGTTACAATTTCCTCTTATACCATAAGATTCCAGTTTATTTAGTAGTATTTGATGATCGAGAGTATCAAAGGCTTTCCTAAGATCCAAGAAAAAACTATAAATTTCATTTGTATGACTTCTCATTCTTAGATTTTCTGTCAATTCAGCTACTGCATCTATTGTACTATGTTTGGTTCTAAAGCCGAATTGTTTGTTGTATAAAAGGGATAAATTTTCAAAGTAAGAATATAATCTGTTGTGCATTGCGCGTTCATAGATTTTGCTCCAAACTATTAGTAAAGAAATTGGCCGATAGTTGTTTTCATCTCGCCGCGATTTTTCTTTGTGGATTGGAACAATTTTGGCTTTACGAAGTTCGGAAGGGAAAACACCTTTAGAAAAAGACGCATTAATAAGTATTGTTAATAAAGGAGCAACAGCATTTTTAGAAGATTTGACAATTAAGTTACTGACGTAATCATCCCCAGATGTCGATTTATCGTCCAATTGAGAGATGATTTGGTGTATTTCTGGTTCTGTTACCTTAAAAAGAAACATGGAGTGATTTAATTTGGGTAAGCATGGTGGATCTATTTTAGGCAACTCTTTTTTCAAATTCTCTCCAATGTTAGTGAAGAAATCATTGAATTTGTCAGCAATATCTTTATTAGATGGATTTTCTTGGACTTGAAGGCATGAATCTAGAACAGGAATATTTGATTGGGCTAAGTTCTTACAATTTAATTCATTGAGTAACTTATATGTTTGTCTTGAGTCTCCAATGCAATGTCTAAATTTATTCATGTAATGTGTTCTTTTCTTGCATTTAACGGCGTTTTCAAACTTTTGTCTTTGTTTTTTAAAATTCACTAGGGTTTCTGGATTTTCAGGATTATTTTTCCATCTTCGATGGGCTGCATTGCGCTTATTTCGCAGATTTTTAAGATCATTGTTGAACCATGGTGGCTGAGTTTTGCTTCTTGGTGAAATTGCCTTTAGCGGAGCGAATTTGTCTAGGACATTTTCAAAGATACATTTGAATAAATTAAAAGACTCACTGGGATCTTCGGTACCCATGAGAATTTCTTCCTGTTCACTTAACACACGCTGTAATTCATTTTCAAATTCTCTACATTTTGAAGCCTTCCTCAGAAAAGATGTATCACGGAATGTTATCGATATATCTTTTTTACATTGCTTTATTGACCAATCTAAGAGGATTGGATAGTGGTCTGATATAGTTTCTTGTTCTAACACCGTGGAATTGGGATTTGCAATATTTTGATAGATGAAGTGATCTAAACAAGTTGATGTTGTTAATGATACACGAGTAGGTTCTGATGCAAAATACTCAAACCCATTCGAGTTTATAGCGTTCAGGTAATTAATGGTGAGTTGATTTTCTTGCAGTGTATTTATATTGAAATCGCCACATACAATGAAAGGGTCAGAATGTGTGCTATTATCTTCAAGAAACTGTTCAAGTTTGTCAGTAAAGAGTAACTTGTTTATTCTTGGTGGATTGTAGATGACGGCTATTTTTAATTTGTAATTGTTTTTTTCGACCTCCGCGAATAAAGCCTCTTCAAATGTGACATCTCGTTGTTTCAGTAAATTACAGTTTTTATGTACCTGAACCATCACTCCTCCTCCTCTCATGCCATTTCGATTTTGCATAAGGCATTGGTTATAACCATTTATCAGGTAAATTTTACCTTCATCTGTTTCATTTAGCCATGTTTCGCTTAAACAAATTATATCAGGTGGCGACTCAAGACTTAAAATAAGTGCTTCCAATTTTTCATAGTGTGGTTTTAAAGACATGATATTTAGGTGTAGCACAGAAAAATTAAAGAAATCCGCTTTATGACCAGATTGATTATTATAACAGGTAATTTGGGATAATTCATTATTAAGCACAATTGAGGGATTCATATTATCAGTCACGAAAACAATTCATGGTGTCATTGTAACTGTAACCAAGATCTGATGCAGCATGGAAAATATTTTGATATCTATACACTTGATCATTATTTTGGAGAGTGTATAAAATCATGCCCTCTCTGGTCCATGTTGATGCGATGCGCTTGTCAGTTTTCATAAGCTTCAGAAACTTCACTCGTGCTCTGGTGATGTCTTCAAATACTTTAACATTTTCAGTGGTGGGCTTGTCTCGCAAGGTTTTTTTTTCCTCATAATTTCCACTTTGGCTATGCGCCTGGAGAACTTCACAATGATAGGGCGGGCTGCTACATTTTTGGCTGGTAATCGATGAGCAATTGAAATATCGCCTTCCTCTACCTTTGCATTAATCTCCTTAGAGATGGATATAATCTTCTTGATTGTCTCTTCAGGCTGCTCTCTACTAGTTTCGTTTATTCCCAGTACTCGAATATTGTCACGTCTGTTGTATGTTTCCTGCTGTTCAGTCTCGCACAGGGTCCTTAAGGTACTTCTGAGTTCGCTGTTTTTCATTTCGTCGTTAAGCTCTTCGCAATTTTCTTTCTTAAGGTTTGCGCATTCGGCTCTTATTGCATTTCCTATGACTGTCTGCAATTCGTTCTTCAAATCAAGTTTTAGTTTTTCCAGAATTTTTGGGAGTGCTGTGTTGATGGCATTTTCGACAGCTTCTTCTATGTCAATACTCTGCTTCTTACTTTCTTGCTCGTTTAATGGACTCATAACTTCATTTGGTCTCTTCGGGTTTGATAATGATTTTGGTATCGGAGTCTGATCTTGGTATCTCAGGTTCGGTAGATTTGCTTCCTCGGATACCTCAAGCTGTTCATCATTTCCAATTGGTTGATTTGCGTTAGACATCTCTGTCTCTGAAACTATTTAATAAGTTTATCACAACAATTAGGCTAAGCTACTTTGTTAGGCTACAATGAATTAGGCTACAATGAAGCTACTTTGTTAGTGAATCTTAGCAATTTTGAGACTGCCTTCCACTCGGCCTTCCATGTTTTTGGATGCTAAGATTTTGGATACATTTACTGAATCCCTTTTTAGTGCAAAGACGAATGTCTTCGGAACTTTCTGTGCTTCTTGCGCAGCTAAAAGTTGTTCTTTTTCTGCCAAAGGCCATTGATTTAGTTGGCCCACGTTTTTTTTTCTCCGCATTATTATGTTACTGAAGAATGTCTTGTCGTATATGACCTTTTTTATTATGGTACAGGTTCTTGCAGTGCTGGACGCCAAGGACAATCTAATCCGAGATCTGGAATCAGAAGTTGGGAAGCTACAGGCAGAGCTGGAGACGAAAAGTGGCGAGTGTGAGAGATTGAATGAGTTCAAACTGCATCTGGAGAATGACAACCACGTGATCACGGAGAGAGTGAGGGAGATTGAGTTGCTAGTGAGTGACAGAGAGCACTCTGCCAATCTCAAACAACAGAACACGCAACAGGTCGGTGAATTAATGCAACCAGTTCAACAATTCGTTACTTCTTTTGTCCTCACTTTAAACTTGAAAAGCCTATGCTTTATGATGCTGTTTTCAACCCAGGGTGACCACTTGGTCTCTTGAAAGAAGAGTAGTTTCTAATTGGTTTATTTAAGGTCTCTCAAAGTCTCTTTTTATGTCGTTTTGAAGAGACGATGTACTTAGTCGCGATTTTTTTTCAGCTAAAGTCTTAATTTTTTTCATGTTCAGTTTTTTTTTTCGCGGTTTGACTTTCGATTTGATTTTAAGTTCAGTTTATTTCCTTTGTTAAAAGGAAAATAAACTCCATTATCGAACAGCGAAAGTGGAAAGATTCCTTAAAACATGGTCGACTTCTAGTTTTGAAAGTGGAATTTAATTATCGAATTTCCCAGCGAATTATAAACTTTACCTATTAATCCAGTTTTCTCAAATTGGGTTAATTTTATCAAAAAAGTGTCAGCTTTAAAAGCTTTAAGGCCATCTTTTTTTCCTGAAATTGAAACTTTGCCAACTGTCTGTGGCTATGTGTTACATGAATAATGAGTTTGTTTTTTGTTTTCACCGTTAAATGAGTAAAAGTGGTTTCTATTTGTCGATAATAAAACGTTTTTTTTATCGATTTCCGTGTTAAAACATAGGTATCTTTTTTCCGCGTAAAAGTGACTACCCTTTTCTTACCTATAATTACCTAGATCCGCTATGCAAAGAAAGGATGAGGGATACACTGAAGTTACCTATTAATAGGATTGATTACCAAGTCTTTGATGGAATTGTACTTAAGCTGGACGGCTTCGAAAATAAAAGTCGATGAACGTACAGGGTGTTTTCAAAACGTGTTTTTCATAAATCCCCTCTACTTTTGCGAATATTTAGTTTAATACAGTGATTTTTTTTTCAGTAGGCAGGAATGTTCGCCGAATTCTGATGATGTACTTGATTGATTTGGATTGTTTTTTCTTCACGATGTTTTCGCGATTTAATGAATTTTCAGATTTTTTAATAGGTCCCGATGATTCTTCATTGTTAACAGTTCAGTTCATTCATAAATTGTTCTAAAATTTCAAAATGTTTTAAGAGCATCTAATTTTTTCTATAAAATTCGAAGTTGAGATTTTTCAAAAACACAATTCGAGTGTTTTTTTTTCTGTTTACTTGCATCCATGGACTCTTTACAACTTTCTGTTGGTGATGTTTTTAAAATTATTATTTTTTCTTTCGTATAAACTATTGAATTTCGCATTAGTTCTATCTCTGCAAAAATGCAAGTTTCATATTATTGCTCAATTTCACCCTAGAAATTTTTTTGTTCAATTATGTTCCAGGCAATTCAAGAGCTCCAGCAGCAGTCAGTGGGATTCAGAGCGCGCTGCGATGCCCTTATAACTGAAGTGGACACCCTTCGCTCTACGAACTCAGAACTGAGTAGTCGCAACGGATTTCTAACCCGCAAAATGGGCGAATTAGAAGAGGATTTGTCCAAGAAGACTTTTCAATTAGACAAACTTACGACAGAACATCACCGAATGAAGGAAGATCGAATGAATTTAGACATGCGCCTCAAGTCACAAAGCAACGAATCAATGACTGCAAACCAGGCGCTAAGTCGTTTCGTGGATGAAAACCGGATGTTAAAGGACAATTTGAATGGTTTGCAGAAAGATTACGACAAAATGGCGATTGATAATAGAAGACAATGCGAGTTGATAAGGCAACTGCAGAATTTACAGAAAGACACAGAAGGTGTAATGAAGAACCAGGAAGATGTCTATAATGCCGAGAAGAAAAACTATCAGGCCATGTACTATGAAACGTCGGCAAAATTGAAAGACGCTATTAGCGAAGAGCAGAAGATCAAGTATGAGTACGAGCAAATGAAAAGCGACCTGAAATCAGAAAACTTGGGCCTGAAAAGAGAGATCTCTACTCTTCAGTCGCAAATAAAAGAACTGCGGCCGAAAAAAGTTATAATCGGAAATGAACTTTGTGACGTGTGTACCGACTGTTCCGCTAAAGTTACTTCATACGAAAATGAGATCCAACTTCTGCAGTCGAAGCTAAACGAGAGAAATAGAATGATAGAATCTTTCGAAGTCCGAGACACTATGCACAGAAACCGAAGTGTAGACCAGAAACGAAGCGGCTCTTATACGAGGGCGACTGCTACCTCTCGTGCGCGCTCATTTTCGCCGTTAGCTACTAATAGAAACGCATTGGATCTTGCACGGAAGCTTTCGGTGTCCGAAAAGAAGGTTTCGGCTCTGACTTCTAAATTAAAATCGGCAGACCAGGAGCTTCTAGAAGTGCGCAAAGCTCACGAACGAAGGTTGGCTAGGTTCAAGAGCTTACAACAGGAGATGATTTTGCTGCGTGAACAAGTTAAAACATACGAAAAGGACGGCGAGTCACCTGTCGTCAGAAGTTTGAACGACATTTCGAAGGGAAATTCAAAGGAAAAAATGGCGAAACAGTTCGAGAAGATGAAACAAGAAAACAGGGATCTGGCAAATCAAAAGATAGAACTTCAGGAAATAGTGGATAGGCTTAGAGTAGAGCGTGTACGAGATTCGGCTTTGATGCAGGACCTGCAGCAAAATCTGGCAAATGAAGTTGAAGGTAAAAGTGTAGATGGTGAAATTCGACAATGGATGTCCGAGTGTCGCAAGCTAGAATCGAAGATTCTAGATCTAAAAGAGGAATTGATTATATCCAATCAGGGGAAAGACGCGCTAGCGAAGGAATGCAACAGGCTTACTGAGCTTTCAGAGTCTCTTAAGCAAAGTGTTGAAAGTTTTGAAAGATCGAAGCGAGCCGGTAAAAAATCCAAACCGAAGGTTTCTGTGAAAGGACTAGCAGCTAACAAGCCTAAAGTAGCAAAAAATAAACCCCGAAATAATTTGTCTTTGTTACGTAATATAGACGAGAACGCGTCATTGACTGCTGAAGATGAAGATGAATATGAAGAGATTTTGGGAAGCGAAGATGAAGATACGGATACCTACCAGACTGTAAACTCATCGCTAAGTTTGGGCAACCGTATAAAGGAAGTAGCCCAGGCGAACAAAAAGATCGAAAGAGCTTCTAAGCGAGTGTTAAATAGAACCTCATCGACCCAAACTGACATAGATCTTTCGAATGCTTCGACGTTGGCACATTTAGTGGGAATGATGTCAAACCCAAGCACGCCTCGAGATACAACAATCGACGAAAGAACCCAAGAGTCTTATAATTTTGGAGCCCCTCTTGTGTCGAAAGGCAAAGGAAGTATGCAGCTTCAAGGTAGTTTCAAACCAGGATTTGACCAGAAAGTGAAGAAGCAGAAAGGTTCAAACTCTAGCACTAACTCAGGGTCTAGTTATAAATCGAAGCAAACTATTAAAAATCTGAAATCTGACGTTTCTTTGCTCAGTGAGAAATGCGAGACTCTAACTGAACAAAACGCAGCCTTAAGGTCGGCTAAAGTTTCATTACAGAGCACAATTGATGGTCTTTATAGTCAAGTGGACCGGCTGCAAAATGAACAGCAAAACATGAGCTCTAAATTGCGATGCGCCAAAATGAAAGAGCAGAAGTTATCAGTGGAGGTGGAAAAACTCGAAAAAGTAAAATCAGAGTTAGAAGCAAAAAGTGGAACTGATAATTCTGGAAAACAGGATTCAGAAATTAGAAGTTTGGAAAGTCGATTGCGGAACGCGCAAAATGAGACCAATCGTCTGAAGCAAGAAGTTAAATCTATCACAGACGAAAAGGAGCAGAAACAGAATGATTCTAAAAGTTTGCAGGAGAAAATTACTAGACTGGAACGAGATGTAACACAAAAACGTTCTTTGATCGAAAACTTGAGGTTCAAGATCAAAACCTTCGAAGAAAACGCCAAGAATGATTTGAAAGAACAGAATGAATACGATGCTAAGTCTCATGCACTGAAAGAAACTGCGGAATCGGCTAAGCGAACAATTGAAAATTTGAGAAGTCAGCTTGGCCATTACAAGAGTATTAATGTAGAAGCCATTCAAAAGATAGAAAAGCTGGAAAAGCATATTAAGACGTTGGAAAGTAAGAAACACGAGTATGAGAACTTTGCGACTGAAATGGAAAATGTAGCGACCTCTCAGCTTGAAGGGCTGGCAATGCAAAGCGAAGTGGCCATTGAACGGCTGCAAAGTCAGTTGAAAGATGCGGGTGTGATCGTGAAAGAATTCATAACGTTGTTCAGGTCATTTGCGAATGAACTGGTTTCCAAGATGTCTAAACAGTCACGCGATTTGTCCACTAAGAAATTAGAGCATCACAAAAGCAAGTACTCACAAGGTATGCTTGCAGCTAGATCGAAAGCAGCTGAGATCCTAGATCTAAGCACAGATGATATTGACGAAATTATGACACCAAACGATAGCGGAATTGAGATCTACTCGAAGACCGAAGCATACAGATCTAGAGTGGAGGAAGTTTTGAACTCTAAAGCGCCGTTCGCGACCGAGATGATGAATTTGCTTCTGGAAGTGTTGTCTGAATACTCAAAAGTCACAGCCGAAGCTGCTGTTTTAAAAATGGAATCCTGTTGATCAGAAATCCTGCGAATTTCGTCATCAAGAAAGTTGTTCTCAAAATGAATGAGACTAAAAACTTATAATAGTCATCGTCTTGTGCTGCACAAATGTGTCTTTCTCAAACTAACTTTCAGTCATGTCAATTAGATAAAAGTTTGGTTATATTTCATTTTTGACGTTTGCTGTCCATTTTTCCTTTTTGTACAGTTGTAAATAATTTACGAGAAATAGTGTAAATAAGTTCTGTCCAATTAATTTTGACAATTTTTTTTTAAAATCTAGGTGACTGCATTTAAACCAATGCGTAGCCTTTTTAGTATCTAAAAGAGCTTTAAAAATTTGGTTTTTAAGAGTAGATGAACCTAGTGCAACTTAAAGAAGTCGTGATGATTGCTTTTTTCTCAAATATATTTTTTATTGAGGTTTGAGTTATGAATCCTTTTTAAAATTGAGTTCATGTTCTTTGCTTACACAAGCAAAGCTTGTGTTATAGTATAAACTCTCTTTTTCCAACCTAAGTCGCAAATATTGTTTTGACGCAAATATTGTTGCGACAAAATGTGTTCATTTTGAAAGTTCATTTTGATCAATCACCAGCTATAAAGTACAGCCAATGCTAAGGATATTAACACAGACTATTATACTATAAACAGCACTTAGCTTCATGGAAGCATAAATCTGTAGCGTAGAGGTAGGGAAGGAGACCCGCATCAAAATGAGAGGGTTCGAACCTGGGCAAGGTTGGATGTTTTTAATGAACTTTTTCGTGTAACAGTTAAAATGCGTCCGCTTTATAAAATGAGGCTTATTACTTGGTAAATTTCTAGTTTTTTCAAATTGACTGGTACTGCTAATGCGTCATAATTAGCTTGCGTCACTTAGCAATTATGTAGACTCATAATTGGCGTGCGTCACTTAAGAAATTTTGTTGATTCAAAGTTATACTCTTTCAGTTTTCCCAGTAGAGTTATCGGTCAGACTTTTGCTGGTGTATGCGAAAAACAACTTCGCCTTCGTGTGAAAGGAAAGCAAGATTCACTGAAGAACAAAAGTGGTTTGATTATGAAAAACGTTATTGATGCTAGTTTCGAAAGTAGACTTCAAGTTTCAGATTTCCTAGAAAAAAATATCCCGGCCATCATTTTTTCTTTGAAATTCATGTTGTTTGGTTTTCTTTGCGTGCATTGACTCTTTTTCAATTGTCTGTTGGCTAAGTCGAGAAAATAATTTAAATGTTTCATCATAAGATAAATTTTTATCTGGATTCCCATTGCTGTATGTCAGAGACAAGTTGAAGAGCGTTAAAACATCGAAAATGCTTCTAAGCTAAATATTTCTTATAGTAGATGCCAATAGGGTTTCTAATTGTAAGATCCCATTACACAAAAAATGAAAACACGAATATACGTTTTAGCTAGAAAGTCATTATTGTTCGAGCACTTATCTTATTAAAATTGTTCTGGTTCAGAAACACAGGTTTGAACTCTTTGCTTTTCAACTTTAATTTGAGCGAATAGGTGTTCTATTAGTAGGTCTTTCAATATACAATCAAAGTTTGTGTGACAGTATGAATTCTCTTTTTAGCCTAAGTCGCAAACATCAATTCTTTTATTGCATTATGTGCATAAGTTTAATGACCAGCTATTAAGTGCAGCTAATGCTAAGGATATTCACTCAAGAGTTTTATTTTACTAATAGCACTATAGCTTCAAGGTATCATGGATCCGTAGCATAGAGGTAGAGTTCGAACCTGGGCAAGGTCGGATGTTTTAAAAGAACTTTTCGTGTAACAGTTAAAATGCGTCCGCTTTATACATAGATGCATTTTAGTTGGTAATTTTTTTTAATTGACTGGTGCTGCTGATTCATCATATTTGGCTTGCGTCACTTGGCAATTATTTTGGCTCATAATTGGCGTGCGTCACTTTAGAAACTTTGTTGATTCAAAGTTTAACTCATTCAGTTTATCCCAGTAGCGCTATCGGTCATATTTTTGCTGGTGTACAACTTCGGCTTTGTGTGAAAGGAAGGCAAGATCCACTGTAGAAAAAAAAAGGTTTGATTATAAAAAACTTTATTGATGCTAGTTTCGAAAGTGGATTTCAAGTTCCAGATTTCCGAAATAAATATCCCGGCCATATTTTTTCTTTGAAAATCAAGTTATTCGGTATTTCCTTGCGTGCAATGACACTTTTCCAAATGTCTGTTGGCTAAGTCAAGAGAGTAATTTGAATTTCTTAACATAAGATCTTTATTTAGCTGGACTCCCATTGCTGTATGTTAGAGTCAAGTTAAAGAGCATTAAAACATCGAAAATTTTTTTAAAATTTTAGTAGATGACAATAGGGTTTCTAATTGTAAGATCCCAATACTAAAAATAGAAATCATACGTTTCAGCCAGAATCATTGTTGTTCCGAGCACTTATCCTATTAAAGATTGTTCTGTTTCAAAAACACTGGTTTGAACTTTTTGCTTGTCAACTTCAATTTGAATGAATAGGTGTTATAATAGTACGTCTATTAATACACTATCAAAGCTTGTGTGATAGTATGAACCATTTTTTTCCAACCTAAATCGCAAATATCAGTCTCCTTTTATTGCATTATGTGCATAAGATCATTGACCAGCTAATAAGTACTGCTAATGCTAAGGATATTCACTTAGAGTATTATTTTACAATTAGCACTTTAGCTTCAAGGTATCCTGAATCTGCAGCATAGAGGTAGAGAACGAGACCTATAAGAAAACAAGGCAAGGTCGGATGTTTTTAATGAACTTATTCGTATAACAGTTAAAATGCGTCCACTTAATAAATTGAGGTATGTTAGTTGGTAATTTTGTTTCAAATTGACTGGTACTGCTAATGCGTCATAATTGGCTTGCTTCACTTAGCAATTATTTAGACTCATAATTGGCGTGCGTCACATGAGAATTTTTGTTGATTCAAAGTTTTACTCATTCAGTTTTTCCCATTAGCGTTATCGGTCGTATTATTGCTTGTGTATGCTAAGTGCAACTTCGCCTCTGTGTGAAAGGAAGGCAAAATCCACTGTAGAACAACAGTAGTTTGATTACAAAAAAACGTGATGAATGCTAGTTTCGAAAGTGGATTTCAAAATTCAGATTTCTCAGGATAAAAAATATATCCCGGCCATATTTTTTTTCTTTGAAAATCAAGTTACTTGGTTTTTCCTTGCGTGATTTGACTCTTTTTCAATTGTCTGTTGGCTAAGTCAAGAAAATATTTTAAGTTTTTTATCCTAAGTTATATGTTTAGCTGGATTCCCATTGCTGTATGTAAGAGCAGGCAATTTAAAGAGCGTAAAACATCGAAAATGCTTTTAAACGAATTTTTTTTAAGTAGATGCCAATAGGGTTTCTAATTGTAAGATCCCTTGATGAAAAACAAACAAAAACATGAATATACGTTTCAGCCAGAATCATTATTGTTCCGAGCACTTGTCTTGACTCACTTGTTTGAACTTTTTGCTTCTCAACTGGGTTATAATAGTACGTCGATTAGTACGCAATCAAAGCGTATGTAATAGAGCGAACTTTTTTTCCAAACTAAGTTGCAAATGTTAGTGTATTTTATTGCATTATGTGCATAAGATTTATGACAAGCAATTAAGTACAGCTAATGCTAAGGATATTCACACATATTGTTTATTTACAAATATCACTTTAGCTTCAAGGTATCATGGATTTGTAACGTAGAGGTAAGGAGGGAGACCCGAAAGAAAATAAGAGTTCGAACCTGGGCAAGGTCGGATGTTTTCGGTGAAATTTTTCTTGTACTAGTTAAAATGCGTCCGCTCTATAAATTGAGGCTTCTTAGTTGCGAAATATTTTTTTTTTCAAATTGACTGGTACTGCTAATGCGTCATAATTGGTTTTTGTCACTTATCATTTATCTAGACTTATAATTGGCGTGCGTCACTGAAGAAATTATGTAGACTCAAATTTTTAATCATTTAGTTTCTCCCAGTAGCGTTATCGGGCACGTTTTTGCTTGTGTAGGCGAAGTGCAACTTCGCCTCTGTGTTTAAATCGTGAAAACTTAGTTTTACTCAAGGACAATTGGGATGAAAACAATTGATTTTGGTCTGTTTTGGGATATTCAAGTACCTAAAATTCTCGTAGGAGTTCGATTGTTTAAATATTGCATTATAGACCTTTCAGTCGTGATAAGAATCAGAAGTGAAGTTATTGAACACGTTCTAGTGCGTTAGCTAGAATCAGAAGTGAAGTTATTGAACACGTTCTAGAGCGTTAGCTTGATTCTTGGGGCTAATAAAACAAGTCATTTTCATTTTTCGGTGAAAATGACGGAATAATTTTACTTCTTGCCTTAACCTCTTTTTAACTAGCCGCTTCTAATGGATTTTGTTATTTGTGAAAAATCAGTTTAAAGATATCAATGCCCTGTTTTGAAAAAATAAAAAAAAAGATATTTTATTACTGTTCTTTTTGACAAGAATATGGGGTTTGAAAATTGCCAGTTTGCGATAAATTAAATGTATGTTATTGTTTAAAGCATAAGTTTTTTTCTACTAACACTTCGAATTCATTTTTTGTTTTAAGTTTTAATCAATTTGGTAACAATTTTTGTAGTTGTGAAAGCAAACGAAGAATCGATGTCCATACGCGGTATCACTCCAATCGTTACTCGTAAAGCTGTGCAAATATTTTTTTTACTGAAGTAGCTTTTTCAGAGAAAGTATTCAAAATTTTTTCTTGCTCTAAGTTTCAGTTTGTTTGCTTGACTATCAATTGATTTTTTCATTGGAATGCAACTGAAGCTCCATTAACAAAAATGGAAAAACCAGATAAAATGTTGCATATATTCTAGTTCCAAAAATCAGTTTTTATTTTTAGAATTCCCAGCTCAAAAAAAGCACTCATTATAAAGAGTAATGAATGTAGTGAGTAGTCTTATATAGGTCTTGCTGATTTTTTTTGTTTTTTTTTTAGGAAAAAGTCTTAAAATTTGTTCACGCTTAGTTTTGATTTTTCGCGGTTTGACTTGTGATTTCTTTTGAAGTTCAGTGTATTTCCATTGTTAAAACAATTTGCATATATTGATTTTAAGCACTGCAAGACTTGTGTGATTTTTTTTTCAAAATTTTATTTCTGACGATTTCAAATGTTTCGAACAAAAATTGTTCTGACATTTTTCAAATTGCCCCAAAGAGTTCTCAAGTGTTTGTGCTCGACCATTGGGAACTCCACGCAAAATAAAGTACCACTAATAAACAGCGGAATGAGTCGAGTTCTATATCATACTAAAGCCCTTTTAGTCGTTATTAAGTCGTCTTTTCAGTGGTGGAAGCTTCCCTTTGCCTCTTCCCTTTGCCTCTGTGTTTTTTTACATGTGAATGGAAGATTTCTTTCCAAGTTATTATCGGCTTAGCCCCCTCATACTACGTCGTTTGAAAAAAGAAAAAATTCCTAATTGTTTGAGTTGTTTGGGGAAGGGGCTTTTTTGTAGCTCAAAATTTTTTCGTTAACAATATCATCGGGCGTCTGCCCAGGTACAATCGACTTAGTTAGTGCGTTGTTTCTTTTTAATGCTTCACTGACGCTGACAAGTATCTTCTTGATGTTTATCCTGAAAATTGATTTCATTCAAAACAAATATGTAAAGTTTCGGTAGATCACCTTTTGACGATTTTGTCGAACGTTTTAGTTGACTTTTGGCTTAGTTGACTTATGGTTTTCTTTAGCTCTCCAATGGATACGGCACGCAGAACACCTCTCTGTTACTCTCTAATAAAAAGGCTAAGAAACGCATTGAAATCAATTTTGTACCGTTTTTATCCGGCTATATTCTTATAAACATTTTCATGCATCACATGTCAAAGTTTCAACCGTGAATCTCAAGTAGTTGTCGAGAAAATGGCAAAAACGCTTAAAATTTTTCGTTCAATTCATATATTGTAAACTAAAAGTTGCGGCATCTACGTCCTGTGACTGTACTTGCACAGCTGTGAGAAGCCTCTGTTACATGTCGCTTGTTTTTTTTTTCCAATTAATTATGTCATCGAAAGTAAATGAATGAGACTTAAATGATTGTTTTCTTTGGAGGACGACATCAGACTAGCAGATGACTCGTGATCTCATAGAGGTCAATTGACGGGCGGAATCTTAATCTTCATCATCTGTTTGATTGTCGGATTAAGACTTCTTCTCAAGTCTTCATTATCTGAACAACGCCAATGGAAGATTTTTGGTTATCGTCGTAGCTCTTGTTGAGTGTACAGATCTCATTTAAACCAAAATTGGGACGATTTTCAGTCAATAAAAGAAATCCTAATTTTAACAAAGCAGCTAGATAGTTTTTCAATATGGTGTCTAATGGAAACAATCATGTGCGCGCCTCTTCGAGTGGTTGCGAAGAGAATACTTCTCATACAAGCATAATTTTTGGAATAAAAGATAAAGTTGGTGCTCTTGCGGTAGCATTGAAGCCTTTTGAGACCAATGGTGTCACATTAAACCATATCGAGTCGCGTCCTTCGAAGCGAGCCGAAGGTACTTACGAGTTCCTGATGACCACTGACCACGAAGTCGGAGATAACGAATTGAAAGCTGCTCTAGAGGAGCTGAGTTTGAACACAGCTTACGTGCAAGTTTTGAGCCGTGGTGAGAGTTCATTAGAATCTGTTCCTTGGTTCCCAAGAAAGAAACAGGACTTGGATGAGTTTGCGCATCGGATTCTGAGTTACGGGTCCGAACTTGATGCCGACCACCCAGGTTTCAAAGACGAAGCATATACCAAACGACGAAAGGTGTTTGCTGACATTGCGTACAAATATCGACATGGAACTCCGATTCCTCGAGTTGAATACACAGCTGAAGAAGTCGGAACTTGGTCAACTATTTTCAACAGCCTCTCGACTTTGTTCAAAACTCACGCATGTGCCGAGTTCAACTACATTTTCCCACTCCTTGTGGCTAACTGTGGATACAAACCCGATAACATCCCGCAACTTCAAGACGTTTCAGATTTCTTGAAGAGTTGTACTGGGTTCACAATCCGACCGGTGGCAGGACTTCTGTCATCGCGTGATTTCCTCGCCGGCTTGGCGTTCCGAGTGTTCCACTCGACTCAGTACATTCGGCACTCATCTCTTCCATTGTACACTCCGGAGCCAGATGTCTGTCACGAATTGATCGGCCATGTTCCCTTGCTGTGCGATCCGACATTCGCTCGCTTTTCTCAGGAAATCGGAATTGCGTCCCTGGGAGCACCTGATGAGTGGATTGAGAAGTTGGCTACACTCTATTGGTTCACGATTGAGTTTGGACTGTGCAAACAGGGCGGTCAATTGAAGGCATTTGGAGCTGGACTACTTAGCAGTTTTGGAGAGCTGCAATACGCTCTGAGTATATTATTACATTACAGGCTTATCTTTCCGAAGAATTTCGTTAAAAGTAAAAAAAAATGTAAATCCTCACCCAACCCTAAGAAAATACTGATTTTGTGATGCATTTAAAAATCCAAATAAAGCATTTAGATTTCCACTGGAATGTTTTTAATCATAACGGCGAGTTTTTGAATCACTAGTATCAAACTGACATTCAATTTTTTGCCGTCAGCCAAGTGGAAACAACTTGATACTTCGGTATATTTTTTGTGTGTAAAATCCATCATATCATCATCATCAATTTTTTGTCCACTTTTTGGCACTCAGAAGTGATTTTGTTTTGGTAAGAAGAATTCTGAGTTATTATAGGAGTTCATAATAATGATATTTGAGCTTTGAGATGTTTTCAAGAGTTTTCTTGAAACTGTTTTCAAACAGTTTCAAGAAGCAAAGGAAAGTCAGGCGAGCTCGATTGATATATCATATTGAAGTCCTTTTCATTGCTGATTCGATCAATATTATTCAAATTTAAAAAGTTTCCTCTCTAACTTTCACGAAAAATTGGTTTGAAGTTTTCCCTTCTTTCGACGAACTTTCAGTGAGAATTTACTTCGTATTGAATAATTTTAAGCTTGAAGTTTTTTTTATTCATTAATGAAACCATTGGTAATTTGTCTACGAGCACCAGCGGATTTAGGGGCGGGGGGGCTTACGCCTCTTTTCAGGAATTCGACTCCCTGCCGACCCAAAGGGTCCCCCTTTTGTACTAGTTTTAGGTATCCATTTTTGGTGACGGACCCTAAAATTTTTCTAAGAGGCGCGTTCGACGTCAATATATACTAATTTTAAGCGCCTTTTTTGGCCTATTTTTTCAAATTTTTGCTTGCGGAGCAGAAATTATTTCCTAGATCGAGAAATCGAGAAAATCCTAGATCCGACCCTGTCTAAGAGCACAAAAAATATCAACATTTGAAAAAAAATGAAAGAATGAAAAACTTCTTTTTTCTTCTTAAAATATATATTTTGCTAGTTTAAACCGTGGAAAAGCTATCATTTGTTTAATTTTACGTAACCTTCTGCAAGAGTTGAATTCTCAATTCAGGTGACAAACCGCTAATCAAAGAGTTTGATCCAGAAGTGACTTCTGTGACGAAGTACCCGATAACCGAATACCAGCCGACGTATTTCTGTACCCAGAGCTTCGAGGAAGCACAGGAAAAGCTAAAACAGTTCGCCACCAAAATCCCGAAGCCGTTCACACTTCATTACGACGCATTTACAGAATCAGTTGACCTTTTGGAGACGAAAGAACAGCTGACGCAGTTGGCAGGGACTATCAAGTCGCAGATATCGACGTTGCACGCAGCTATGGAGCTTCTTTGTATAAGCGAGTATCATTCAATCAACACTGGAATAATGCAAGCTTGATCAGCTTTAAAAACTTGGGATATTGTGATAAATGATGAAAAATCAGTACCTTGAATCAATTCTTGATAGAAACAAGTGTGCTTAGCTCTCATTTAGATAGATTTTGTTATATCCGATAGATGATAGTGTCATATAGATATTTTTCGTTATTGATTTTTTGATGAAAAAAAAAATTTTAAAGCTGAATCCTAGGAACAGATGTACTTTAACTTTTTTTACAATGGTGGGCTTAAGTCGGGCGCGCCATTCACTTCGTAGCTACAAGAAAAATTATACTTTGAATGTGAGTTCCTTAGGCAGGATTTTTCAAAAAAGTATGTCGATTTTTTTTATTCCAGCCAAGAATTGAAGTGACAAACGACTTACTCGTTCGTTCTTGGGCTGTTCACCAAGTTACAAGTTCTTTTAAATGCCTTATGCTTTTTGATATCGGAGCTTTTGATCATTCTGTCCACAAAAAGAATCATTTTTCTACTTCGAAATCTTTTTTCATTTTTTATTCATTTTGTATTCAATTTCTGTATTCAGTTAATTGCTTTATTAAAGTATTGAAGAATAAGTAGGGGAGGGGTATTTTCTGCTGTTTTTTAACATTTGACCGCCACTCTTTAAAAGGTAGAGGGCATTGATTATTTACAGCTACTCTTTTATTTCCTTCCATTAGATCAACCAAACGAATATATGGCTGACGGGGTGACTTAGTTGCCCAAAATTTAGGAGATAGATCTTTTAGCCGCTTCTAGCGTTTACTTGTTTGAGCGAACTACTCTCCAGTCACGGTTGTAGAAGCCGGGGTGGATCTAGGATTTTCTCGAGGGGGGCGGATTTTCAAAAAAAAAATTGAAAGCTTTGTCGACCTTTTTTTAGGTCGACCAAATTGATTTTCCGAGCTCTCCTGAAGCGCTAAAAATACCGTTTTAGCCAAATTTTTTGCGCCCCAGACAGAAGTTTGAAATAACAGGCCAAAAAAGCGTTTTTAGGCTCTTTTGAAAAACGTTGACTAAAATATTGCGTTTTTTCGGCGCGCGCTCCCACCTTCCCACCTCAAAATTAGTATATATTGGCGCCAAAGGCGCCTATTGAAAAATTTTAGGGTCCGTCAGCCAAAAGTGGGTATCTCAAAATAATACAAAGAGGGGACCTTTTGGGTGGGCAGGTAGTCGAATCCCTCCCTGCGGGGAGGGGGGCGTCCGCCCCTTCCCCCCCCCCCCCCCCCCCCCAAATCCGCCCCTGGTAAAAGCCAAGATTTTTTATGGTCGATTTAAAATGGTTGATTACAAAACTTTTTGGTTTGCAGACCTGTAAGAAACTGAACTTGTTTACCTTTGCGATAGTAAGGGTATTGAAATCGGGTAATAGGCTTTTTTTCGCGTAAATAATTTTAGGCACAAAATGGTCAAAATTAGAAATGGTAAAATTAGGTTCATTTGGTTTTTAATTCAATTTTATTTCATTGTTCTAATTTCTTTGAAGCACCCTTGGTCTGGAGGTAACAAATATGCCTGGGTTCGAACCTGACAGGACCTGTTTTTTTTTTTTTAAACGGGAAATATTCTAGTTCACAAAAAGGGTCGTCTCATTGTTTGTCTGCTTAGGTTTTGTCGCCTTAGCTGTCATATTGTAGAGTTTTTGTCTTTGTTAAGTTTTTTTTAGCTTTATACTTGTTTATATTTGTTGCGAAGCTCAGCTATGCCTCTGTTTTTTATATTGAATTTTAATAACTTCCAAGATCCTTCTAGAGGTAATGCGGGCGCCTGTGGATTCTAATTTTTGGAGTTGGAATCTCGGCCGAACCTTAATTTTTTCAAGATTACGCTTATAAAATTGAAATTAATTTTCTGGGAAAAATTGATTGGTCAGATAGTCTGACTTTCGTTTGTCTGCCCATTTTCATGGGCTTCATTTTCAGAGATCGGATTTTCCTCATGATGTAAGCAATTTCAGCTATAATTGGCGGTCCTTTGGTTATTTGTAAATATATCATTTGGATCTTGTAAATCTGAGTTAGTAAAACTTTTTGCCTTATTTTTTTTTATTTTTTTGATCAAATGATTTCTCTATGTTTTGTCAGCTCGTTTGTTTGAATCAACATCGACCCAAGTATTGTCGTCTTATAAACTGCTTGGCACAGGGAAACTTATTTAAAGTTGATGATGGTATTTTTTTCTACCGTTTTCTGTAATTGAGTTTTTTATTCTGATTTTTCCGACGTAGTGATTTACGTCTCGTTTTTTTTTGCTTGCTTGCAATGCTATGCGTGTGCTGTTGCATTGCCAGAGACGGTTAACTCTGCTTGAAATTTTGAAATTTTCTGTGCAAATTGGGAAAGTTTTTGGCAGATGGGGCTTGACGTCAAAAGTGGTGAGTTTGACAATTTGGAGCTAATATAGTCAGGGGCGGATCTAGGATTTTCTCGAGGGTGGAGCAGATTTTCAAAAAAATTTCGAAAAGTTTCAAAAATTTTGTCGACCTTTTTTTTAGGTTGACCGAATTGATTTTCCGAGCTCTCCCTAAGCACGGTTTAGTCCCTGTTTTAGCCTAATATTCTGCGCAGTTCAAAAACGGCATTTTTAGTCACTTTTTGAAAATTTTTGACCAAAAAATCGCCTTTTTTCGGCGCGCCCTCCCCCTCAAAATTAGTTTATATTGGCGCCTTTAGAAAAATTGCAGGGTCGGTCGGCCAAAAATGGATTTCTTCAAAAGTAGCAAAAGGGGGCTGTTGGGTCTGCAGAGGTTCGAATACCTGAGATGAAGCGTCCGCCAACACCCCCCCCCTAAATCCGCTCCTGAATGTAATAACTATTTTGTTGCGGTTAAAATTTCTTTAAAATCTTCTTGAAACATTTTTCACTTTCTGTTGTTCAAATTAAAATCAACGCTCTACACCTAGAAAACGCAATCGATTATTTAAGCTCAAACTCAGTAAATTTTTGAACATTAGTTTTAAATCAAACGTTTGCTCCTTTGACTTTTGCATGGTATGTTTTCGTCTAAATGACGGCTGATCTTTCTCTTCTAAGTGGTTTGTTTTTGCTTAAAATCTCAAATATGAAAATTTAGAAATTATAAGAGCTTCAAATTGATGTAATCATCTCTTCGAAGTTCGTCATTCAAAAAAATGTCAATGAATTTTTTTTTATTTCCTGGAGGTCATCGACACTTTTCCATTTTTTGTTGGCTTCATTTTCATTTTCCTACACCAAACGAATCAGCAAAAATTTCGTTATAAATCAGTAGTGTTTTGATTAACACATAGCCAACGGAGTTTTGAAAAAGTCTTGATGAACTCCAGAAAAGCAACTAAAAACGTCCATTTTTATGTTACTTAAATTTTAAAAATGTTTTTTTTTGAACCTTGGAACTCATAAATTCAAAGATATTTTCATCAATCAATAGTTTTTGATAAAATTGAACCCAATTAAAATACACTGGGTCGAAACATTTTATTTTCAGCTGAAATTTTCAAAACCCAACATATACTGTTTAAATTAAAACTTAAGAGCCCTTGTCACACCTGTCGCTCTCTAAGCGGTAATTTTTGAGCTCGGATCTGTCAAAAAATTTGAAAAATCAGCTTCAAGAGTTATCACAATCAAAAAATAAACATGACTGAAATAACAAAAAATTGCTGTTCTGTGTCGTCTCAATTCAAACAAATTTCTTGAAAACATCTATCGGAAACTTTCGGGTTATAGGTAATTGAGTGCTTTGAATGTTTTATTTGAAATATGATTCATCTCTGCGGCTAAATACATCAGTACGAAAATTGAAATACAAAAAGGGCAAACATGGTTGATAAGGTTGAATAGCTCCAGTTTTGAATTAATTTAGCAAAAATTAAAAACAGTGATCTAATTAACATTTCAAACTACCAACAAGTGTGAGTACAAAAAAAATTTGAGCATTATAACGTAAGTTTGATGTAATTGCCATTTGCAAATCATTTTTACATTTTGTATTTCGCCTTGCAATTGTTGTTTTTTATATATTTTTCAGTGTGCATTTAGTTTTCTCAAAATATCGCTTGACAACTTGATTGGGAAAATTTTTTTAATACTTGAATTATTCATTAAGACTGATTGTTGTTTCATTCTTTCTACATGACCCTAAATTGATCTTTTGCACGACGTGTAAAAGTAATCTCAAGTTCTCCTGTAGATCTCTCAGCGTAGAGACGGCAGGATTGCGACACTTCCGGTCTTGGTTCGAAACTAACAGTTAATCATGCTTATTTCATATTTGAGTAAATGCTTTTATTTTAACTTGTAGAAACTTTGCGAGTCCAGGGACATCTTTTTCTCCATGGCTCTAATAGTGTTTGGATTGTATGGTGCGTGCTTGAAGTTCAACCCGTGTTGATTGGGAAAGGG
This sequence comes from Symsagittifera roscoffensis, assembly GCF_963678635.1. Lineage (NCBI taxonomy): Eukaryota > Metazoa > Xenacoelomorpha > Acoela > Convolutidae > Symsagittifera > Symsagittifera roscoffensis. The sequence continues at coordinate 55,368,326 of NC_087065.1, forward strand.
CGGGGGGTGCGTGTCAGTCGGGGTCACTACTAAACATGATGAGTCACTGGTGACTTGGGCCTGGAGGGTGTTTTGCCTCGAGAGCCGAGGAGGAGATACGGATGAGGGGCGACTGGAGAAGTCTACCATGATACCTTGCATACTTCCGGTGGGTGACCGAGGAACGGTCACTCCCCCTCCCCCTCCTCCACTTCCGCCTGCTACACACAGCCCTCCTCGGTTAAGTTCGCTCTTGATTGACGAGTGATGTGAGTCATCGTGCTATGACACGAAAGTAAAGCTGTTAGTAGATACACAGTTAGTAAAGACACAATTAGTGTGTCTAATGACTCGTTTGGAAAGACACGATACAACAATACAGGGGCGCAATACGGGGGGTGGGGTTGGGGCGGGGATTCGACCCCCTGTCGAGCCAAAGGGTCCCCTCTTTGTACATTTTTGAGATATCGTTACAGATCCCAAAAATTTTCTAAAGGAGCCTAATTTTGAGGAAGGAGCGCGCGCCGAAAAAACGCAATTTTTTGCTCAAAATTTTCCAAAAAGTGCCTAAAAACGCCCTTTTTGGCTTGTTTTTTCATCACTTTGCGTGCGGCGCAAAATATTTGCCCGAAACAGGGTCTTTTTAGTGTTTCGAGAGAGATCAAAAAATCAATTTGGTCTACTTAAAAAAAGGTCGAAAAAATTTTTGAAAATCCCCCCCCTCTCGAGAAAATCCTAGATCCGCCCCTGAATTAATAAGAAACACTTCTTCGAGTTTTTTGTAATAATTTTCGGGTTCTGAAATTAAAAATGGTTTCTTGTTCATCACAATTTTCAGACCGTTTTGAGTTGAAGCTTTTGAATCATTGAAAGTTACGCTATCTGTCTATCTAGATATCTTTTTTAATTTAAATTATTTTGAAAAAGTTCCATCGAAACTCCCTCTAAAAACTGTATTTTGAAACACTTCTTTGGAGTATACGATGTAGTTCTAATTCGCTAAATTTACTTGTAGGCTTCCTACTTGAGATCCCGATCTGCCTCGACCTCTGACGGACACTTGGTCTGAAAACATCAGCTTCTTTTCTTCGCGACGGCGACTCAACAACCCAAATTCAATCGGGTTGTTTTCGTTTCCGTCGGGAGCGCGACGTTCGAAGAAGTCCGGTTGATCCAGGCTTCCGGGTCCAACAGGGATGCGAGTAATTTTTCCAGGTGAATGATGAACCCGCATGCTTGCAAACCCGTTTGTAGACCCTGTGGATCCTCTTGGTAAGGAAAGGGTTCCTCCAGAGAATGTTCTAGAATGATTGCCTATGGCCTCGTTGATGAGCGAGTCTGTCTCTTGGTGATAGTTGGACAGCCGCAGGCCACAGTCTGGATTGGAGAGATATGTTTGCTCGATCATTTCTAAATACGCAACATTTCAATTTCAAACTAGGCCATTCAAAGTTGCTCAAACAGAGAAACTTGAATTATTGAGAAACTAAATGTTTTGGAAGTTTAGGCATGCAATTCCGAACGATAAAACTTCAAAATATTTTTAAATATCCTCTCTTCACTCTACACGGATCTAATTACCTATGAAATATTAATTAATTTTTTATGCACTGTCAATAAAAAAGTTCGAAACATAAGTTTTCGTGGCTATTTTTTAAGAAGTTTTTCAACATTTAACCATACATGAAAAAATTTTCAGAATTAAATGGGCTCAATAAAAAAGAATATAATAAAAACTAAGAGTGAAATTAACAAGTTAATAAAGGATGTTACCGATCTGATTTTGGTTTAATGTGGATCCTCCGTGTCTGGCCAAAGTTGCTATCTTGTAGGGCACACTTGTGCGCGAATCTTTGTCTCTTTCTTTTTCCCCACCAACCGAACAGTTGATGCTAAACATCAATTTTTGATTACACTCCAAGAAAAAACAATTTTCTTTTACAACACTAGCGTGAACATGGCAAAAAGCACTTCGATCTAGAAATTATGAGCCTCACACACTAACCACTCAGCCACGGACGCTCAAATAAACACACAAACCCTTGCCACAAGTAAAGCAGAGAACAGATGCTATGGAATTTCTAATGCATCAGATCATAATTATAGCAAAATTTGTGAAAAGTTGTCCAGAAATTTTTTGATTTTGCGTCTAAATTCGAGCGAGTAAAGCGAGTAAACAGGGTTACAATAGCTTGTTTATAGCTTGCAATAGCTTGTTTATGCTGTTTAGTCTCGCTTTCTGGAGTGTTTTTAGCGCTCTTTTGGGAATCAAAAAGTCTAAATCTTTTTTTGATTTTCTTATGATTTTTTTTCCAATTAGTTTAGCTTGCTATGACTTTCGAGTTTGCTTGTCTGTTTTCTAGTTTTTTATTTAGATATTTTTATCACACCATGCAGAAAAAATCACGCAAATTTGGCTTTTTTAAAAAAAATTTTTTGTGTGTTTTTAAGACGTTTTTTAAGCTATCTGCAACTGTAACCGGCTATCCTTGTTTTTGTTTTTCAATGTACAAAGAGCTAAGAAAAAATGTAGAAAAAAAATTTATATATCGAATAATTGCCGTTTTTTCACTATGCAAAATTTCATTGCATTATGACAACGTTAAATTAGTTTCTTAAAACTTGAATTTCCAGCGTGGGGGAAAGTTGAAAAGAGCCTAGTTTTTGAGACAAACCAGAAGCCAAAGCTCCTAAAGACAAAATGGTCCTTTGAAAACCGAATTTCAAATTCAAAAGTGTGCGGAGGAGAGTGGATTTATTGATATAGCAGATAAACTTCGTTCAACTGTTCATATCAAAAAGAAGTAAAATATATACTTTTTTTGCTCGGGTGTTGATAAAGTGTACCAGTTTGCCATTAAAAAGTGAAAACTTAACTTACTTCAAGGCTTTTTAAAGCACTTTTCAACTTGAATGCAACTTAAAACAATGATAGCCGGGCCGGTCATTGTGCAAGTAGCACAGAATGTTCCGAACCTAGTCTTAAAAAATTCAGTAAAATAAATCGTGTAATAAAAGGAGCTGAACGAAAAACTGAGGATTGGGTATATTTGACATTCACAGTAAATTAAGCAAATTGAAAAGTAATTTTTGTAGAAAAAATCCTAAAATGAGCTAAAATACTCAAAAAAAAACATGTACTCGAGTAAAACTAAGTTTTTACGTTTTAAATTAAGCTATTCTAAGCTTCTAAGCCATTAAAATACGACTGATTGCTTTATTCGCTCGCATAAGACGAAAAATCAAAAATGGAAACTAGTTTTCCTTGACACTAGAAAAAGTTTTGTAATTTTTTTTAACATGGTTCAAATTATGACTAAATGGGCTTTAATATGATATATCACTCAACTCAGTCTGATGATGATTTGAGGTAGCTGATTTTGAGTGGAAATTAAAAAGAAAAAACTAAGACACACCAGAATACCAAATTCCTCCCCATTTTCAATGGTCGAAACAATTACGGGCCTAAAAACTAAAACAATTGAAGAGTTCCTGCTGCTCGAAAAGATTAATTTGACAGATAAAGATCAAGTTTCACTTTCTTAGAACTTGATTTTCGCATAATGTAATTTTTTGTCATTTGATTTCCGGCGTCTTTATCACATAAATACCTGCGTTATTTCTACGTTAAATTGCGTTTGATTCCAGATGCCTCAGGTATTATAATAAAAAAAACTTTTGAATGTGATGATTTCAAACGGTCAAAATATGTTTGAATTTTTTTGGATCGAGTTATATCTTACTTTGGATCGATAAACGTCTTCTTTGTGCGTACGATTAAATAATTTAGTTCAAATAACCTGAAGGCACACTTTATCCCTTTGTTTTCTGGTGCCTTCTTTTGGGGTTGATTGTGTGCAAACTAATTAATCGATAAAGAGTTTTTACCAGAGTAAGGTATCCGTATTTCGAAAAAACTTTAATGTAATTTTTGCACAAGTACGGTCTCCGTACTCCGGAAAATATTTTTTTTGTTCTGACTGTTTGAAAATTGTAAAAATGTGGAGCAACTTTGTATTCGAGTGGGTTTTAATTTTTTCTTTATTTTCACCCGAAAAATCAGGTATCACAAATCATCATCGGAATGAGTCAAGTGATTTACCAAAATGAAGCCTTTTCAGTCGTGATTCAAACGACATTAAAAATTTCAAGAAACCTTCTCAGTATCGAGAAACACTGGTTTAATTTTTTCGGTTTTTTTTTACAATTATGAGAAATAGAACAAGCAATTTTAGAAACCAAATTCATTAAATCATTCTCTGCAAAAAAATGTTTTATTTAAAAACATTTTTTATATGTTATTTGTTTGTTTTTCTAGTCATTTCCGTACAAATTCTTTTTCCAATTTGCGTTTATTAGCATGACTGTCACTTATAAATGAGCCTTATTTATAGCTTCAAGTCAGATCTTTTTATCACACCACGCAGAAGACTTTTACACTACTTTAAGTCAAAAAAAAATTTTCTAGGTTTTTTAAAGACTATGGTCTGATAATTTTGTGCTACTTCCACAATAACCGGAAGCTAATTCCACATAATTTTGTGCTACTTCCACAATAACCGGCTATCCTTGTAGAAAATAATTCCGTAGAAAATGACATTTAAAAAATCTCTACAACTTGTATGCCAAATTTGGTGATCTATAAAACAACCGAAGTATAAACATGCTACCAAATATACCAGTCGGAAAAACGTAACTGTTAAATTATAGTTATGTAACTGTTATATGCAGTTTCGAAACTTTCACAAATTTTGCTCAAATTTCGTTTTTTTACTGTTTTAAAGAAATTGCAATATGACTTGCGGCTGGTTACTATATTCTGCGCATTTAAAATCAATCACATTTTTCGCGAAATTTGCACTTTCTATATTAAAGAACAAACATGACTTGCTTTTTAACAAAAGAAATTGAATTCAACTTGAAAAAAATTAAAAATGAAACTGCAAAATGAAAAACTTTTCTTCTAAACACTTTTCTTCTAAAAACAATCCGAAAAAAAACATCATTTGTTCTAAATGTGTATTATCAATTCGTTCATTAACATTCACTTAGAAACCCCTAATTTACAGAACACTTGTAGATGACAAAGACCATTGTAACTGTTCCATTTTTCGACGAAAGTGACAGTTGTTTGTGCTCGGGGTGATTTTCTGACAAATTTTGACTTTTTAACTATTCATATATGGTGCGCATATAAATTTCACTATCTTAAAACATATTGACGCCCAAGGCGAGTAATTAAAAAGATCTCACCAGCGAAATAAATTTTCTGAAAATATGGAAAACGAAGTTTGGGACTACTTTATAAGTATAAATCAAACTGGGATAATTATTGAGCAATATATTTTGCTCTATTAAAGCATATGCGGCAAATTCAATCAATTTTAATTAAAAATAGGCAAGAAATTTGCTCTTAATAAATGATTTAACAGACGCATTATGTGTCACTTAGTACTTTGGATGACGTGTGAAATTTAAAAAACAAAAAAAGACACGCTGGTTTTATTTCACACATTTTTCAACAGTTTTTGAAACCAAAAACCTTTTCATCGACATAATAGGGTCAGTCGGAACATTCAGTGCCTAGCGCCGATTTTACGATCTTTGCCGTAAGTTTTTACCTAACCAATGGGGATCTCGTTGACTTCATGGGAAGTTTTTTTTTTCTTAAAAATTCTCTTACAGCAATAGCTGTGTGGATAGCTTTGCTCAGTGTATCTGACAGCAACGAGCATAATTTGGCTTTTCTTGTTGTTTCGACCATATATTAGGGATTAACTTAAGATTCAGGTGAGTTTTTTTCATGATGATTCCGAGTGATGTCTTAATTTTTTTTTAGTTGAGCTGAAATTGAAAAAAAATTGCTGATGTCAAGAGAAAATAGCTTGGAAGCTTTGAATTCACATTTTAACAGACGCATTATATTTAGGGCAAAGAGATTTTACGGCGTTTTCTATGATTCTCTATCACTTGAAGAATACTTGCACATCGTGCGGCTTTCATTGTTACTTTTATCTTATATTGATTCTTTTTGTAATTTGTTTACCCACCCGAAGTATCCGATGGCAGCGGCTATGATAATGGTGATGGTGAGGACGACACCCACAAATATAGCACAAATGACGGCTACATTGGCAGTCGAGGAGACGGAATCCAGTGCCCCACGACCACTAAGGGCAGAGCTACTCAGACACACGGCTGCACAAACATAAACAGAAAAAAATGAACATTTCGGCTCGTTGTCAGTTAGCTTCCTCTTCTTCACTGTATAATTTGCTTGTTGTTCCGATCATTCGGGTGTGTTTTAGTTTTTTTTTGTTTTCCACGCAAAATCAGGTACCACCAGGGGTGGATTAAGTGGGGGGGGGGGGCGGATTTTTTGAAAATAAAATCGAATTAAAATCCTAGATCCGCCCGTGGGTACAAAAAATAATAATCGGAAAGTGTCCATTGATATAGCATGTTGAAAATCTTTCAGTGGTAATTCAAACGCTATTGGAAAAATCGGAAAATATTTTCTCAGTGTCGAGAAAAACCCGTTTGAAATTTTTGATTTTTGGTCTAATTTCGACCGAATACGGTGAGCGAGCAGAGCAGGCTTCCAATAGCTTACTTGTGCTTAATTTAAGCCGTGAAAACTTTTTCAATTTAAGCTTGTTTATGCTTAATTTAAGCCGTTAAAACGAGTAAAGTTAGTTTTTAGAATTTGTTTCCGCCATTTCGAGAATTAAAAAACTCAATTTTTTTTTCAAAATAAAAAAATTCCTGCAATTTTTTTGATTTTTCACGATTTTTTTGTCGTTTTCTGTTCAATTTTTTATAAAAACTGTTTTTCAATGTGTTTTTTTTATTATGTCTATTAATTTCTAATATGCCTAAGCTCTAAAAAAATTTCAGTTTTTTTAAATTTATTCTATCAAAGTTTGTTATATCGTGACACTTTAACTACATTTTCGAACTTGAAAATCAAACAAATTTGGGGATAAAAGGCCGGAAAATAGTCTAAGCTTCTAAATAAACCATGGTGTCACGAAGCCACGGATTCATAAGCAAACAAAGTTCATAGTTCAATCAAGGATAGCTGGTTACTGTGCAAGTAGCACAGAATGTTCCGATTGTAGTTTTAAAAAAAAATAAGATTTTTTTTTGAAATTAGTGAGATTTTTTAAAATAGTCTTAAAATTGTTTAAAAATTTGAATTAATTTCAAAATTAAAATTGCTCACCATATTAGCTCGAAGTTACACCAAAAATCAAACAGACCCGAATGCAAAGTTCCTCCATATTTTTCAAATTGTCGGAACAATAAATGGCAATAAGATTTCTCTTTCATAATATTTCAAGTTAATGGCCATAAGAGTTAAAGCGATATTTGAAGTGTGACTCACAGAATTCACTCTTCCCAACTGCGTCGTGTGACCATTCACCCTCTCCGAATCCATTCTTAGCTCGAACCTAAATAAGTTCAAACACATTCAAGCCAGAAAATTATTAAATGAAGCGTCGCTATGATCACTATTAATCGCCAAGTTTGACTAAAACTGTTTAACAATTACTTTGACTGAATCAAAACCTTAAAAAACGCGTAAAATTGTACCATATTCAATAATAATTCATGTTCGAAGACATTTAGATGCCTGTTAAAAATGTCGCCAAGACGATATTTATGAATCAAAAATCCAGTTTCTGGAAGACTACACTTCGTTCAGGAGACAGGTGATTCGATACCGAAGGCTCAATTGTCGCTCAAAATAACTAAGTTAGAAACAGATTAGTTGTTACAAATTACCCTAAAGTAATAAGTTGAGTTCGGTTCCAATTTGTCAATTTTCATTTCAAATCTTTGCGAGTTTGTCCTGTCGACTAGTTGTGTCGCGTATCTCGCTGATGACTCAGGAACATCCGGGAGGTCTAGACTATACATGTTGTTACGGTAGATGTTCACCGAATTTAGTGAGTCGTAAGATTTGTCGTACTTGATCTCGTACTGGTCGACTCTTCCTCTCGGACTCAGTGGTGGTTTCCAGCCGACTGTGATAGAGTTTGAATCCGAGCAGATAATTTGGAAGTCGAGAGGTGCCGAAGCTCCTTAAACAGTTTTACATTTTGAGATGGTCTTTTTTATTTAAAATCAGCTATTTGTGACACAGAACTCTATACAGAATTTATCATAAAAAATAAATCAGAAGACTAAAAACGTTTCTGGTCAAAATCAAAGTTCAGTTAGTCCTCTATTACTGCATTCTTTGTTTAGTCAGTTTTTGCTGGGAAACTGGATCCTCAACATACATGTTTTACCAAAGACATTTCAAAATCAAAAATATCAAAACAAAAACAAAACTGTTCTTTATATGCCAAAAGTTGACAATTTATGTAAAAAAGTAATTGGACATAAATAGTCATGATTCAACGTTTAAGTCTCTCCAACGTTTAAGTCAAAATTATAGTTTTTCAGATAAATAATGAGTTGTATCATTCATTCTCTGTGACACATAAGTTCTTCAAAACTATTAGCGCACCCTAGTCAATTTAAACCAAGTTTACAAGAAAAGACAGATGTCTGATGCACGATTGGCCCTCAATAAGCTCTATCAATATTTTAACTGTATCGAAAAATGAACTCCGTATAGAGTCCTACCCTTTTATTTTGAATCATAAGATCGAGAAAAAAATGTGTCTAGAATTTTTACAAAACAAGCCCAGAATAAATTCATTACAGGACTAATCTTTGAATATTTTAGGCAAACCGTAATTTTTCTTCTGCGTGATCCACAGTTTCAGGTCGATCGAATTCGTTCATAACATCGTTGAACGAGGAGGATATTACTTGTACTTGTAGTCATACTGACTTGCTTGGCTTGTGTGGGTGTTGATCATTACAGGACTAATCTTTGAATATTTTAGGCAAACCGTAATTTTTCTTCTGCGTGATCCACAGTTTCAGGTCGATCGAATTCGTTCATAATTCGTTGAGTGAGGAGGATATTACTTGTACTTGTAGTTATACTGACTTGCTTGGCTTGTGTGGGTGTTGACCACTTGACTCCACTGACCCTTGACCCCACTCAACAGGATGGGTCTGACCCGGAAGTAGTACTGTGTGTAGGCATCCAACTGGTCTTCAACGTGCGTCTCACCGTCCTCAAAACCTGCTTGCCAAAAAAAATGATTTCTCTTGTTTTCGTTTCCCATACCGGTAATATTTTGTTTGATAATCTCTCTTGATTTGATCAATTTGGTCCTGAGAAATTGATTACAAGACAAAATGAATTTTTTTACACCGTAAATTTTGAGTTTTATAAACAGGAGGCTTCACTAGGACGTGGCTCTTTTTCCTTTCCCCCCACCTCACATAAGCATCAATTTGCTGGCTTAAAGAGGGATTTTTACAAGGTTAATGTAAAGATCAAATATGTTTGTCATAGCCTTATTAGTCCGCATGCCAAATTTTGTAACAATCGGACAATCAGAACAGAGAAGTTACTTGTGAAAACTCGCAGGTGGGGGAAGGAAAAAGAGCCAGTACCGTTTCAAGGAGGTTTTACGGTAGCCGTTTTGACCAACCGCCACTAAATTAAATCTCTTTTAAAAGTGCCGCCGGTGCCAAAAGACCCTAGTTTTGCCTAGATTAGAGTTAGTCTAGATTAAGTTTTTCTAGATGTTTCAATTGGAATGCGTGGGCAAAAGTTAGAAAAACAGAAAATGGCATGTGATGAGACAACAGTATAAGAGCCTGAAACTGAAATTGATTACGTCTACAATTCAGCAATTGAATCAATGTATTGTAATAAGGAAATCATAATAAAAGGAAAGAGCTCGTTTTTAAACTCACCCCGTCTGAGTTCGTGTTTGAAGTCGGGCGAGGATGCGAACTCGTACTGGTACTTGGCCAGAGTGCTCTCCGGGTCCCCACAAGGCGTACTTTTCCACCGCAACACAATCCGGTTGGATTGAGTGGCCACAACCTCCACCCGTTCAGACGACAACTTCGCGGCTACAGAAAATCATCTTTTTATTTAAAAAAAGGACCAGGTTAACATAATCTCCCCTCAAGCTATTTGGGGGGAGGATGCGTTAATCTTATCAAACAAATGACAATGAAACTACTCAATGTAAAAATATAAATAAATGCAATTTGTAACTGGCAATATCGGTTGGTGACCTTCAACATCCTCTTTGATCAAAAATTATTAGGTTTTAGGTTAATTAGTTCTTTGACACTGTTTTTACTTGTTCAGTTTATTCAAAACTTGGGTTTCGAGGTCGCAAAATGAGCTGTTTAGGTTAGCTGACCTCGTTCAGATTCTTTGATAGGCAACGACTTGGCATTAGCTATAAAAATTGAACCTCAATTTAGCCCTAAAGGCTAACATCTTTTTGTCTCAATAAAACTGAAAAAGTTAATGCCAAATTTTTGATACAATTAGTAGTCGTCATCAAATTAATCGTTCAAAGTACGTTGATATTATGGTTAACTAATAGTATATTTTTACATTGTCAACCCCCTCACCGCCCAAAAGGCCAATTTAACTTAACTTTGAAGGGAAACGCGCGCCAAAAACTAAAGTTTTAGGAAAAACCTCTCATGAAGTCGGCCTAAAAGTCATCCGAACTTTCGACATTTTTCTGTTACAGGAATCAACCATCAAATATTTATGTTTGAAAAAAAAACTCTTGAACCCAATCATTCAAAACAATAAAAACAAGCCTCACCGAGTTTCTGGAATTTGAGAACACTTGATTGTTTTTTTGTACGTATTTGCAAGTACTCTTTTAGTTCAAGTTCCCTTAACGGAGCTGTTTTCTTTGTTTTTCTTTTTGTATCATATGAACTTATCGAACTTGTGCGATTTGAACTTCAATATTTAGGGCTGTTGGATGAATTCAATTGCTTTGCTCACCGTCACATTTGGTCTCAACTCGGAGTCGATTTCCCGGCTGTCCCGTGCCTTCCCTGCCCTCCCGAATTGTCTGCAGGTAGAACGTATAGTTGGTATGTGACCGCAGTCCAGTCGCATTTAACTTGTAGAACTGTTTACCCTCCACGTGTGTTACAATTCCCAATTGTCCTGAAAAAAATCGACATAAACTCATTAAGTCATAAATAAATTCAGTTGATGTGTTAAAGGGACACTGAAATCGTTGAATTTATAGTCACTTTTTGAAAAATTGTTATAAAAGTTCTAAAAAGAGATTTTTCCAAAATGGTACATTTAGAGCCTGGAAATGTCTGATGCTCTGGTTTTTAAAACTAGCTCAAAACACAGGCAACCTGAGTGGTTAGCATTTAAAATATTTAGATTATTGACAAAAATCATTGGTATCAAACGTGAAGTGAAGAATTCGCAATCAATTTTACCCGATACTTATTTACTCAATTTACAGAAAAAAACGCAGCGTGGCAAAGACGATAACTGAACAAAAACCAGCATCACAAAAGTAACAAAAAGTAGACCTACCATAAATTAGACACGTCGTTAGCCAATCAGAATAGAAAAAAGTAAATACTTCGTTGTTCATTACGAGGCCAAACTGTGCAGTGGATAGGCGCACAATTTTGTGTCTTTATGTTCCAGGATTCCAGAAACAAGTCTTTAAACATGTTAAAATTTTTTCGGAACGATCAAAGGAAAAGAAAGAACAAAAGAAAAACAACGGGAGCATCCTAGATGCTGAATCCGCATAGAGTTCACAAAATGCACAGTTTGGCCTCGTAATGCTTGTTTTCTTATCTCGATTGTGATTGGCTTACGAATTGTCTACTTTATGGCATTTCTACTTTTTGACCGCACTATCTTCACATTCAAGTTCGGAAAAAAAATTGTAAACTCAAAAGTTCATCCATTACGACTGGACTTCAACTAAACAGCCACAAAAAATTAAGCAAGCATAGCTTGTTACTGTGCAAGTAGCACAGAATGTTACGATCCGTCTTGAAAAATTAAAAGAAATTATCAAGTTAGTGTCCTTTTTCGGCGTGGTGTGACAAAGGAATATGAGCAAAAAATAACAGCTTAGTCATTTTTGTCCGCCATTGTAAAATATGCAAATTGGAAAACAATTTTTGAAGACAAATAACAACAAAAGTACAGAAAAACCTAATTTTTTTCTATTTTTTCTCCCAATTTTTGAAGTTTTTGATTCCTAAGATAAAGCTAGTAACTCCAAAAACGAACTTCATTTGAGTAAAACTAAATTTTCAAGGTTCACGTTAAGCATCAATAAGCTAATGTAAGGCTGCTCACTCGCTTGAAATTAGACGAAATTAAGAATTTCAAACCAGTTTTTTCTACACAGGGAATTTTTTTTGAAAAATTATTACATGGTTTGAATCACTTTGAAAGGGCTGTAGTATCATATATCAATCAACTCAATTCGATGATTAATTGTGGTAGCTGATTTTGTGTGGAAAACAAGAACAAAAAAACTAAAACACACCCGAATAAAACGTTCCTCCCCATTTTCATAGGTCGGAACAAAAATAACAGTTACAACAACATTTTTACGAAGAAAATTACACATCAGATGAAAGTTAAGATTTAAATTGAAAACAGAGAAAACAAAAAAGTGTTGCTAAGTGTTTTTCTTAAATTTTGATTTTTGTATCAGGGAAAAAGTTGCTAAGCACGACCAACAGAATCTAATGGTATGCTAGCAAATGACGCCAATTTATATTATCTAAATCAGGCGCTTAAAACAGACCTTACCTCCTAAAGGCGTTTGCTAAATCTTGTCCGGATGATGTCGTGATTTTTTGCATGCAAATGAGTGAAATTTATCTTTTTTTAGCTCGTTATTCGTTTAATAATTATTTTTGTCATCAGGATTTTGATTATGGTTACAATTATCATAAGTGATGACGCCATGAAATGTGTGCTTTATGGTAACCATTGATTGCGCGATCAAGCTATTAGCTCCTCACTCAAATTTTTGATTCCTAAGATAAAGCTAGAAACTCCAAAAACTAACTTTACTTGAGTAAACCTAAATTTTCAAGGTCAAAATAAGCATCAATAAGCTAATGTACGGCTGCTCACTCGCTTGAAATTAGACGAAATTAAGAATTTCAAACCAGTTTTTTCGAAACTGGGATTTTTTTTGAAAAATTTTTACGTCGTTCGAATCACTTTGAAAGGGCTGTAGTATCATATATCAATGAACTCAATTCGATCATTAACTGTGGTAGCTGAATTTGTATGGAAAACAAAAACAAAAAAAACTAAAACACACCCGAATGAAAAGTTGCTACCTATTTTCAAAGGTCGGAACAAAAATAACAGTTACAACAACATTTTTTCGAAGAAAATTACACATCATATGAAAGCCAAGATTTAAATTGAAAACACGGAAAACAAAAAAGTGTTCTTAAGTGTTTATTTTTAATTTTGATTTTTGTATCACGGAAAAAGTTACCAAGCACGGCCAACTGAATCCAATGCTATGCTAGCAAATGACGCTAATTTAATTTATCTAATTTCGGCACGTAAAAACAGGCCTAAAAAGCTTCTCTAAATCTTATCAGGGTGAAGTCGGGGTTTTTGCATGCAAATGAGTGAAATTTATCTTTTTTAGCTCGTAATTTGTTTAATAATTATTTTTGTCATCAGGATTTTGATTATGGTTACAATTATCATAAGTGATGACGCCATGAAAAGTGTGCTTTATGGTAACCATTGATTGCGCGATCAAGCTATTAGCCCGTCACTCAAATTTTTGATTACTAAGATAAAGCTAGTAACTCCAAAAACTAACTTCATTTGAGTAAAACTAAATTTTCAAGGTTCACGTTAAGCATCAATAAGCTAATGTAAGGCTGCTCACTCGCTTGAAATTAGACAAAATTAAGAATTTCAAACCAGTTTTTTCGACACTGGGAATTTTTTTTTGAAAAATTATTACGTGGTTCGAATCACTTTGAAAGGGCTGTAGTATCATATATCAATGAACTCAATTCGATGATTAATTGTGGTAGCTGATTTTGTGTGGAAAACAAAAAAAAAATAAAACACACCCGAATAAAAAATGTACCTCCCCATTTTCAAAGGTCGGAACAAAAATAACAGTTACAACAACATTACAAAATATTAAATTGTAAAAGAAGGAATTTTATCTCGGTTGTTACAACCAAGGGGTAAATTTTCATTGAAGAGAGGTTGAACCAATTTTTGGTAGTTTCTTTTTGAAAATGGGTTCAAAATGACGTACTTGGCCCGAGTGAATGAGTTGAGTGCAAGAAAAATTGCTTGAGTGATGGAAACATAAAATGGAAATACAAAATTGAGATGCAAGGAAATTTTTAAGATGAAAAGCATGGTTTAAAGTTGAAAAAACGGAAAACAAAAAAAAAGTTTCAATTTTTGTTCTTTTTTTTCATTTTTGTAACACAGAAAAAGTTACAGAGAAGGACCAACTGAATCTAATGCTATGCTAGCAAGTGAGGCCAATTTGTTTTTATCTAAATCAGGCGCTTAAAACAGACCTTACCTCCTAAAGGCGTTTGCTAAATCTTGTACGGATGATGTCGTAGTTTTTGCATGCGTTTGATTGAAATTTATCTTTTTTAGCTCGTAATTCGTCTATTAATTATTTTTATCATCAGGAATATGATTATGGTTACAATTATCATAAGTGATGAAGCCATGAAATGTGTGCTTTATGGTAACCATTGATTGTGCGATCAAGCTATTAGCTCCTCACACAATTTTTTTATTCCTAAAATGAAGCTAGAAACTCCAAAAACTAACTTCATTTGAGTGAAACTAAAATTTCAAGGTTCAAGTTAAGCATCATTTAGCTAACTTAAGGCTGCTCACTCGCTTGAAGTTAGACGAAGTTAAGAATTTCAAACCAGTTTTTTTGACACTGGGAATTTTTTTTCGAAAAAATATTACGTCGTTCGAATCACTTTGAAAGGGCTGTAGTATCATATATCAATGAACTCAATCCGATGATTAATTGTGGTAGCTGATTTTGTGTGCAAAACAAAAAAAACACATCCGAATAAAACGTTCCTCCCCATTTTCATAGGTCGGAACAAAAATAACAGTTACAACGACATTTTTTCGAAGAAAATTACACATCAGATGAAAGTTAAGATTTAAATTGAAAACAGAGAAAACAAAAAAGTGTTGTTAAGTGTTTTTCTTAAATTTTGATTTTTGTATCACGGAAAAAGTTGCTAAGCACGACCAACAGAATCTAATGGTATGCTAGCAAATGACGCCAATTTATTTTATCTAAATCAGGCGCTTAAAACAGACCTTACCTCCTAAAGGCGTTTGATAAATCTTGTCCGGACGATGTCGTAGTTTTTGCATGCAAATGAGTGAAATTTATCTTTTTTAGCTCGTAACTCGTTTAATAATTATTTTTGTCATCAGGATTTTGATTATGGTTACAATGATCATAAGTGATGACGCCATGAAATGTGTGCTTTATGGTAACCATTGATTGCGCGATCAAGCCATTAACTCCTCACTCAAATTTTTGATTCCTAAGATGAAGCTAGAAACTCCAAAAACTAACTTTACTTGAGTAAGCCTAAATTTTCAAGGTCAAAATAAGTATCAAGAAGCTAATGAACGGCTGCTCACTCGCTTTGAAATTAGACGAAATTAAGAATTTCAAACCAGTTTTTTCGATACTGGGATTTTTTTGAAAAACTTTTACGTCGTTCGAATCACTTTGAAAGGGCTGTAGTATCATATATCAATGAGCTCGATCCGATGATTAACTGTGGTAGCTGATTTTGTATGGAAAACAAAAACAAAAAAAACCAAAAACACACCCGAATGAAAAGTTGCTACCTATTTTCAAAGGTCGGAACAAAAATAACAGTTACAACAACAATTTTTGGAAGAAAATTACACATCATATCAAAGCCAAGATTTAAATTGAAAACACGGAAAACAAAAAAATTTTCTTAAGTGTTTTTTTTTTAATTTTGATTTTTGTATCACGGAAAAAGTTACCAAGGACGGCCAACTGAATCTAATGCTATGCTAGCAAATGACGCCAATTTATTTTATCTAATTTCGGCACGTAAAAACAGGCCTAAAGGTTTTCTCTAAATCTTATCAGGGTGATGTCGTGGTTTTTGCATGCAAATGAGTGAAATTTATCTTTTTTAGCTCGTAATTCGTTTAATAATTGTTTTTGTCATCAGGATTTTGATTATGGTTACAATTATCATAAGTGATGACGCCATGAAAAGTGTGCTTTATGGTAACCATTAATTGCGCGATCCAGCTATTAGCTCCTCACACAAATTTTTGATTCCTAAATGAAGCTAGTAACTCCAAAAACTAACTTCATTTGAGTAAAATTAAATTTTCAAGGATCACGTTAAGCATCAATAAGCTAATGTAAGGCTGCTCACTCGCTTGAAATTAGACGAAATTAAGAATTTCAAACCAGTTTTTTTGACACTGGGAATTTTTTTTTGAAAAATTATTACATGGTTCGAATCACTTTGAAAGGGCTGTAGTATCATATATCAATGAACTCAATCCGATGATTAATTGTGGTAGCTGATTTTGTGTGCAAAAAAAAATAAAAAAACTAAAACACACCCGAATAAAACGTTCCTCCCCATTTTCATAGGTCGGAACAAAAATAACAGTTACAACAACACTTTTTCGAAAAAAATTACACATCAGATGAAAGTTAAGATTTAAATTGAAAATAGCGAAAAGAAAAAAGTGTTTTTAAGTGTTTTTCTTAAATGTTGATTTTTGTATCACGGAAAAAGTTGCTAAGCACGTCCAACAGAATCTAATGGTATGCTAGCAAATGACGCCTATTTATTTTATCTAAATCAGGCGCTTAAAACAGACCTTACCTCCTAAAGGCGTTTGATAAATCTTGTCCGGACGATGTCGTAGTTTTTGCATGCAAATGAGTGAAATTTATCTTTTTTAGCTCGTAATTCGTTTAGTAATTATTTTTGTCATCAGGATTTTGATTATGGTTACAATTATCATAAGTGATGACGCCATGAAATGTGTGCTTTATGGTAACCATTAATTGCGCGATCAAGCTATTAGCTCCTCACTCAAATTTTTGATTCCTAAGATAAAGCTAGTAACTCCAAAAACTAAATTCAATTGAATAAAATTAAATTTTCAAGATTCACGTTAAGTTCACGTTAAGCATCAATAAGCTAATGTAAGGCTGCTCACTCGCTTGAAATTAGACGAAATTAGGAATTTCAAACCAGTTTTTTTGACACTGGGATTTTTTTTGAAAAACTTTTATGTCGTTCGAATCACTTTGAAAGGGCTGTAGTATCATATATCAATGAACTCAACCGGATGAATAATTGTGGTAGCTGATTTTGTGTGGAAAACAAAAACAAAAAACTAAAACACACCCGAATAAAAAGTTCTTCCCCATTTTCAAAGGTCGGAACAAAAATAACAGTTACAACAACATTTTTTCGAAAGAAAATTACACATCAGATGAAAGGTAAGATTTAAATTGAAAACAGAGAAAACAAAAAAGTGTTTTTAAGTATTTTTCTTAAATGTTGATTTTTGTATCACGGAAAAAGTTGCTAAGCACGTCCAACAGAATCTAATGGTATGCTAGCAAATGACGCCAATTTATTTTATCTAATTCAGGCGCTTAAAACAGATCTTACCTCCTAAAGGCGTTTGCTAAATCTTGTCCGGATGATGTCGTGGTTTTTTCATGCAAATGAGTGAAATTTATCTTTTTCAGCTCGTAACTCGTTTAATAATTATTTTCGTCATCAGGATTTTGATTATGGTTACAATTATCATAAGTGATGACGCCATGAAATGTGTGCTTTATGGTAACCATTGATTGCGCGATCAAGCTATTAGCTCCTCACTCAAATTTTTGATTCCTAAGATAAAGCTAGTAACTCCAAAAACTAAATTCAATTGAATAAAATTAAATTTTCAAGATTCCCGTTAAGTTCACGTTAAGCATCAATAAGCTAATGTAAGGCTGCTCACTCGCTTGAAATTAGACGAAATTAAGATTTTCAAACCAGTTTTTTTGACACTGGGATTTTTTTTGAAAAACTTTTATGTCGTTCGAATCACTTTGAAAGGGCTGTAGTATCATATATCAATGAACTCAACCGGATAAATAATTGTGGTAGCTGATTTTGTGTGGAAAACAAAAACAAAAAACTAAAACACACCCGAATAAAAAGTTCTTCCCCATTTTCATAGGTCGGAACAAAAATAACAGTTACAACAACATTTTTTTGAAAAAAATTACACATCAGATGAAAGTTAAGATTTAAATTGAAAACAGCGAAAAGAAAAAAGTGTTTTTAAGTGTTTTTCTTAAATGTTGATTTTTGTATCACGGAAAAAGTTGCTAAGCACGTCCAACAGAATCTAATGGTATGCTAGCAAATGACGCCAATTTATTTTATCTAAATCAGGCGCTTAAAACAAACCTTACCTCCTAAAGGCGTTTGCTAAATCTTGTCCGGATTATGTCGTAGTTTTCGCATGCAAATGAGCGAAATTTATCTTTTTTAGCTCGTAATTCGTTTAGTAATTATTTTTGTCATCAGGATTTTGATTATGGTTACAATTATCATAAGTGATGACGCCATGAAATGTGTGCTTTATGGTAACCATTAATTGCGCGATCCAGCTATTAGCTCGTCACACAAATTTTTGATTCCTAAGATAAAGCTAGTAACTCCAAAAACTAACTTCATTTGAGTAAAATTAAATTTTCAAGGTTCACGTTAAGCATCAATAAGGTAATGTAAGGCTGCTCACTCGCTTGAAATTAGACGAAATTAAGAATTTCAAAGCAGTTTTTTCGACACTGGGAATTTTTTTTTGAAAAATTATTACGTGGTTCGGATCACTTTGAAAGGGCTGTAGTATCATATATCAATGAACTCAACCGGATGAATAATTGTGGTAGCTGATTTTGTGTGGAAAACAAAAAAAAAAAATAAAAAACACCCGAATAAAAAGTTCTTCCCCATTTTCAAAGGTCGGAACAAAAATAACAGTTACAACAACATTTTTTCGAAAGAAAATTTCACATCAGATGAAAGGTAAGATTTAAATTGAAAACAGAGAAAACAAAAAAGTGTTTTTAAGTATTTTTCTTAAATGTTGATTTTTGTATCACGGAAAAAGTTGCTGAAGCACGTCCAACAGAATCTAATGGTATGCTAGCAAATGACGCCAATTTATTTTATCTAAATCAGGCGCTTAAAACAGACCTTACCTCCTAAAGGCGTTTGATAAATCTTGTCCGGACGATGTCGTAGTTTTTGCATGCAAATGAGTGAAATTTATCTTTTTTAGCTCGTAATTCGTTTAATAATTATTTTTGTCATCAGGATTTTGATTATGGTTAAAATTATCATAAGTGATGACGCCATGAAAAGTGTGCTTTATGGTAACCATTGATTGCGCGATCAAGCTATTAGCTCCTCACTCAAATTTTTGATTCCTAAGATAAAGCTAGTAACTCCAAAAACTAAATTCAATTGAATAAAATTAAATTTTCAAGATTCACGTTAAGTTCACGTTAAGCATCAATAAGCTAATGTAAGGCTGCTCACTCGCTTGAAATTAGACGAAATTAAGAATTTCAAACCAGTTTTTTTGACACTGGGATTTTTTTTGAAAAACTTTTATGTCGTTCGAATCACTTTGAAAGGGCTGTAGTATCATATATCAATGAACTCAACCGGATGAATAATTGTGGTAGCTGATTTTGTGTGGAAAACAAAAACAAAAAACTAAAACACACCCGAATAAAAAGTTCTTCCCCATTTTCAAAGGTCGGAACAAAAATAACAGTTACAACAACATTTTTTCGAAAGAAAATTACACATCAGATGAAAGGTAAGATTTAAATTGAAAACAGAGAAAACAAAAAAGTGTTTTTAAGTATTTTTCTTAAATGTTGATTTTTTTATCACGGAAAAAGTTGCTAAGCACGTCCAACAGAATCTAATGGTATGCTAGCAAATGACGCCAATTTATTTTATCTAATTCAGGCGCTTAAAACAGATCTTACCTCCTAAAGGCGTTTGCTAAATCTTGTCCGGATGATGTCGTGGTTTTTGCTTGCAAATGGGTGAAATTTATCTTTTTCAGCTCGTAACTCGTTTAATAATTATTTTCGTCATCAGGATTTTGATTATGGTTACAATTATCATAAGTGATGACGCCATGAAATGTGTGCTTTATGGTAACCATTGATTGCGCGATCAAGCTATTAGCTCCTCACTCAAATTTTTGATTCCTAAGATAAAGCTAGTAACTCCAAAAACTAAATTCAATTGAATAAAATTAAATTTTCAAGATTCACGTTAAGTTCACGTTAAGCATCAATAAGCTAATGTAAGGCTGCTCACTCGCTTGAAATTAGACGAAATTAAGAATTTCAAACCAGTTTTTTTGACACTGGGATTTTTTTTGAAAAACTTTTATGTCGTTCGAATCACTTTGAAAGGGCTGTAGTATCATATATCAATGAGCTCGATCCGATGATTAACTGTGGTAGCTGATTTTGTATGGAAAACAAAAACAAAAAACAAAAAAAACTAAAACACACCCGAATGAAAAGTTGCTACCTATTTTCAAAGGCAGGAACAAAAATAACAGTTACAACAACAAATTTTCGAACAAAATTACACATCATATGAAAGCCAAGATTTAAATTGAAAACACGGAAAACAAAAAAGTTTTCTTAAGTGTTTTTTTTAATTTTGGTTTTTGTATGACGGAAAAAGTTACCAAGCACGGCCAACTGAATCTAATGCTATGCTAGCAAATGACGCCAATTTATTTTATCTAATTTCGGCACGTAAAAACAGGCCTAAAGGGCTTCTCTAAATCTTATCAGGGTGATGTCGTGGTTTTTGCATTCAAATTTCAAATGAGTGAAAGTTGTTTTTTCCAGTTTATAATTTGTTTTTCCAGTTCGAAATTTGAATAAAAAATTCTTTTTTGTTATTAAGAGAATGATTAATGTTTCTTTTTATCATAAGGGATGACGCCATGAAACGTGTGCTTTATGGTAGCCATTGCTTGCGCGATCAAACTATTAGCTCCTCACACAATTTTTTGATTCCTAAAATGAAGCTAGAAACTCCAAAAACTAACTTCATTTGAGTGAAACTAAAATTTCAAGGTTCAAGTTAAGCATCAATAAGCTAAGGTAAGGCTGCTCACTCGCTTGAAATTAGACGAAGTTAGGAATTTCAAACTAGTTTTTTCGACACTGGGAATTTTTTTCGAAAAACTATTACGTCGTTCGAATCACTTTGAAAGGGCTGTAGTATCATATATCAATGAACTCAATCCGATGATTAATTGTGGTAGCTGATTTTGTGTGCAAAACAAAAATAAAAAAACTAAAACACACCCGAATAAAACGTTCCTCCCCATTTTCATAGGTCGGAACAAAAATAACAGTTACAACAACATTTTTTCGAAAAAAATTACACGTCAGATGAAAGTTAAGGTTTAAATTGAAAACAGCGAAAAGAAAAAAGTGTTTTTAAGTGTTTTTCTTAAATGTTGATTTTTGTATCACGGAAAAAGTTGCTAAGCACGTCCAACAGAATTTAATGGTATGCTAGCAAATGACGCCAATTTATTTTATCTAAATCAGGCGCTTAAAACAGACCTTACCTCCTAAAGGCGTTTGCTAAACCTTGTCCGGATTATGTCGTAGTTTTCGCATGCAAATGAGCGAAATTTATCTTTTTTAGCTTGTAATTCGTTTAGTAATTATTTTTGTCATCAGGATTTTGATTATGGTTACAATTATCATAAGTGATGACGCCATGAAATGTGTGCTTTATGGTAACCATTAATTGCGCGATCCAGCTATAAGACTCGCTTGAAATTAGACGAAATTAAAAATTTCAAACCAGTTTTTTTGACACTGGGATTTTTTTTGAAAAACTTTTATGTCGTTCGAATCACTTTGAAAGGGCTGTAGTATCATATATCAATGAGCTCGATCCGATGATTAACTGTGGTAGCTGATTTTGTATGGAAAACAAAAACAAAAAAAACTAAAACACACCCGAATGAAAAGTTGCTACCTATTTTCAAAGGCCGGAACAAAAATAACAGTTACAACAACAATTTTTCGAAGAAAGTTACACATCATATGAAAACCAAGATTTAAATTGAAAACACGGAAAACAAAAAAGTTTTCTTAAGTGTTTTTTTTTTAATTTTGATTTTTGTATGACGGAAAAAGTTACCAAGCCAACCAATTTATTTTATCTAATTTCGGCACGTAAAAACAGGCCTAAAGGGCTTCTCTAAATCTTATCAGGGTGATGTCGTGGTTTTTGCATTCAAATTTCAAATGAGTGAAAGTTATTTTTTCCAGTTTAAAATTTGTTTTTCCAGTTCGAAATTTGAATAAAAAATTCTTTTTTGTTATTAAGAGAATGATTAATGTTTCTTTTTATCATAAGGGATGACGCCATGAAACGTGTGCTTTATGGTAGCCATTGCTCGCGCGATCAAACTATTAGCTCTTCACGCAATTTGACGAAATTAGCGCTATACAAAAACTGGTCCTGTTCTATTGCACATAACTCCATTGCGGGTTATTACTCCATTGCTCTATTAAACTAACACCATGTTCTGATCGCTCCAAAATGTTTTTGAATTTGGACTACACCAAAAAAAATTCGTCGAAAGTAGACGATGTTAAAACATTAAACACCTGTATCCGTGATTCGGGTTGAAAAGGTGGCGAAAAAAGTGGAGTGCAAGTGAGCAGGCTGGGCACCGAGGGAAAAGGGAACTGTCTCGGCGGAAAAGCTAAGTGTTTAGAAGCCGGCTATAGCCAGACCGGAGTAGGGAAGGCCCAGCGCCAGCAAGTTTCGTTAACGTACTCAGTTACACGCTTTTTGTAGTTGAAATTTTAAAAAAGTTCAATTATAAAAGTAGGAATTTTATCTCGGTTATTAAAACCAAGGGGTAAATTTTCATTGAAGAGAGTTTGAACCAATTTTTGGTAGTTTTTTTTGAAAATGACTTCAAAATGACGTACTTGGACCGAGTGAATAAGTTGAGTGCAAAAAAAATTGCTTGAGTGATGGAAACATAAAAAGGAAATAGAAAATTGAGATGCAGGGAAATTTTTAAGATGAAAGCCATGGTTTATGGTTGAAAAAACGGAAAACAAAAAAAGGTTTCAATTTTTTTTCATTTTTTTTTCTTCATTTTTGTAACACAGAAAAAGTTACAGAGCAGGACCAACTGAATCTAATGCTATGCTAGCAAATGAGGCCAATATGGTTTTATCTAAATCAGGCGCTTAAAACAGACCTTACCTCCTAAAGCGGTTTGCTAAATCTTGTCCGGATGATGTCGTAGTTTTTGCATGCGTTTGAGTGGAATTTATCTTTTTTAGCTCTTAATTCGTTTAGGAATTATTTTTGTCATCAGGATTATCATTATGGTTACAATTATCATGAGTGATGACGCCATGAAATGTGTGCTTTATGGTAACCATTGATTGCGCGATCAAGCTATTAGCTCCTCACACAAATTGTTGATTCCTAAAATGAAGCTAGAAACTCCAAAAACTAACTTCATTTGGTAAAACTAAATTTTCAAGGTTCAAGTTAAGCATCAATAAGCTAATGTAAGGCTGCTCACTCGCTTGAAATTAGACGAAGTTAAGAATTTGAAACCAGTTTTTTCGAAACTGGGAGTTTCTTTTCGAAAAACTATTACGTCGTTCGAATCACTTTGAAAGGGTTTTTGTATCATATATCAATGAACTCAATCCGATGATTAACTGTGGTAGCTGATTTTGTGTGCAAAACAAAAACAAAAAAACTAAAACACTCCCGAATAAAAAGTTCCTCACCATTTTCAGAGGTCGGAACAAAAATAACAGTTACAACAACATTTTTTCGAAGAAAATTACACATCAGATGAAAGGTAAGAATTAAATTGAAAACAGGGAAAACAAAAAAGTGTTGTTAAGTGTTTTTCTCAAATTTTGATTTTTGTATCACGGTAAATGTTACCAAGCACAACCAACAGAATCTAATGCTATGCTAGCAAATGACGCCAATTTATTTTATCTAAATCAGGCGCTTAAAACAGACCTTACCTCCTAAAGGCGTTTGCTAAATCTTGTCCGGATTATGTCGTGGTTTTTGCATGCAAATGAGTCAAATTTATCTTTTTTAGCTCGTAATTTGTTTAATAATTATTTTTGTCATCAGGATTTTGATTATGGTTACAATTATCATAAGTGATGACGCCATGAAATGTGTCCTTTATGGTAACCATTGATTGCGCGATCAAGCTTTTAGCTCCTCACACAAATTTTTGATTCCTAAAATGAAGCTAGAAACTCCAAAAACTAACTTCATTTGAGTAAAACTAAATTTTCAAGGTTCAAGTTAAGCATCAATAAGCTAATGTAAAGCTGCTCACTCGCTTGAAATTAGACGAAGTTGAGAATTTGAAACCAGTTTTTTCGACGAAACTGGGAATTTTTTTCGAAAAACGTTTACGTCGTTCGAATCACTTTGAAAGGGCTGTAGTATCATATATCAATGAACTCAATCCGATGATTAATTGCGGTAGCTGATTTTGTGTGCAAAACAAAAACAAAAAAACTAGAACACTCCCGAATAAAAAGTTCCTCCCCATTTTCAAAGGTCGGAACAAAAATAACAGTTACAACATCATTTTTTCGAAGAAAATTACACATCAGATGAAAGGTAAGATTTAAATTGAAAACAGGGAAAACAAAAAAGTGTTGTTAAGTGTTTTTCTCAAATTTTGATTTTTGTATCACGGAAAAAGTTACCAAGCACAACCAACAGAATCTAATGCTATGCTAGCAAATGACGCCAATTTATTTTATCTAAATCAGGCGCTTAAAACAGACCTTACCTCCTAAAGGCGTTTGCTAAATCTTGTCCGGATTATGTCGTAGTTTTCGCATGCAAATGAGCGAAATTTATCTTTTTTAGCTTGTAATTCGTTTAGTAATTATTTTTGTCATCAGGATTTTGATTATGGTTACAATTATCATAAGTGATGACGCCATGAAATGTGTGCTTTATGGTAACCATTAATTGCGCGATCCAGCTATAAGCTCGTCACACAAATTTTTGATTCCTAAGATAAAGCTAGTAACTCCAAAAACTAACTTCATTTGAGTAAAATTAAATTTTCAAGGTTCACGTTAAGCATCAATAAGCTAATGTAAGGCTGCTCACTCGCTTGAAATTAGACGAAATTAAGAATTTCAAAGCAGTTTTTTCGAAACTGGGAATTTTTTTCAAAAAACCATTACGTCGTTCGAATCACTTTGAAGGGGCTGTAGTATCATATATCAATGAACTCAATCCGATGATTAATTGTGGTAGCTGATTTTGTGTGGAAAACAAAAACTAAAAACTAAAAGACACCCGAATGAAAAGTTGGTACCTATTTTCAAAGGTCGGAACAAAAATAACAGTTACAACAACATTTTTTTGAAGAAAATTACACATCATATGAAATAAAAGATTTAAATTGAAAACACGGAAATCAAAAAGTGTTATTAAGTTTTTTCTTAGATTTTGATTTTTGTATCACGGAAAAATCTACCAAGCACGGCCAACTGAATCTAATGCTATGCTAGCAAATGACACCAAATTATTTGATCTAATTTTGGCACGTAAAAACAGGCCTAAAGGGCTTCTCTAAATCTTAACAGGGTGATGTCGTGGCTTTTGCATTCAAATTTCAAATGAGTGAAAGTTATTTTTTCCAGTTTAAAATTTTTTTTTTCAGTTCGAAATTTGAATTAATAAATCTTTTTTGTTATTAAGAGAAAGATTAATGTTTCTTCTATCATAAGGGATGACGCCATGAAACGTGTGCTTTATGGTAGCCATTGCTTGCGCGATCAAACTATTAGCTCTTCACGCAACTTGATGAAATGAACGCTATACAAAAACTGGTCCTGTTCTATTGCATATAACTCCATTGCGGATTACTACTCCATTGCTCTGTATTAAACTAACACCATGTTATGATCGCTGCAAAGTCTTTTTGAATTTAGACTACACCAAAGAAAATTCGTCGGAAGTAGACGCTGTTATTACATTAAATCCCTGTTGCCGTGATTCGGGTTCTTAAGACATTCGGGTTGAAAAGGTGGCGAAAAAAGTGGAGTGCAAGTGAGCAGGCTGGGCACCGAGGGAAAAGGGAACTTTTAGAAGCCGGCTATAGCCAGACCGGAGTAGAGAAGGGCCAGCAAGTTTCGTTAACGTACTCAGTTACACGCTTTTTGTAGTTGAAATTTTAAAAAAGTTAAATTGTAAAAGTAGGAATTTTATCTCGGTTATTAAAACCAAGGGGTAAATTTTCATTGAAGAGAGGTTGAACCAATTTTTGGTAGTTTCCTTTTGAAAATGAGTTCAAAATGACGTACTTGGCCCGAGTGAATAAGTTGAGTGCAAAAAAAAATGCTTGAGTGATTGAAACATAAAATGAAAATACAAAATTGAGATGCAGGGAAGTTTTTAAGATGAAAGACATGATTTAAAGTTGAAAAAACGGAAAATAAAAAAAGGTTTCAATTTTTGTTCTTTTTTTCTTTTTTGTAACACAGAAGAAGTTACCGAGCAGGACCAACTGAATCTAATGCTATGCTAGCAAATGAAGCCAGTTTGTTTTTATTCAAAACAAGCGCTTAAAACAGACCTTACCTCCTAAAGGCGTTTGCTAAATCTTGTCCGGATGATGTCGTAGTTTTCGCATGCAATTGAGCGAAACTTATCTTTTTTAGCTCGAATTTCGTTTAGTAATTATTTTTGTCATCAGGTTTTTGATTATGGTTACATTTATCATAAGTGAGGACGCCATAAAATGTGTGCTTTATGGTAACCTTTGCTTGCGCGATCAAGCTGTTAGCTCCTCACGCAAATTTTTGGTTACTAGGATGAAGCTAGAAAATCCAAAAACTGACTTCATTTGACTAAAATCAAATTTTCAGGGTTCAAGTTAAGCATCAATAAGCTAATGTAAGGCTGCTCACTCGCTTAAAAGTAGACGAAATTAAGAACTTCAAACCAGTTTTTTCGACACTGAGAAATTTTTTTCGAAAAACTATTACGTCGTTCGAATCACTTTGAAAGGGCTGTAGTATCACATATCAATGATCTCAATCCGATGATTAATTGTGGTAGCTGATTTTGTGTGGAAAACAAAAACAAAAAATTAAAACACACCCGAATAAAAAGTTCCTTCCCATTTTCAAAGGTCGGAACAAAAATAACAGTTACAACAACATTTTTTCGAAGAAAATTACACATCAGACGAAAGGCAAGATTTAAATTGAAAACACTGAAAATGAAAAAGTGTTCTTAAGTGTTTTTCTTAAATTTTGATTTTTGTATCACGGAAAAAGTTACCAAGCACGACCAACCGAATCTAATGCTATGATAGCAAACGACGCCATTTTAATTCATCTAAATCAGGCGCTTAAAACAGACCTTACCTCCTAAAGACGTTTGCTAAATCTTGTCCGGATGATGTCGTGGTTTTTGCATGCAAATGAGTGAAATTTATCTTTTTTAGCTCGTAATTCGTTTAGTAATTATTTTTGTCATCAGGATTATGATTATGGTTACGATTATCATAAGTGATGACGCCATGAAGTGTGTGCTTTATGGTAACCATTGACTGCGCGATCAAGCTATTAGCTCCACACACAAATTTTTGGTTCCAAAAATGAAGCTAGAAACTCCAAAAACTAACTTCTTTTGAGTAAAACTAAACTTTCAAGGTTCAAGTTAAGCATCAATAAGCTAATGTAAGGCTGCTCACTCGCTTGAAATTAGACGAAGTTAAGACGTTCAAACCAGTTTTTTGACACTGGGAATTTTTTTTCGAAAAACTATTACGAGGTTCGAATCACTTTGAAAGGGCTGTAGTATCATATATCAATGAAATCAACCGGATGAATAATTGTGGTAGCTGATTTTGTGTGGAAAACAAAAACAAAAAAACTAAAACACACCCGAATAAAAATTTCTTCCGTATTTTTAAAGGTCGGAACAAAAATAACAGTTACAACAACATTTTTTGGAAGAAAATTACACATCAGATGAAAGGTAAGATTTAAATTGAAAACAGGGAAAACAAAAAAGTGTTGTTAAGTGTTTTTCTTAAATTTTGATTTTTGTATCACGTAAAAAGTTACCAAGCACGACCAACCGAATCTAATGCTATGATAGCAAACGACGCCATTTTATTTCATCTAAATTAGGCGCTTAAAACAGACCTTACCTCCTAAAGGCGTTTGCTAAATCTTGTCCGGATGTTGTCGTGGTTTTTGCATGCAAATGAGTGAAATTTATCTTTTTTAGCTCGTAATTCGTTTAGTAATTCTTTTTGTCATCAGGATTATGATTATGGTTACAATTATCATATGTGATGACGCCATGAAATGTGTGCTTTATGGTATCCATTAATTGCGCGATCAAGCTATTAGCTCCTCACACAAATGGTTGATTCCTAAAATGAAGCTAGAAACTCCAAAAACTAATTTCATTTGAGTAAAACTAAATTTTCAAGGTTCAAGTTAAGCATCAATAAGCTAATGTAAGGCTGATCACTTGCTTGAAATTAGACGAAGTTAAGAATTTCAAACCAGTTTTTTCGACACTGGGAATTTTTTTTCGAAAAACTATTACGTCGTTCGAATCATTTTGAAAGGGCTGTAGTATCATATATCAATGAACTCAATCCGATGATTAATTGTGTTAGCTGATTTTGCGTGCAAAACGAAAACTAAAAAACTAAAACACTCCCGAAGAAAAAGTTCCTCCCCATTTTCAAAGGTCGGAACAAAAATAACAGTTACAACAACATTTTTTCGAAGATAATTACACATCAGATGAAAGGTAAGATTTAAATTGAAAACAGGGAAAACAAAAAAGTGTTGTTAAGTGTTTTTCTTAAATTTTGATTTTTGTAACACGGAAAAAAATACCAAGCACGACCAACAAAATCTAATGATATGCTAGCAAATGACGCCAATTTATTTTATCTAAATCAGGCGCTTAAAACAGACCTTACCTCCTAAAGGCGTTTGCTAAATCTTGTCCGGATGATGTCGTGGTTTTTGCATGCAAATGAGTAAAATTTATCTTTTTTAGCTCGTAATTCGTTTAATATTTATTTTTGTCATCAGGATTTTGATTATGGTTACAATTATCATATGTGATGACGCCATGAAATGTGTGCTTTATGGTAACCATTGACTGCGCGATCAAGCTATTAGCTCCACACACAAATTTTTGATTCCTAAAATGAAGCTAGAAACTCCAAAAACTAACTTCTTTTGAGTAAAACTAAATTTTCAAGATTCAAATTAAGCATCAATAAGCTAATGTACGACTGCTCACTCGCTTGAAATTAGACGAAATTAAGAATTTCAAACCTTTTTTTTCGACGCTGGGATTTTTTTTTGAAAAATTTTTACGTCGCTCGAATCACTTTGAAAGGGCTGTAGTATCATATATCAATGAGCTCGATCCGATGATTAACTGTGGTAGCTGATATTGTGTGGAAAACAAAAACAAAAAACTAAAAGACAACCGAATGAAAAATTGCTACCTATTTTCAAAGGTCGGAACAAAAATAACAGTTACAACAACATTTTTCGAAGAAAATTACACATCATATGAAAGGCAAGATTTAAACTGAAAGCACGGAAAACAAAAAAGTGTTCTTAAGTTTTTTCTTAAATTTTGATTTTTGTATCACGGAAAAAATTACCAAGCACGGCCAACTGAATCTAATGCTATGCTAGCAAATGACGCCAGTTTATTTGATCTAATTTTGGCACGTAAAAACAGGCCTAAAGGGCTTCTCTAAATCTTATCAGGGTAATGTCGTGGTTTTTGCATTCAAATTTCAAATGAGTGAAAGTTATTTTTTCCAGTTTAAAATTTGTTTTTCCAGTTCGAAATTTGAATAAATAATTCTTTTTTGTTATTAAGAGAATGATTAATGTTTCTTTTTATCACAAGGGATGACGCCATGAAACGTGTGCTTTATGGTAGCCATTGCTTGCGCGATCAAACTATTAGCTCTTCACGCAACTTGACGAAATTAGCGCTATACAAAAACTGGTCCTGTTCTATTGCACATAACTCCATTGCGGGTTATTACTCCATTGCTTTATTAAACTAACACCATGTTCTGATCGCTCCAAGTGTTTTTGAATTTGGACTACACCAAAGAAAATTCGTCGGAAGTAGACGCTGTTAAAACATTAAATCCCTGTTGCCGTGATTCGGGTTCTAAAAACATTCGGGTTGAAAAGGGGGCAAAAAAAGTGGAGTGCAAGTGAGCAGGCTGGGCACCGAGGGAAAAGGGAACTGTCTCGGCGGGAAAGCTAAATGTTTAGAAGCCGGCTATAGCCAGACCGGAGTAGGGAAGGGCCAGCAAATTTCGGTAACGTACCCAGTTACACGCTTTTTGTATTTGAAGTTTTAAAAAAGTTAAATTGTAAAAGTAGGAATTTTATCTCGGTTATTAAAACCAAGGGGTAACTTTTCATTGAAGAGAGGCTGAACCAATTTTTGGTAGTTTCTTTTTGAAAATGAGTTCAAAATGACGTACTTGGCCTGAGTGAATAAGTTGAGTGCGAAAAAAAAAATTGCTTGAGTGATGGAAACAAAAAATGGAAATACAAAATTGAGATGCAGGGAAATTTTTAAGATGAAAGCCATGATTTAAAGTTCAAAAAACGGAAAAAAAAAAAGTTTTCAATTTTTGTTCTTTTTTTTTTCATTTTTGTAACACAGAAAAGTTACCGAGCAGGACCAACTGAATCTAATGCTATGCTAGCAAATGAGGTCAGTTTGTTTTTATTCAAATCAGGCGCATAAAACAGACCTTACTTCCTAAAGGCGTTTGCTTAATCTTGTCCGGATGATGTCGTAGTTTTCGCATGCAAATGAGCGAAATTTATATTTTTTAGCTCGTAATTTGTTTAGTAATTATTTTTGAGATCAGGATTTTGATTATGGTTACAATTATCATAAGTGATGACGCCATGAAATGTGTGCTTTATGGTAACCATTAATTGCGCGATCCAGCTATTAGCTCCTCACACAAATTTTTGATTCCTAAAATGAAGCTAGAAACTCCAAAAACTAACTTCATTTGAGTAAAACTAAATTTTCAAGGTTCAAGTTAAGCATCAATTAGCTAATGCAAGGCTGTTCACTCGCTTGAAATTAGACGAAGTTAAAAAGTTCAAACCAGTTTTTTTGACACTGGGATTTTTTTTCGAAAAACTATTACGTCGTTCGAGTCACTTTGAAAGGGCTGTAGTATCAAATATCAATGAACTCAATCCGATGATTAATTGTGGTAGCTGATTTTGTGTGGAAAACAAAAACAAAAAAAACTATAACACACCCGAATGAAAAGTTCCTCCCCATTTTCAAAGGTCGGAACAAAAATAACAGTTACAACAACATTTTTTCGAAGAAAATTACACATCAGA
This sequence comes from Symsagittifera roscoffensis, assembly GCF_963678635.1. Lineage (NCBI taxonomy): Eukaryota > Metazoa > Xenacoelomorpha > Acoela > Convolutidae > Symsagittifera > Symsagittifera roscoffensis. Next base: position 55,399,840 of record NC_087065.1, read on the forward strand.
TCAAAGGTAAGATTTAAATTGAAAACAGGGAAAACAAAAAAGTGCTGTTAAGTGTTTTTCTTAAATTTTGATTTTTGTATCACGTAAAAAGTTACCAAGCACGACCAACCGAATCTAATGCTATGCTAGCAAATGACGCCAACTTATTTTATCTAAATCAGGCGCTTAAAACAGACCTTACCTCCTAAAGGCGTTTGCTAAATCTTGTTCTGATGATGTCGTGGTTTTTGCATGCAAATGAGTGAAATTTATATTTTTTAGCTCCTAATTTGTTTAATAAATTTTTTTGTCATCAGGATTTTGATTATGGTTACAATTATCATAAGTGATGACGCCATGAAATGTGTGCTTTGTGCGCGATCAAGCTATTAGTTCCTCACACAAATTTTTATATCAAAAGATGAAGCTAGAAACTCCAAAAACTAACTTTATTTGAGTAAAACTAAATTTTCAAGGTTCAAATTAAGCATCAATAAGCTAATGTACGGCTGCTCACTCGCTTGAAATTGGACGAAATTAAGAATTTCAAACCAATTTTTTTGACACTGGGATTTTTTTTGAAAAATTTTTACGTCGTTCGAATCACTTTGAAAGGGCTCTATTATCATATATCAATGAGCTCGATCCGATGATTAACTGTGATAGCTGATTTTGTGTGGAAAACAAAAACAAAAAATTAAAAGACAACCGAATGAAAAGTTGCTACCTATTTTCAAAGGTCGGAACAAAAATAACAGTTACAACAATATTTTTTCGAAGAAAATTACACATCATATGAAAGGCAAGGTTTAAACTGAAAGCACGGAAAACAAAAAAGTGTTCTTAAGTTTTTTCTTAAATTTTGATTTTTGTATCACGGAAAAAATTACCAAGCACGGCCAACTGAATCGAATGCTATGCTAGCAAATGACGCCAGTTTATTTGATCTAATTTCGGCACGTAAAAACAGGCCTAAAGGGCTTCTCTAAATCTTATCAGGGTAATGTCGTGGTTTTTGCATTCAAATTTCAAATGAGTGAAAGTTATTTTTTCCAGTTTAAAATTTGTTTTTCCAGTTCGAAATTTGAATAAATAATTCTTTTTTGTTATTAAGAGAATGATTAATGTTTCTTTTTATCATAAGGGATGACGCCATGAAACGTGTGCTTTATGGTAGCCATTGCTTGCGCGATCAAACTATTAGCTCTTCACGCAACTTGACGAAATTAGCGCTATACAAAAACTGGTCCTGTTCTATTGCACATAACTCCATTGCGGGTTATTACTCCATTGCTCTATTAAACTAACACCATGTTCTGATCGCTCCAACTGTTTTTGAATTTGGACTACACCAAAGAAAATTCGTCGGAAGTAGACGCTGTTAAAACATATAATCCCTGTTGCCGTGATTCGGGTTCTAAAAACATTCGGGTTGAAAAGGGGGCAAAAAAATGGAGTGCAAGTGAGCAGGCTGGGCACCGAGGGAAAAGGGAACTGTCTCGGCGGGAAAGCTAAATGTTTAGAAGCCGGCTATAGCCAGACCGGAGTAGGGAAGGGCCAGCAAGTTTCGGTAACGTACCCAGTTACACGCTTTTTGTAGTTGAAGTTTTACAAAAGTTAAATTGTAAAAGTAGGAATTTTATCTCGGTTATTAAAACCAAGGGGTAACTTTTCATTGAAGAGAGGTTGAACCAATTTTTGGTAGTTTCTTTTTGAAAATGAGTTCAAAATGACGTACTTGGCCCGAGTGAATAAGTTGATTGCGAAAAAAAAATTGCTTGAGTGATGGAAACAAAAAATGGAAATACAAAATTGCGATGCAGGGAAATTTTTAAGATGAAAGCCATGATTTAAAGTTGAAAAAACGGAAAACAAAAAAAAATTTCAATTTTTGTTCTTTTTTTTCATTTTTGTAACACAGAAAAGTTACCGAGCAGGACCAACTGAATCTAATGCTATGCTAGCAAATGAGGTCAGTTTGTTTTTATTCAAATCAGGCGCATAAAACAGACCTTACTTCCTAAAGGCGTTTGCTTAATCATGTCCGGATGATGTCGTAGTTTTCGCATGCAAATGAGCGAAATTTATCTTTTTTAGCTCGTAATTCGTTTAGTAATTATTTTTGTCATCAGGATTTTGATTATGGTTACAATTATCATAAGTGATGACGCCATGAAATGTGTGCTTTATGGTAACCATTAATTGCGCGATCCAGCTATTAGCTCCTCACACAAATTTTTGATTCCTAAAATGAAGCTAGAAACTCCAAAAACTAACTTAATTTGAGTAAAACTAAATTTTCAAGGTTCAAGTTAAGCATCAATAAGCTAATGCAAGGCTGCTCACTCGCTTGAAATTAGACGAAGTTAAGAAGTTCAAACCAGTTTTTTTGACACTGGGATTTTGTTTCGAAAAACTATTACGTCGTTCGAGTCACTTTGAAAGGGCTGTAGTATCAAATATCAATGAACTCAATCCGATGATTAATTGTGGTAGCTGATTTTGTGTGGAAAACAAAAACAAAAAAACTATAACACACCCGAATGAAAAGTTCCTCCCCATTTTCAAAGGTCGGAACAAAAATAACAGTTACAACAACATTTTTTCGAAGAAAATTACACATCAGATGAAAGGTAAGATTTAAATTGAAAACAGGGAAAACAAAAAAGTGTTGTTAAGTGTTTTTCTTAAATTTTGATTTTTGTATCACGTAAAAAGTTACCAAGCACGACCAACCGAATCTAATGCTATGCTAGCAAATGACGCCAATTTATTTTATCTAAATCAGGCGCTTAAAACAGACCTTACCTCCTAAAGGCGTTTGCTAAATCTTGTCCGGATGATGTCGTGGTTTTTGCATGCAAATGAGTGAAATTTATTTTTTTTTAGCTCGTAATTCGTTTAATAATTATTTTTGTCATCAGGATTTTGATTATGGTTATAATTATCATAAGTGATGACGCCATGAAATGTGTGCTTTGTGCGCGATCAAGCTATTAGTTCCTCACACAAATTTTTTATTCAAAAGATGAAGCTAGAAACTCCAAAAACTAACTTTATTTGAGTAAAACTAAATTTTCAAGGTTCAAATTAAGCATCAATAAGCTAATGTACGGCTGCTCACTCGCTTGAAATTGGACGAAAGTAAGAATTTCGAACCAGTTTTTTTGACACTGGGATTTTTTTTTAAAAAATTTTACGTTCGAATCACTTTGAAAGGGCTCTAGTATCATATATCAATGAGCTCGATCCGATGATTAACTGTGATAGCTGATTTTGTGTGGAAAACAAAAACAAAAAAAAACTAAAACACACCCGAATAAAAAGTTCCTCCCCATTTTCAAAGGTCGGAAAAAAATAACAGTTACAACAACATTTTTTCGAAGAAAATTACAGATCAGATGAAAGGCAAGATTTAAAATGAAAACACGGAAAACAAAAAAGTGTTCTTAAGTGTTTTTCTTAAATTTTGATTTTTGTATCACGGAAAAAGTTACCAAGCACGACCAACCGAATCTAATGCTATGCTAGCAAATGACGCCAATTTATTTTATCTAAATCAGGCGCTTAAAACAGACCTTACCTCCTAAAGGCGTTTGCTAAATCTTGTCCGGATGATGTCGTGGTTTTTGCATGCAAATGAGTAAAATTTATCTTTTTTAGCTCGTAATTCGTTTAGTAATTATTTTTGGCATCAGGATTATGATTATGGTTACAATTATCATAAGTGATGACGCCATGAAATGTGTGCTTTATGGTAACCATTGCTTGCGCGATCAAGCAATTAGCTCCTCACACGAACTTGGCAAAATTAGCGCTATACAATAACTGATCGTGTTCTATCGCACATAACTCGTTTGCGTATTTTTACTCCAGTGCTCTGTATTAATTTAATATTATGTTTCGATCGCTCTCAAAAAATCGTACGGTCCGTTTTTTCCAAAATGTTTTTGACTTTTGACTACACCAAGGAAGATTCGTCGGAGGTAGACGCTGTTATTACATTAAATCCCTAAACAAAGTTATATTGTAAAAGAAGGAGACTTCATCTCGGTTAAAACGATTTTATGTAAACTTAATCAAGGAGTAAGTTTTTCTTGAGCGAGAGGTTGAGCCAATTTTTGGTAGTTTTTTTAAATGGGTTCAAAATGACGTACCTGGCAAGCGTTATCAAATTGGATAAAATTAACTGCTAAATTTACATCATCACTGAATCATTTGATCAGCTTAATTTCATTCGTAAATCAATTTGGGTCCCTTTACCTTGAAATAAGCGTTCATAATCGGGAAGACAAAAGTAAAGGGTTGTAATCTATTCATGGCCTGTTGTTTTCACTGGTCAAAATGCCCACTGGACAAAAACTATTGTTCTGACATTTCTTTGTCCCCTTTGTCTACTTATTCTTTGTTCGAAAATTTACTGCTTTAATTCTTTTTAATTTCCTTCGTAATACTTCAAACTAGTCGAGGTTTTGTAGCAAATACATAAGTTTAAAGAAAGTTTACTTAAATTTTTTTTTCAGACTTTTTTCGTTACCTTTCTAAAAAGTTTTAGGTTTCACCTTAAACTGCTTGTTTTTGCAAAATCATGATTTCTCTGATTCCAATCAATTAATAGTTTAAAGCTGTATAGCTATTTTTTTTATTTCGATGATTTCGTTTTCCGCTCAACGGGCGTCTACCCAAGTGTTGTCGGCTTGATAACCGCTAAATAAGTTTGGACTGAAAACTAATTTGACGTTCGTAGCTGTGTTTGAAGTATTTTTTCCACAGTGAAATCTAGTTGCTGAGGCTGTTGTGAACGACTTATTTAACTCTTAAATAACTTTAATTGAAATAACATATATTTTTTCTGACCTTCAATTGTTCATTTTCTCAGACGAATCGAATATCTTTTTCTTTTTTCAAAATTTTAAAATTTGAGATTGATTTAATTTTTACTTTTATTGTTCTAAACTAACAATTTGATATAGCAATAACAAGGATGATTTCATTGTGGGGGCAGTCAAACGTTTACGAATCAAACGTGAGAGGAATATCTTCTTCTTGACAAAATTATAGAGTAGACACACCTAATCCTTGGAAAGACTGGAGTGACCTTTTCCAACTAGCTGTGATTGCGAAGTAAAATATTGACATAGAATTCCAAATCTAGTCAAACGATATCTATCATTCACAACCTCTAAAAATCGGGAGTCCAACGGATGGCATGAACAACCAAGAGAGAAGAACAAGGTTGGCGAAAAACGCGAAAGAACAGAAAAAAAGTTGACGAGGAAACCATTTCTTTTTGTGAAAAAGACCAACAATTTTTCGAAAGATCAATTTTTTGAACATTAATTAACGTGAAAAAGAGCCACTCAAACAACTCTGGAAAACTTTAGCAAAAACGGCGCTGAAATGCTACATCACCGCATGTCAAATTGTAAAAAATGACAAGCAATTATAAAATTGACGGATCATCTGTGCATAAATCTTTTAAAAATTTCAACGTGAAAATAGAACCACCCTTTAACATAAAAAAACACAATCTAAGAAATGCGGCGGTGCAAGAGGATACTTTGTAGAATGCACAGGAAATATTCAGTATGTACATCTTGAAAATTTTAAAGAGCACTTCACAAAACTCTGTAACATTTGTCGTAAGAACGTAAATAGTGCGGATAGTCAAACTGTAGATAAAACAGACATCACATTTATTTTGGATCATCGTATGTAAGCGGAAACTTTGTAAATTAAAAAAGCAGCGTATGTTCAATTTGACACAATTTTATCCTAAAATGTGTAAGTTTTTATTGCACTTTTAGGATTTATTTTAAATCTGTTCTCGGACAGTTTTTAGTTTTCAATCCGCGATTTTTTCGAAGCTTGGGTCCATAGCCTAAGTACGTAATTCCCTTTCGGATCTTGATATTGTCAAAAGTGTGTTAAAAACCAAACTTAAAAATTGATTCTGGTATTCAGGTTTCAGTAGAACTCCAGTCAGTGTCAAAAAACAAGGACGGTAACCTTCATTTCACCTTTACTCTGATAAGTGTGATGATGAAAGTTTTGCACTTAGGTTACTCTTCACACTTTTTCATGAGAACACTCGCACTACCCATGTGAACTACCCATATCAATCGGTAGCCGATATCAATCGTCAAACTTCTTTACACAGGAAAATTTTTTGCCAAAGTACAGCTACAAAAAAAGAATTTGAAAAGTAATTTTCCCTATCCAACTATTAGCAAACCTCCGCATTGAACGAGCCTTAAAACTGTATCAGTTGAAACTTTGCGGGTCTATTGGATAAAAAGTAAGAAAAAAACGCATACTGGTATAAAAGAATAGTTTTTTGAATATACCTAAAAAAAACATCAATCCCGATCATTTTTTGAGATTACATTTACTTACAAGAAACTTCTTTATATATTTGCGTTTATTGATCAGCTTGCTTTACGAGTCAAGCCTTAAAATTATTAAGGGTTTATTTGTAAAATCAAACTAAAACCCTGTACTGTAAGCGATCGTCGTTCTATCGGATTGTCAAAAAACTTGTTGATGCTGTAAACATTATTTTAATATCGAAAAACCCACAAATCTCAAAAACCTCTTCACAAAACGCAATTTCATAATTTATATGGATTATAGGTTCATCATATCAAACCAGAACAAAATAATTTTTGATTTTCATATTCTTAGAAAGCCGACTACCATCCGAAAAAAACTGAAGTCCAATAAGTTCTCAACATGTTTTAGCAAACGCAAGTCAAGACTAAAAAAGAGAGAGCTAAGAGCTTCTAGACTGAACGGCAGACGACAGGACCGAAGATGGCTGCAAGGAGTCGGTAATTCATAAGAAATATCAATCTCCAATGTAAAAGGAATACAAATTGGGCTACCCTTCATCTTCAAAGCGCTGTACTTCACCAAGTCCCTTCAAAAGTAACATCCTTCAAAAGTTGAAAAAAATTTGAATAGAAAACTTTTTAACATTGAATGGATGAAAAAAAAATGTAAGCTCAAGCACAGCTATCTATGAATTTTTGACAGAAAATCATCAGTAACTCGAGAATTGAAGTTCCTGGAACAAATTCGTATCCACCAAGATCTTTATGGAAATCATTTGAATGACATTTTTTTCTTACCAAACTGTTCAAACAGTTGCCAAACAGATCAAACAACTACCACTCAAGGGAAATTAAAAAAACATGGAACCATGACAACAAAAGAGGTGAAGTTGGCGACAACTGACAGCAACACGAGAACAAGAGTTTCAATTTCTACCCGGAAACCTACCAGAAACAACCAACGAAACCTTTGAACACGTCGCCAATTACAAAATAATTAGCTTGCGACGAATCAAAATTTTTTCCTCATACCTATACGACACCAAACTTAGCAAGTGGAATTGAAGAATTGGAGGTGTTCCTTGTGGGGACATGGCAAAAAACTGTTTAAAAACGATCACATGCTGTTCAGCGAAGAAACACACACAGTCATTCGAATGATTATAACCTTAATGACATTAAACTGAGATTTAAGACGCACCTTGTACCGGCAGCCTAGATCTACCTCAACCAGACAACTGCCCAATTAATATAATCCCAGCTAACATAGACAGGAAACCCCACAGAAACATCAGGCGACGTCAAACCGGACAACAATCTTAAGGATCACCCTGCTTCCGACCCACATACTGGTACATCAGTGCATTTGCCCGTTCTACGAGGTTGTATATTCTTCAGCTGATGCAGCGATTACCACGTATAATAAAGTTATTCTTTGTAAACAGAGACGGAATGCTGGTCCACGAAAGGTTTACGATCCAATTGTTTAAACTGTGGATGATGCCATTGACCAAACCACTGGAACTGCTATGCCCGAATCAACCTAGATAGGACCTCAACTTTAGAACCTGGTCACATACCAGCAACCCCAATTCCAGCGGATGAAATCACAGTCGAAATGAACTGGGACGACACTTTATTTTCTCTTCAACCGGCCAATCTTTGAGACGCAGTCAATATGGATAGCGAAATATTCAATGGATGACCTGCGAATTTCATAAAACAGCACCCAAAAAACTCTAAGCTTATGCTTCCTATTTCAGACTTTTTTTGGTAGATCCGCCTTTTTATTCATGCCATTACCATTTAGTTGCTATAACTTTCTATCCTTGATCTTTCCAGGACTATTGGTGAAATGGTTTTTGTTCCTGTTTCCGTTGACCTAACGGCGCCATCAACTCTAATTTTTTGATTTTTCAAAATATATCACTTTATCACCAACTTTCGTACTTTCAGTATTTTGTAGTTTTTAATCGCAGTTTATTAACGCAGGTTATTTTTCTTCTACCCATATTTGGGCAGAGAAAAGGAGCATTTACTTTTTTTAGCTTCAGTTTCGTTAAAACCTTGCCTGCTAAGAGGTATGCTGATATTGACTTATTTTACTGCAATTTAATCTTAATTGATTTAACAGGTACTTTTCAACCAGAAAATTGTCTCTTTCACATTTTAAGGTTTTAACTCTGAGATTAAATCAATCTTTACTTTTTATTTTTTCAAAAAACTTTTTAAGTAGAATTAGTTGTTACATAGAAAGTTTTATAGTTTTTTAAATATTATTTAGTATAGTCTGCTAGCTCGCCATGCTATTTTTGTGATGTATCTGCATTTCACCTTGTTGTTTTTGTTCTGACTTTCGATAAGAAAGTAACGGAATATTTCTGCTCGGGGTGGTTTTTTTTCTTCAGACAAATTTCGACTTTTTAACTAGCCATTTTTGACGGAATTTTTTATATCATTCAAAAGCTATTGTTGTCCTGAGCTTAAATTTGAAATGATATTTCACCTGTGATCATTTTTCATAAAGTTATGGTGGTTTAAAGATTGGCATTTTGGCCAATTTGGGACAATTAACGCGCGATATAATTCGCAGTTTTAACGCATAAGCGGAGATTTAATCCGTTCTAGAAATTGTTCCAAATTAGTTGAAATAAACTTATTTGGCATAATTGGTTGTTACTAGCAGCGAAACTTATTCTTTTGTACTTTACATGGCGTGTGGGGGCATGATTTTCATAATAAAAGTCAAACTTCACAAAAAAAAACTTTTGTTTTTTTTGTTTTATTACAGTTTTTTCATGTTATTACTGCTCCATAAAACTTAAAAGGCAGTGGGAACATTCAGAGTTTCACCCTGATACGAGCAGTCTTGTTACTTCTTAAATTCTATCTTCTTATGCTTCTATCCTTCCATATGATTTTTTTTTGTGCCGACTTTCGTAACAAAAGTAACGGAATATTTGTGCTCGGTGTGGATTTTTTTCTTCACACAAATTTCGATTTTTTAAAAAGCCTTTTTGACAAAATTTTCTTATATCATTCAAAAGGTTTTGCTGTCATGAGCTTTAATTTGAAAAGATAGTTTTCGCAAAGTTGTGGGGGTTTAAAGATTGCCATTTTGGCCAATTTGTGACAATTAATGCGCGATACATTTCGAGCTATTAACGCGTTAGCGGAGATTTATTTTGTCTTATAAATCGCTCCAAATTGGTTGAAGAAGTTTATATGCCATAATTGTTTTGTAATAAGGAGCAAAATCTACAAAAAATTCAATTTTTAGAAAAACATTTTTTGTTACATTAAATTTTTTTATGTTATTACTGCTCCATAAACCTCAAAAGGCAGTCGGAATATTCAGGATTTTGCCCTGATACGAGCAGTCTTGTTTATTTATGAAAATCAAAAAAAACTATTACAAATGTTTTAAAAGTCAAAAATAAGTGGCACGTGCAAACGGTTTTGATAGGCCACTTTCTTTAAAAATGTCGGCATTTTCATTTTCGTCAAGTCTTTTCAAGTTTCAGAGCTTTCTCGGAAACTTATAAAAAAAGCAGAAAAAAGACCAATGGAAAACGGTACCGCTACAGAAAAGAAAGAGATGCGCTTTGAAGTTGCATAAAACGGACAGTAACCAGGAGCGTACATCATTAGTCAAAGATATTGAATAATGCTTTTTCGGTAGCTAAAAAAAAGGATTCTTTTTCTCATCGTTTTTTGATATAATTAACCTAGCGAGCGATTTTGCATCATTTGTCGGTAGTTTTTTCCACTTAAATATTGATGTTACAAATGTCCAATTAGGAAAAGGGAAGTTGTCAAACATCTGATTTAAACTAAAAACACTTTATTTCTGCATTAAGATCTATTTTCGGGGGGCTTTCAATTTTAGTCAAGTCTCAATCAAGACTGTTTTCACTGTGAAAAGGTTGCAGAACGGTTGTCTTTTGCCAACGATGCTTTTGCTCTGATTAAAAATTGAAGAGCTTCATTTGAAGATACGCTCTATACTGCGGTCGATCTCAAAATGAACAAACATATTATTTTGTAACAGTTTCCTGTTTCTGTCTCGTTTTCCACTTTTGCTCACTTTTGTGTTATTTTTATAAATGCATACTTCAATACAATTGTATTTCAATCGTTCTTTAGTATGTTTTTTTCTAGCGTAAAATTAAGTGAAAGGTCTCTAAAGAAAAACTCATTTATAAAATTAGAAATTCTCCCAAATTTCTTTAACTGAGGCGTCAGAAAAACTCATTAGAAAAAATATAATTTTTCGGTGCCTGATGCTTGTTTTTTTTGTAAGAAAAAACAATTATGAACAGAAAGTTGAGTTCGCAGGTTTATTAAGTCGAAGAGCACAGAAAACATTGCATGTCAGTTCGAAAAACTATAACGAAGCTAACGCTAAAACCATGAGCAAATCATCATAGGACACCATAGGTACACTTGAACTCAAAAGCAGATTTAGCGTTTAAATGCACATTAAGAGGCAGACTTCCGCAGGCACCCTCCCCCTCGGGGATTCGACAACCCTCTCACCACCCAAAAGTTCCCCCTTTCATACTACTTTACGACGAGCATATTTACCGTTGGCCTCAATATATATAATATAATATACATACATATACACATACATATACACACCTAAGGAACATTTTATCAAAAAAGGGCGTTTAGGGTGTTTTGAGAGGATTCGGTACATAAGTTTGGTGTCATTTTTTGAAAAAGTGAACAAAGGTTTCAAAAACTTGTCGAAACCACCCGTCGAATAAATTCTAGACACACCCCTACTTGTGCTACTGGGCGGATTTAGGGTCCCTATTTGGTATTATTTTATGATATCCATTTCAGGCCGACCAACCCTAAAATTTTTCTAAAGACGTCTTCGGCACCAATATATACCAACTTTGAAGGGGGTGCGCGCAGGAAAAAAACGCATTTTTGTTGTCATAATTTTCCAAAAACTGCCAAAAACAGCTTTTTGGTCTGTTTTTCTTTAAAATTTGACGGCGGCACAAAAACTTTGGTCATAGTAGGTTCTTTATAGTGTTCGGGGAGGTCTCGAAAAACCAATTCGGTTGACTTTACAGAAAACAAAAGAACGACAAATTTTCCAAACTTTTTTGAAAATCCCCCTCCAGAAAATCTTAGATCCGCCCCTGTTGAGCTATCCAATTGATTTGTGAATTGTTAGAGATTGACATTCAAAACTAGTAACGGAGAACTTGATATGGAGTTATTTTTTTCTTCAGCCTTTTTTTATCATTCATTTAATCAAACTTTCAAAATCATCTGCAAAAAATGGATGCACTGAACTCAAACTGAAAATAATATTTTTGTTATATTATGCGAGTTTAAAAACCGAGCGAAGCATATTAGTTCAAACTTTGTGTTTTTAGACGCGAAGTTTATCAATTTGATCATTAATTTTTTAGAAGAACAATGGTTACAAAAAAATTGTTTTTGAAAATCAAAAATTACTCAAAACTCATTAAAAAAAGTCGCAATCGGGTGGCTAGAAAAACGAGTTTTTTCAGTTTTCTAGTTTCTTAATTTTCTTCTTAATCCCGATTTTTCATACTTAATTACAGATTATAACCGATCCTTGTCAAACCGACAATCATGCGTTCAAAAGTATAAACGTACAAAACATTCTGAGCTGTTTGCTGAGAAAATGACTGAACTTTTTGTTCCGACCAATGTCAAAATGGGAAAAAGCATGGCACAGGGTGGACTGTTCTTCACGCAAAATGAAGAACCTCGGAAATGCCCTAATTGGGGGAGGCAATCTGGGGGGGGGTCAATATCATTTTCAAACTTTTCAATTGTGGTTTTGTCTTTAAAAAACTATTTAAAAAAATCCAATATTTAACAAAAACGGATTTGCGGATTTCCAGTTTTAAACTTTTCTTCAGAAGAGCGGTGGTGGAGTAGTTACGTGGACTGGTTTTTTGTTCCGACTTTGTAACGAAAGTAACGGAATATGTGTGCTCGGGCTGATTTTTTCCTTCAGACAGTTTTCGACTTTTTAACTAGACTTTTTTTGACGGAATTTTTTAATACCATTCAAAAGGTTTCGTTGTCTTGAATTCAAATTTAAAAAGATATTTTACCTGTGATTGTTTTCCGTAAAGTTATGGAGATTCAAAGATTGCCATTTTGGCCAATTTAGGACAATTAACGCACGATATAATTCGCGCTATTAACGTGTAAGCAAAGATTTACTCCGTCTTAGAAATAGATCCCAATTGGTTGAAGGAAGCGTAATTGCCATACTTGATTTAAATTAGGAGCAAAACCTCTCACTTTGAATTTTATATGGCGTGTGGGGGAATGATTTTTATTGTATTTTGTTTCATTCAACTTTTTCATGCTATTACTGCTCCATAGACTTTAAAACGCAGTCGGAACTTAATACGAGCAGTCGTGTTATGTTCTTATGATCCTTATTGTTTCGACTGCCGTTTCGACGAAAAAGTAACGGAAAATGTGTGCTCGCGGTGGTTTTTTGCTTCAGACAAATTTCAACTTTTTAACTGGACATTTTTGACGGTTTTTTTAATATCATTCAAAAGGTATTGTTGTCTTGAGCTTAAATTTGAAAAAATATTTTACCTGTGATTGTTTTTCGCGAAATTATGGAGATTTGAAGATTGCCATTTTGGCCAATTTGGGACAATTAACGAGCGATATATTTCGCGCTTTTAATGAGCAAGCGGAGATTTAATCCTTCCAAGAAGCAGATCCAAAATGATAGAAGGAAGCGTAACTGACATAATTCATTCGTTACTAGGAGCAAAATCTATCACTTTGTACTTTATATGGCTTGTGGGTGGATGAATTTGATTATATTTTATAATATTTAAGTTTTTCATTGTATTACTGCTCCATAGACCTCAAAAGGCAGTCGGAACATTCAGGGCTTCGCCGTGATACAAGCAGTCTTGTTGTTCCGACTTTTGTAAGCAAGAAACGGAATATTTGTGCTGCGGGTGTTTTTTTTCTTCAAACATAATTCGACCTTTAAAATATCTATTTTGACGGAATTTTTATATATCATTCAAAATTTTTTGTTTTGCTGAGCTTAAATTTGAAAAAGTATTCCACTTTTTCCTGTGATTATTTTTGTGGTCAAGTTATGGGGCTTAACTTTAACGTGTTTGGGACAATTAACGCGCGACATACTTTGCGCTATTAACGCGTAAGCGGAGGTTTAATCGTGTTAAAAATTGTTGCAATTTGGTTGAAGCAATTTATTTGCCGTAATTAATTTGTTACTAGGAGCGAAATCTATCACTTTGTACTTTATATGGCGAGTGGGGGGGGGGGGGGATGTTTTTCATCAAAACTCTAATTAAATTTTTTTTTCTATTACAATTAATTTTTCATGTTATTACTGCTCCATAAACCTTAAAAGGCAGTCGGAACATTCAGGGCTTCTTGTCACTTCTTGTTACTTATTACTGAGCAGTCTTGTTACTTCTTAAATTCTGTGCTACATGCACAGCAAGCTTTTATCCTTCCATGAGGTGAAAGTCACGGTAAATAAGACGAGGTTAGCGCATGCGTTTGATAAGCTTACATGTTTTCTATGCTCAAAAAAGTAATCATAAACATGTTGTATAGGTTTTATAAGTGTTTTACAATTTGACGATATATTTTTTAAAATTTTTGCAAAAAGGATACAAAAATTTTGGTTGGAAAAATTGATTCAATAATGATCTTACTGGGTGCCTGATGGCGATTCTGTGCTGCCCATAATTTGTACCCTTTTATGGGTCCATCTCCGTAGTCATAGAATCGTGTCCATGAATTCCATTTTATGATCACGTGTGAACTTCCCACTTCAAACGCTTCAGGCGCATCTTTCAATCTGGGAAGCGCTAAACATGAAACACATTTTGAAAATTAGTCAAAAAAATTTTGCTATCAGAATATAAAAAACATCAATACACTCAAGGGTTGAACAACTACGTCATTTTTTATCTTTTCACATTTTTTATTGATTTTGCATTAGTGAAAGACCATTTAATCTTGCTGTGGATGAAAATAAGGCCTAATTGTACTTTGTTGTCTATTCAACAAAGATTATTCGATGAATTATGTCAAATATTTAATCTCTCAAATTGGGCATTGAAATGTACTGAAGAAATATTTTAAATGGATTTTTACCAAACCCTGGGGCAATTTGGCGACTAAAACTGTGCTTCAATTGTTGTCAATTACCATTAGCATTTACTGGGGCTTTCTAAACAATTGAAAAAGAGCAGAAACGTTTTTAATTTTGTTTTCAATAATAACTATGAAAAAGAAAGAAGAATTAATCGAGAAAACCCTTTTTTACACCTATTCACCTTTGTATGTGAGATGCGATTAGCAACTCTACATAAAAAAGATTGCATTGAGAAAGAAGAGATGAATTTTGTTAAGAAACAAATTATGGCGATATAGCATGTTGTTTGTTACTAAAATAAGAAACAGTTTTCAGCCTATGAGCGCAAAAGCTATCTGTCTTAAGAATGAGACTCTTTCATTGCCTGATAATGATCTTTTGGACGCAATTGCCATAATGCTTTCCCAAAAAGCCGTCGGCACCAATTAACTATGGGTTTCATGTGGGAGCTAGAAAAGACCTATTTATGTCAAACAAAGAAGTTACAACAAGTAATGACTTAACAATTCATGAAAAAATTCTCGAAAAGGACCGAGAAATCCATCAACGAAACTTTTCCTGCATTATTGAGAAAAATGTTTGAGCTGCGACATACAGTTCAGTTTTTTTTGTCATGACTAACCATAGAATCTAATTTCAGCTGAAGTCATTAATTTGTCTCTAAATATGCAATTGTATGACCCCAGTTGTGTATCGGGTATGAGAAAAGACCACTTGTAGGGGTAGTTTCGGCCGAGGAAGCTGGTGCCGGAGGCGTTCCGGATAGTACCATCCGGGGCCTGCAGTTTACAGTCGGTTATCAGGGGTCGTTTTGACATCTGCAGGGCACACACGAACTCGGTGTCTTGGCCTGGGTTCGTTCTCCGGTTGTAAAAGGCGAGCAGCTCCGCAGTGTTGTCGTCTAAAGAATTAAATAAACTTTTTTTTGGTTTGACTTTTGAAAATGAAAATTCAGGAGCTAGAGTAGCAATGAAACATAATTGTTTAGTATAAAAAGGACACAAAACAGTAGTATATTTTCTGTGCCTTGCCTATTTTGATTTCCGATGTTCGCGACTTACTATTTGGGGACGCGACTCAGGTAGCCAAGAGGAAAGACCCCAAAATCAAACAACTTACTCGTCTGGCATGAGTCACCACTGTAACCGAGTGCACAGCCTTCCTCGCAGTGACCTGTGACGCGATTGCACTGCTTCCCCCCTGCACAATGACACTTTAGAGTGCACCCAGCCCCAAAGAGGCCATTCTCACATTCTAAACAGTCAACTCTTGGGGTCAATTTAGCCCTACCTGGCCTGAAAATGGTGGCTTGAACCATTCATCTGTGATGACAACGAGCAACAAACGTGCGTTTTTGCTCTTTACGTCGAATCGCTGTTGTGCTTTTTCAATAACACCAACCAGCAATTTTGCAGGTTTTTCTCGGGTTGAGAATCGTTGTCTCACTTTTGCAACTAACGAACACAGATGATGTTGAGCCACGGACCAACGATCAAGTGATCGATGGCGATGGGGTGTCGAACAGCAGACGAGAGGGAAAGGTAAAGCCCCTGTCTAAGGTCGCTATGGATCATCCCACTAAACCAAATGAGCCAAAGAAAATTGTCACCTTTTAATAAACAAAACAAGAATGTATCTAATTTAAAATATTTGTTTTGATTTTAAAAAGGCTGAAAAATCATCCATTTTCTTTATAAAATGTTATAATTCGAGAGATAAGTTTCTTATCAACGTTTAATGCTATTCCCATAATTTTGAATGCTAAAAGTTTGCTTTTTTCCAAAGCTGAAATTATTCGACAAAACACGGCTCAAAATCTTAGAAACACAGAAAAAATTGTAAAGGAAAAATTCAAAAGTAGGTGACATTTTCTATACATAAGCCAAAAATAAATCTCATTTTGAAGATTGAAAGGTTATGAATTAACTGAATGAGTTATAACATTTTGGGCTACTTAAAATAGATGATTTTCCATTAAAATTGATTAAATTGGATGAAAAATGTATCGAACTTGCTTGAAAATATTGCAGACAAAACTCCATTTTAATGAATTATAATCGATTTGAAATCAATTTTATCGCCATATTATAAGCGATTCTAAATTTATTAGAATCAACTATCTTTAAATATTATAGGTTAACGTTGAAAAGACAACTTTAAAATATGCATTGTTTTTTGTTTCTTGTCGAAAATTAGATTAAACAAAGATCACTCGCCTCATAACGCTTTCGCCTAATATCCGCATATTAGAGTAAAAAGTAACAAAACTGCTTTAATCATTTCAAATTACTGAATGTTCGGATGTCTTTTAGGGCGGCCGAAGTAAATTTTGCTGAAAAATTTAATAAATCATATCAAAAATTTCTGAGCCGGATAACTGCATTGCATTTACTACGCGCTAAAATAAATTGGAAAGTTTTGCGTTCATTGATTATTCCGTACTGCCCAAACCTTCTTGAAGAATCACAGGCTAAAAAAGTTAACTTTTCAACAGTTTCTATCGACGTTAAAGGGCAGTCGAATTTTGAGGGTTTTGCCCTAATACGAGCAGTCTTATTTTAATTTCTTTAACTTCAGTTTAAGACACAACTGCTGAAATTGCTGAAATTGCCGAAATTGCCAGCTCCATGTGACTTCAACAATACTAGGTAAATTACTTTCAAGTCATCCGAGATTACCAGCTCCATGCGACCTCAGCCATGATAGACACTTTCAAATCCGATATTTATAGCTAAACCTTGTACAACAAAAAGTTAGCTTGATAGGAGTCGAGTTGTTACGATAACCAAAACGGCATCAATTTCATGTGATGAAAATTTAAAAAGTGCCTGAAACACACTATGAGAGATCTTATTGGAGACTTTTTTATTGTTACGACCAAGTCACAAAATGCGGAGAGTAACAATGGTTTATGTCTTTTTATCCTTTGTTAAATATTTCAAGGAAAAACCTATAGGTTACATTTTTGATTCTAAAATATCTATTTCAAAAAAATGTCTGTTTTTCGTCTATTTAACACGAATGAAAGAGTCTCACTCCCAATCTAATGTTTTTGCATTTTGCACGGGGAATAATTATCTTACTGAACCTCATTAATTAAAAGCACAACTGTTTAGTGAGGCAAAAGGGCATTTAAAAAAAAAACAAAGTGGAAAAAGTTGGAAATTGGTTTTCAAGATTGCAAAATTTTCCCTCGTCAATTTTAATTTTTTTTAATAGAGGTTTTACACAGCAGCAAATTATCTTTGTCGTTTCGACTTTTAAAGAAAATGACAGAAGAAATTGGCTGGATGCTGTGTTTTTTAGACCTGTTTTGAGCTTTTTATATGCCACTTTTGAGCGGATTTTTTTTTATAAATTTGATCTGGAACATTTTAACGTCCTGAGTTCCAATTTTCAAAAAAAAATGTACCTGTCATCATTTTTTGTGAAGTTATGGGATTCGAAAATTGCTGATTCGGCCAATTTTGCTTAATTAACGCGCTCTATATTTTGTGCCATTAAACCTCAAGTGGCAATTTTCTTTCAGCTCTGAACTCCGTACAAAGCGAATTGAGCCAAGCTAATTGGTCTTATTATACTTCATTAGATCATAATAAATCTTGATTTAGCGCGTGGGGGAAAGTGAAACAAAAAATGAAATGTTTTCCATTTTTCTATTTAATTTCAACAACTTTCAAAAGTTAACAAGACTGCTCGTATCACGGCAAAGCTCTGAAATTTCCGACTGCCTTTTAACGTTTATGGAGCAGTTATAACATAAACAACATAAAAAAATTAAGAAAAATAAAATAAAATGAAAAAAAAATTTTTCTAAAAAAAAATTGAACAAGTTTCTATGAAAATTATCCCCCCACACGCCATATAAAATTCAAAACAATAGATTTTGCTCCGTGTAACAAATCAATTATGGCAAATAAGCTTCTTTCAACCAACTTGGAACGCTTTCGAAGACGGATTAAATCTCTGCTTACGCCTTGATAGCGCGAATTATATCGCGCGTTAATTGTCCCGAGTTGGTCAAAATCGCCAAAATGGCAATCTTTTAACCCTCATAACTTTACAAAAATGATCACAAGTGAAATATATTTTCACATTTGAGATCAGGACAACAATAGTTTTCGAATGATATAAAAAAAATCCCGTCAAAAATGGCTAGTTAAAAAGTCGAAATTTGTCTAAAAAAAACCCACCCCGAGCAGAAGTATTCCGTTACTTTCGTATCGAAAGTCGGAACAAAAAGACTCCATTTTGTACTTTTCAAAGGAGAGACAAGTTATTCAGGATTTTGCCATGATAAAAGCTTTTTTTCTTATAAGCAATTTTGTCTCTTTTTTGGCAAACACATGCGTACACGAAAAACTGCTCATTTTACTCTGCTCTTGAGGTGTCCTCGATAACTCATTGACATCCACATTTTGACATTCCATGAAGTGATCTAACTGTAAACAAGACTGCTTGTATATCAGGGCAAAGCTTTGAATGTTCCGACTGCCCCTTAGCTGGTCTCTTTTGTTGAATAAAATTTCGACAAAACAAAAATTTTAGACCGCCAATATCAATTTTAAAGGGTTAAAATTTGAGTCGAATTAAGATGACCAATTAGTTTGCCTCAATTTAGTTTGGAATCATTATGAGAGCGGATTGATTTTCCCATTGAAATTATGAACTGTTAGTCAAGCACTTCGCATTTAGGCTAGTGGAAAGCATACTTGCTTGGAAATCCGAAGATTTCCAGTGCCATACCCAACCACAGTCATTATTTGATCTGAATAAAAATACACCCCATGCATATTTTTTTCCTCACTTTTTTCGATAGTCGGAACAAAAAAAACTCGGAAACGAATTTTTGGTAAGCATAGACTTTTAACATAGCAAGCAATTCAAATTCTGTTTTTTTTTGGTATCTCGTGAACCATTTCCATTGTGAAGAAATAACATGACTAGCTAATGAATTGAATAATGAGCAGCTGTTCTGAGCTCTATAAGCATTATTTTTTACTATACTAATTTCAATTTGTTTGATCCAGCCTATTTAACTCGCCTCCGATTTTGGACAAAAGAAAAGCCGTGTTGTAAGCCTCTAGCCATGCAGATTAATGATCAATTTTATCAGTCGGAAATGATGTTTATGAAACCACTACAAAGAATACCATATTGAATAAGCCCTGAAATAGCACATTGTCTATGGTATAAAAACCACCTTTACGGAAAAGTTAATCTTGGTCGCAATCATACATATTTCTTGACTCTGTTCCTTGAAAGCTGAACAGAATGCTCAATCTTTTCAGCTTCGCTTCTTCGGCAGTGCTTTTAACTTCAACCTTTTTTTTGTTAAATTTCGATAGCCATAGAACTGCGAGAAAACCAAAATGAGGGTCATTTTTTGAAAAAAAAGTGGGTAAAAGGGGCGGAAGAACGCTCAAACCCACCAATATAAGGTTTTTCCGGTTTTTCCTGTTCTAAATTCGAGACAAAACCTTGAAAATTTTCACAGCTCTTGTGAAGTAGCGAGCATTTTTCATTCTTCACCTTTCAAAACTCTCTTTATAGGTTTAAGAGGGCGGTTTTTTTCTAAAATTTTTGACAATAAAGGGGTTTAATTTCAGTTTCTTTCTACTATAGTGTTTTCTGTGCAGACAAGGGTTCTAAAAAATGGTTGCATTAAGCTAATTGACTTCTTTTGCCTTTCAAATTCGGATTCATAAACAAAAAGATGATTACTTAGCCTTAGAAAAACTTGAATATTCTTTTTCTAAATATGACTTATGCATCACTTTGACATGTGTAGAAAAAAAGATTTGCTAAAAATCTTCGCAAGCAGCAGACTGATGTGACGGGTGGAAATGGTAGTTAATATGATTGTAAAAAACGACTGAGTTAACTATATAGCCGGCGGATATTTGTGTTTATTTTTATAGTGATTAGGCCGGATTTCGCTCCATCATCTCCACCTGAGTCTGATCTTACCCAATTTCGAAATTTCGAACCAGATCTGGGCGGGGCAAACAAACCTGAGCTATTGAAGGAAAATTCACGGCACAGTTCACATAGAAAAATTTATCATGCAATTTTGAAAAATATTATGCTGAAATTTTGATTGCCGCTCGGCTGCTGCAGGTTGAATCCATTTTTCTCCTAAACTATTGAGGTTCAAAGGAGAAAAAACTTCGAAAATTAAACCTTAGTAAAAAGTCTTTTCTATGTGTACTTCTTCCGCTTGTTGGTGGCTACACACTCATTTCTAGAGGTCTTTTAAGAACTTTGTAATCGTTTTAATTCAGACCTTTGTTCCAGTCTCTACTTTTATCAGTTTTGTCGTCATGAAGGATGCCTCTCAATCAAAATGCCTCTCAAAATTTCACTTGCTTTAAAATATAGGCAAATCAGGGGCACATCTAGATTTTCAAAAAAAATCAAAAAATTTTGTCGACACTTTTTTAGGTTAACTAAATTGAGTTTTCGAGCTCTCCCAAAACACTAAGAAAACGCTTTTTGGCCAACTTTTTTTGGTGAAAAGTGTTACGCAAGATAGCGTGACTCAGGGTTTACTTTTCGGGTTATTATGCTGTCGGGGTTTTGAGATGTAAATAATTTGAGATCAAGTCCCGTTTGAACCAAATTAATGCCTCGGGAAGAGTTGACATTATTACTCACCGTCGTTGCAGTGTATCCCGTGGAACCCACTGGCACAGGAGCACCCGAACGGGTCCTGCATACAGAACAGGTAGGAGCTGCAGGACCTGCCTCCGAACTCATCAGGAGCCCCACATCGCGAGGTGCAGCCGGCGTCGAACCAGGACTCCTCGCAAGCTGCAGCAAAGAAAGAAACTTATTTCTCCAAACCGTTTCAAACGAACAAGTTTCATCAAAAACACGAACCGATTATAAAAAAAGACCTGAATTTATGAAACGAGACTCAGAGAGGGGACAGACAACGTGATTATTGTCCACTTTACAGCCTAGAAAAACAATAGGAAGTAAAAGCTATTTTGTCATTTTATGCTTCCATCGTGGGTCTCGAAACTATTTTAAGAAAAGTCGAAGTTCGAGTGCTAAGTCGATGCAATTTTTACCGATTGAACCTGAAAATTGGTCTGAGGATAGTTTAACAGTCCTACGACTGATGCAAAGATGTTCCGAAACTAGACAAAAGCAGAGTGTTTCACGCACTTTTAGAAACTCTTTGTGCATCTCGCGAGTTTCTGGAAGCACTGGCTAGGAAATGTCAGAAAATGATAACCAATCAGAATCTATTCGCTAAAGCTTGAACAGCTTTTATGTTGGTTGTTTTTCTGGCAGATAGATGGTCTTATACTGTTCGCATGCTTACCATGTTCGCAGTATTTGCCCTTGAATCCCGGAGGACAAATACACTCTCCCATAAGTTGGTCACATACTCCCCCATTGTGACAGATTGGACAGTGCTCGGAACATGCACGACCCCAGATCAGGGGCTCACACTCTGTAGAAAAAAAACAATGATTATTATCGGGAAAGTAGGGGATGTTTTTTCTCGTGGTGTTTTCGTTTTCCAGTTTCGTGGAAAATTATGCCTTTTTAAACTTATGATGTTGTTTTCTTTGACCATTTTGGTGATCAAACTAATAGTTTTTGTTAGAAAGTGTTCATGTGTATATCACAAATCTCGGTACTATTAAGCACAAAATGAAAATGGTTTAACAGTTATAACTTTTTGTAAAGTTATTGAAACTAAAAAATGTATGCGCGCTTTTCCGCTCCGACTTAGCACTGAATCATTTGCGAAACAGCTACGAAAACCGGAGTTAGCGCAGAATTCTCTCTTAGTCAGTGATGATTTTTAGAATAGCCATCGTCGCACTGAAATATCCATGATTCAGCGCTGCAATTTAGTCAAAATCTTCATCGCTATTCGAGGCCCTGATCAGAGACCAATTATTCATGATCAGTCCATTTGCAACACTGATTCATCTTATAGTGCTGAACCAGTGATGATTATCCCTGCGAGGTCAACACGGGTTGGCTCTTTAGGAGATTATTTTAAAATAAAGTCAGCTTTTTGTCCAATTTTTTTAATTTTGAAGTTTCTTTAGTTGATGATTTAAGGGGAAAAGAATTTAAAAATAATGTGAGTTTTTGGTTCGCTTTCAATTGAAAACTAGAACTTATCTGAAACGGTTCTCAAACAGCTCACGGTAATTAATTGATATGACAGCATTTTTTGTCAAGTTGATTCCTGTGACTCAAACAACTATCATGTTTTCAAAATGCCATATTGATGCTCACTTTTTATGCAAAAAATACAGCTTGTTTATCAGGGCAAAGCCCTGAATATTCCGACTGCTGTTCAGTTCAGATCAAATATTTTTTGGGAAAAAAAAAACATTGAAATCTTAAGCAATTTGCGTTAGGTTTTCCTCATTATGAATAAAATCTTCAAATTGCGCATAAATTAATCCAGAGTTTGGCCAAATTGGCAACTTTCAAACTCCCAGCATTTTGCAAAAAGTGATCATTTGTAAAATAGATTTTTACATTTGATTTTAGGGTGTTGATTGTTTTCAATGGGGTATAAAACTTTTTGTTAAAAACAGTTATTTTGATCGCCGATAATTGACTGAATAAAAAACTGCTTCAAGCATAAACATTGCGTTTTTCTCGAAAATCGAACAATATATGGCTTGGCCTACTGCGAGAATTCAATCGGCACTAAAGTCCATGCAAACTAGTTTTAGACTGATATCCAGATAATTGCTTCAATGAACTTTTCATGGGCAAAGTATAATATTAAGAGATAAAAACGTTGGCAAATATAGTCACTGAGTGGGCTTCAAAATCAGATACTACCTAAAATTAAATCAAATAATAAATCGAACGACCACTTTATCAATTTAAAATTGCCAAATTTTCTGAGAATTGAACAAAATAGACTTTTTGCGTATAGCTAATCATAGATTACATTATGACAGGCAGCTTTTCTACCAACAAAACCTGGTGTTGTTCAACATATCATGAGTTGTAAAACTAGCTGAGCTGATTGTTGAGATGAATGTCAAACGACTAAACCAATAACTGATTTTGGTTTCTGATTACAGCATTTATTTTTTCTCTGCATCACTGATTGCTGGAATTGTACAGTTATCTAAAATTTTTCTGTCGATATTTCTCTTTAAAATTTCAATTGTTCTTGTTATGAAAATAATTTATAATAATTAGTACAAATTATTTTCACAACAAGAACAATTGAGTTTAGAAAGAGGAATATGGACAGAAAATTGAAGGATAACTGTAAATCCACCAATCAGCGATGCTCAAAAAAGCTAAAAAGCTTAAGTCAAAACTCAAAGTCAGTTATTGTTTTAGTCGGTTCTAGTCGGTCAAAAAATTGGTGTTTTTGGTCACGCTGGTGGAAAAATAAAGTCAAAAACTCGGCCCCGGGTATCGTTTATTTTTCTGTTCAACTTTTTTGGTCGAAAAACTTCTCGTTCGATTGTTTTAACTGCGTCCTCTTTGGAACGTTTTTCTCCAGTCGTTTTTTTTCTGATTGCCGTTAACTTTTCTTCGGCCGTGCCAGTCGCCGTTAATTTTTCTTTGGTCGCGCCGGTCGCGTTTAGCTTTCCTTTTCTTGCGCCGGTCGCGGACACATATTACCTCGGTCTGCAAAGTCTGGAAGTACCAAATTTTGGTCTCGGCGGTATGAAAATATCCAACTTCGGTAGCAGCAGTCTGGAAATACGAAAATTTGGTCGCGATCGTCTGATCATAAAACAGCAACCTCGACCCGAAAATATAATAAAATAATATTATTGGTATGAATATATTGACTAACCAGACACAATGAGTCTGAGAAGTCCCACCCTGCCTTGGGTCCTGTCAGCCTCTGATTGGTAGAACTCATACACACCGCCGTCTGATAGCAACACACTGTGGATGCGCTGCTGCTGCGAGTTCCACCATGGCAAAGATTTCCCTGCAACACAAAACCAGTCTTTTAATAGCATTGCATTGAAGTAAAATAAAGACATTATTTCACTATTTACTTAACCCATTTGGTCAAACGATCCGTATTTTTTCCCCTAAAAGTGCCTTCGTTGCCATTAGATATTATTTTTAAATGGAGGTATACTAGTACAGTTTTCTCAAACAGCTAATGGCTGCGCATGTTGCCGGCAAGAGGTCAGCGAAAAAGTTCCAGTCTTTCCAGTCTGTCCAGTCCGATATTCATTCCGCGGCCGACAGGGTTTGTAGACGACGCGGACAAAGTCCGGAAACTTCGAATTTTGGTCGAGATTTTTCAGATATTAGACATAATAATCTAGAAGTTAGTCGCGATACAATCCGGAAATTAGCAGCGAGATAGTCTGAAAATTAGTCGTGTTATAGTCTGAATATGAGACACGACAGTCTGAACACAAGTCGTTTCAGTCACGTAAATGCGGACCTGGAAACTATCCATGATCTCGATCAAAAATCCGAGAAGCGATATTTGCAGGTACAAATTACCAGTTTTGAGGACTTGATATCATAAAAAACGGTTTTAATCTCAAAAAATAAAAAAGAACTCATAATATAAGGTTTAAACTTCAGGAGAACCCAATTTTTGTTGAATTGAAACTCGTATAGCCTAGTCGTATAAGAAAATTTTAAAACAGCATGCAAAATATTATAATTATAGGGGAAAAAGATTAAATCTGCTGATTTTTTAAAAATAAAATGAATATCATAGAAAAATCAATGCATGAATACAATTCCTTGCAAACAAAGTAAGCCGCTTACAAAAGCTGGGTTTTGCCTAATTTTAGTTTTACAAAAGTTTAATAATTTTTTAGGAGTTTTTAACGCGTTTTCGGAATAAAGAATTCAAAAGTTTTCAGCAAAAGTTCGATTTTTTTAAAAATTGTTTTTATTCCTAAAAAGATTTTGCTTTTAGCTCTAGTTTTACTAAGCATTTTTTCGTTCAGATTTTTTTATCACGCCACGCAGAAAAAAAACAACAATAAATTGAAAAGACTTTTGTTGTATTTTTTTAAGATTATGGCCGGAACTTTCTGTCTACTTGCGCAGTAACCGGCTATCATTGTTATCATTTTGGTGACGTTTCTTGCGGGATGTGATCAGGAAAACTATTCAAACGCGTTAAAAAATAGTGATATAGACATAATCAACAAAAAAAATTGAATTGGAAAAAGAAGCTGTCAGATGTTTTGCAGAATGATTTTTTCGAAGCTTATCTTACCAAAGAAGTGCCAAATGAAGCTTCCAAAACATTTTTTTGAAGTAGAAACCAAAATTTTTAAGGAAAACTTTCAGTCTAAATTTTCCTGAGCAAAGCAAGAACTGCTCGAAATTTCACTTTATTTGCTCGAACTTAGACTATTCATTTAAAATTTAAAATCGATTTTTCACGACACTCCGACATCTTTTTTGAAAGCATAGCGAAGGATATCAATATGATAAACCACTTGACCTCATTTTGCGAGGAAAACAGAAAGAGAAAAAATAACATAAACAGACCCTAAGCTAAAATTTCCTCCCCATTTTCAATGGTGGCTATAAAATTGATAGGTTTTTTTAGCACAATCGGATGGAGGAGTAAGAAAAAAGAACCCATCTAATTGACTCGCTTAGCAAACAGGAAGTCGGAAATGGTACTGCTTAATTAGGCAATACTTTTGACCACCAAACTTGGATTTTAACCACCATGCATTTGCAGTCGATGACTGTCTGTTGACTGATTCACTTATAAAAACGATTAATCAAATGGTATTAAAAATCATGTTTTGGGTGGTTTTCTAATAACTTGCTGACAAAATAGGGTCTTGGAGAATTGAAAAACCTCGAAAAACCTGATTTGACAAATATACTCTCTTTTCTGACAAACCTTCCATTTGAAACTATAATTATACTATGGCTAGCATGAATTAAGTTTGCAATAGTCGAACTAACCCACTTAAACCAGATACATCACCTCCAGGTGCACTCGAGTAAAAAAAAACTCAAACAATTGATCTGAGGATAATTAAGCTAGAAAAAAAGCGGAAACAACCGTGTGAAAGTTTATCGAGTGAAAAAATTTGTTTCATCCATAGCACACTTCATTAACTGAAAAAAAAACGAATTACCACATTTCTTTATCTTTTTTTAAAAACTTTTCCAGCCAAAAGAAGCTTTAACTCAGAAATTTACGCAATTAGAAAACTACTTTTCGGTGTTTTTGGTAGAAGTAATTGATTTTCATGGCGCCATTTTGTTTTCAGTATTGCATTATTTCAACTACTTGTTTTAAGTGTTTTGGTTCACACTTTGGCGTCAAAATTGTAAGAAAAATAATCATTTAAGAATTTTCTAAATGAAAAAGTTTTCACTTCAAAGCATACGTCCATGGTACAAAAAATCAGCGCTCATTTTTGATCGCAAATAAAAGGCAACTAGACTTCTTGTATCAAGGCGAAGCCCTGTATGTTTGAATTGCGTTTTTAGCTCTTTCAGTTCACTTGAAAAACAATGATAAACTTTTTAAAAAATGAAAACGAAATTAAATTTGTTTTTTTTTGCGAAAACCGCACGCTATCAAAAAAAAATGATTTTTTTTTGCATACAGCAAATATCAAAACGACCAAGATGCATGCCTCAATTCAATTTAGAACGACTTCTAAGACGGACTTAATCTCTGGTGCTTATGCTATAACGTGGTATTTACCTCAAATAACCAAAATGGCAAAATTTAAACTTCACAAAAATGATCACAGGTAAAATATTTTTTTAAAAATAAAATTTGTGCTCAAGATAACAATAGTTTTCTGATAATACAAAAAAAACTGCCAAAAATTCAAAGTTTGTCTGGAAAAAAAAACACCGCGAGTACAAATAATTCATTACTTTTTTCGAAAGACGATGAACATCAAAATTTTATGTGAAAAGCTGATATAAATAATCAAAGCAACAAAATTATCTGTAGAGCAAAACAACTAAAATCCCTTCCCGGCCACCATAAACCGATCTATAATTTTTGTATATGATTAGCTTTAAAATACATTTATTTCAATACGATCTTATTTATGATCCTAAATATGCTTCTTCAAAAAAGACAAGATTGATTTTAAAACGTTAATTCTTGGCCTTCATTGATACACAAACCTTTTTCACGTCGCTTTTGGCAATTTATGCAATAAACTTGAAAAAAAAACGTGTTCTTCTCAAGATTAGTACTTTTTATCCTCTCTAGCCATAAGAAAAAAAATTAATGTCGAAAAGCAAAAAAATCCTGCCGTAACATCAGATTACGAGAGGAGAGTTGTGTTTCGGTGCTGGACGTATGATTCGACCATGCACAACCAACTATATTTGTTTCGAATGTGCTCTATTTATGTTTCGAGTTACTGCTATATCCAAAACCTTTTCTCGACTATCCTTTTTCGGTCGAGCACTGACATTAAGCTTCACGTTGAAAATCGAAAAATACAGTGAGTAATTTTATATATTATCATTGACGTTTGTGAAGCTGGTGCGAGATACCTAATCTATTTCGAATAAAGCAATATGTAAGCTTGGCAGAACTCATTTTGATTCGTACGAACTTCAGTTTTCAATGGTTAAACCAAAATTTTCTTTGCCAGAGTGAAAACTGTGCTATGAAATAAGCAACAGACTCGGCAAAATTAGTGTATCAAATAACACAAGACTGCTCGTATCAGGGCGAAGCCCTGAATGTTCCGACTGCCTTCTAAGGTTTATGGAGCAGTAATAACATTTAAAAAAATTAAATAAAATAAAATAAAAATTTTTTTCTCTAAAATTTGAATTTTTTTTTGAAAATTATCTCCCCCACACGCCATATAAAGTACAAAAGGATAGATTTTGCTCCTTGTAACAAATCAATTATGGCATATAAGCTTCCTTGAATCAATTTGGAACGATTTCTAAGACGGATTAAATCTCGCTTACGCGTTAATAGCGCGAAGTATATCACGGATTAATTGTTCCAAATTGGCCAAAATGGCAATCTTTAAACCCCGATAACTTTACGAAAAACGATCACAGGTTCAACGAACTTTTCATGGGCAAAGTATAAAATTAAGAGATAAAAACGTTGGCAAATATAGTCACTGAGTGGGCTTCAAAATCAGATACTACCTAAAATTAAATCAAATAATAAATCGAACGACCATTTTATCAATTTAAAATTGCCAAATTTTCTGAGAATTGAGCAAAATGGTTCGATTCAATCGAATGCTTAGACTTTTTGCGTATAACTAATCAATAGATTACATTATGACAGGCAGCTTTTCTACCAACAAAACCTGGTGTTGTTCAACATATCATGAGTTGTAAAACTAGCTGAGCTGATTGTTGAGATGAATGTCAAACGACTAAACCAATAAATGATTTTGATTTCTGATTACACCATTTATTTTTTCTCTGCATAACTGATTGCTGGAATTGTGCAGTTATCTAAAATTTTTCTGTCGATATTTCTCTTTCAAATTTCAATTGATCTTGTTATGAAAATAATTTAAAATAATTAGTACAAATTATTTTCACAACAAGAACAATTGAGTTTAGAAAGAGGAATATGGACAGAAAATTGAAAGATAACTATAAATCCACCAATCAGCGATGCTCAAAAAAGCTAAAAAGCTCAAGTCAAAACTCAAAGTCAGTTATTGTTTTAGTCGGTTCTAGTCGGTCAAAAAATTGGTGTTTTTGGTCACGCTGGTGGAAAAATAAAGTCAAAAACTCGTCCCGGTATCGTTTATTTTTCTGTTCAACTTTTTTGGTGGAAAAACTTCACGTTCGATTGTTTTAACTGCGTCCTCTTTGGAACGTTTTTCTCCAGTCGTTTTTTTCTGATTGCCGTTAACTTTTCTTCGGCCGAGCCAGTCGCCGTTAATTTTTCTTTGGTCGCGCCGGTCGCGGTTAATTTTCAATCGGTCGCGCCGGTCGCGTTTAGCTTTCCTTTTCTTGCGCCGGTCGCGGACACATATTACCTCGGTCCGCAAAGTCTGGAAATACCAAATTTTGGTCTCGGCGGTATAAAAATATCCAACTTCGGTTGCAGCAGTCTGGAAATACCAAAATTTGGTCGCGACCGTCTGATCATAAAACAGCAACCTCGACCCGAAAATATAATAAATTAATATTATTGGTATGAATATATTGACTAACCAGACACAATGAGTCTGAGAAGTCCCACCCTGCCTTGGGTCCTGTCAGCCTCTGATTGGTAGAACTCATACACACCGCCGTCTGATAGCAACACACTGTGGATGCGCTGCTGCTGCGAGTTCCACCATGGCAAAGATTTCCCTGCAACACAAAACCAGTCTTTTAATAGCATTGCATTGAAGTAAAATAAAGACATTATTTCACTATTTACTTAACCCATTTGGTCAAACGATCCTTATTTTTTCCCCTAAAAGTGCCTTCGTTGCCATTAGATATTATTTCTAAATGGAGGTATACTAGTACAGTTTTCTCAAACAGCTAATGGCTGCGCATGTTGCCGGCAAGAGGTCAGCGAAAAAGTTCCAGTCTTTCCAGTCTGTCCAGTCCGATATTCATTCCGCGGCCGACAGGGTTTGTAGACGACGCGGACAAAGTCCGGAAACTTCCAATTTTGCTCGAGATTTTTCAGATATTAGACATAATAATCTAGAAGTTAGTCTAGATACAATCCGAAAATTAGCAGCGAGATAGTCTGAAAATTAGTCGTGTTATAGTCTGAATATGAGACACGACAGTCTGAACACGAGTCGTTTCAGTCACGTAAATTCGGACCTGGAAACTATCCATGATCTCAATCAAAAATCCGAGAAGCGATATTTGCAGGTACAAATTACCAGTTTTGAGGACTTGATATCATAAAAAACGGTTTTAATCTCAAAAAATAAAAAAGAACTCATTATATAAGGTTTAAACTTCAGGAGAACCCAATTTTTGTTGAATTGAATTATACGAATAGCCTAGTCGTATAAGAAAATTTTAAAACAGCATGCAAAATATTATAATTATAGGGGAAAAAGATTAAATCTGCAGATTTTTTAAAAATAAAATGAATATCATAGAAAAATCAATGCATGAATACAATTCCTTGCAAACAAAGTAAGCCGCTTACAAAAGCTTGGTTTTGCCTAATTTTAGTTTTACAAAAGTTTAATAATTTTTTAGGAGTTTTTAACGCGTTTTCGGAATAAAGAATTCAAAAGTTTTCAGCAAATGTTCGTTTTTTTTAAAAATTGTTTTTATTCCTAAAAAGATTTTGCTTTTAGCTCTAGTTTTACTAAGCATTTTTTCGTTCAGATTTTTTTATCACGCCACGCAGAAAAAAAACAACAATAAATTGAAAATACTTTTGTTGTATTTTTTTAAGATTATGGCCGGAACTTTCTGTCTACTTGCGCAGTAACCGGCTATCATTGTTATCATTTTGGTGACGTTTTTTGCGGGATGTGATCAGGAAAACTATTCAAACGCGTTAAAAAATAGTGATATAGACATAATCAACAAAAAAAATTGAATTGGAAAAAGAAGCTTTCAGATGTTTTGCAGAATGGTTTTTTCGAAGCTTATCTTACCAAAAAAGTGCCAAATGAAGCTTCCAAAACATTTTTTTGAAGTAGAAACCAAAATTTTTAAGGAAAACTTCCAGTCTAAATTTTCCTGAGCAAAGCAAGAACTGCTCGAAATTTCACTTTATTTGCTCGAACTTAGACTATTCATTTAAAATTTCAAATCGATTTTTCACGACACTCCGACATCTTTTTTGAAAGCATAGCGAAAGATATCAATATGATAAACCACTTGACCTCATTTTGCGAGGAAAACAGAAAGAGAAAAAATAACATAAACAGACCCTAAGCTAAAATTTCCTCCCCATTTTCAATGGTGGCTATAAAATTGATAGGTTTTTTAGCACAATCGGATGTAGGAGTAAGAAAAAAGAACCCATCTAATTGACTCGCTTAGCAAACAGGAAGTCGGAAATGGTACTGCTTAATTAGGCAATGCTTTTGACCACCAAACTTGGATTTTAACCACCATGCATTTGCAGTCGATGACTGTCTGTTGACTGATTCACTTATAAAAACGATTAATCAAATGGTATTAAAAATCATGTTTTGGGTGGTTTTCTAATAACTTGCTGACAAAATAGGGTCTTGGAGAATTGAAAAACCTCGAAAAACCTGATTTGACAAATATACTCTCTTTTCTGACAAACCTTCCATTTGAAACTATAATTATACTATGGCTAGCATGAATTAAGTTTGCACTAGTCGAACTAACCCACTTAAACCAGATACATCACCTCCAGGTGCACTCGAGTAAAAAAAAACTCAAACAATTGATCTGAGGATAATTAAGCTAGAAAAAAAGCGGAAACAACCGTGTGAAAGTTTATCGAGTGAAAAAATTTGTTTCATCCATAGCACACTTCATTAACTGAAAAAAACGAATTACCACATTTCTTTATCTTTTTTTAAAAACTTTTCCAGCCAAAAGAAGCTTTAACTCAGAAATTTACGCAATTAGAAAACTACTTTTTGGTGTTTTTGGTAGAAGTAATTGATTTTCATGGTGCCATTTTGTTTTCAGTATTGCATTGTTTCAACTACTTGTTTTAAGTGTTTTGGTTCACACTTTGGCGTCAAAATTGTAAGAAAAATAATCATTTAAGAATTTTCTAAATGAAAAAGTTTTCACTTCAAAGCATGCGTCCATGGTACAAAAAATCAGCGCTCATTTTTGATCGCAAATAAAAGGCAACTAGACTTCTTGTATCAAGGCGAAGCCCTGTATGTTTGAATTGCGTTTTTAGCTCTTTCAGTTCACTTGAAAAACAATGATAAACTTTTTAAAAAATGAAAACGAAATTAAATTTGTTTTTTTTTTGCGAAAACCGCACGCTATGAAAAAAAATGATTTTTTTTTGCATACAGCAAATATCAAAACGACCAAGATGCATGCCTCAATTCAATTTAGAACGACTTCTAAGACGGACTTAATCTCTGGTGCTTATGCTATAACGTGGTATTTACCTCAAATAACCAAAATGGCAAAATTTAAACTTCACAAAAATGATCACAGGTAAAATATTTTTTTAAAATAAAATTTGTGCTCAAGATAACAATAGTTTTCTGATAATACAAAAAAAACTGCCAGAAATTCAAAATTTGTCTGGAAAAAAACACCGCGAGTACAAATAATTCATTACTTTTTTCGAAAGACGATGAACATCAAAATTTTATGTGAAAAGCTGATATAAATAATCAAAGCAACAAAATTATCTGTAGAGCAAAACAACTAAAATCCCTTCCCGGCCACCATAAACCGATCTATAATTTTTGTATATGATTAGCTTTAAAATACATTTATTTCAATACGATCGTATTTATGATCCTAAATATGCTTCTTCAAAAAAGACAAGATTGATTTTAAAACGTTAATTCTTGGCCTTCATTGATACACAAACCTTTTTCACGTCGCTTTTGGCAATTTATGCAATAAACTTGAAAAAAAAAACGTGTTCTTCTCAAGATTAGTACTTTTTATCCTCTCTGGCCATAAGAAAAAAAATTAATGTCGAAAAGCAAAAAAATCCTGCCGTAACATCAGATTACGAGAGGAGAGTTGTGTTTCGGTGCTGGACGTATGATTCGACCATGCACAACCAACTATATTTGTTTCGAATGTGCTCTATTTATGTTTCGAGTTACTGCTATATCCAAAACCTTTTCTCGACTATCCTTTTTCGGTCGAGCACTGACATTAAGCTTCACGTTGAAAATCGAAAAATACAGTGAGTAATTTTATATATTATCATTGACGTTTGTGAAGCTGGTGCGAGATACCTAATCTATTTCGAATTAAGCAATATGTAAGCTTGGCAGAACTCATTTTGATTCGTTCGAACTTCAGTTTTCAATGGTTAAACCAAAATTTTTTTTGCCAGAGTGAAAACTGTGCTATGAAATAAGCAACAGACTCGGCAAAATTAGTGTATCAAATAACACAAGACTGCTCGTATCAGGGCGAAGCCCTGAATGTTCCGACTGCCTTTTAAGGTTTATGGAGCAGTAATAACATTTAAAAAAATTAAATAAAATAAAATAAAATTTTTTTTCTCCAATATTTGAATTTTTTTTTTTGAAAATTATCTCCCCCACACGCCATATAAAGTACAAAAGGATAGATTTTGCTCCTTGTAACAAATCAATTATGGCATATAAGCTTCCTTGAATCAATTTGGAACGATTTCTAAGACGGATTAAATCTCGCTTACGCGTTAATAGCGCGAAGTATATCACGGATTAATTGTTCCAAATTGGCCAAAATGGCAATCTTTAAACCCCGATAACTTTACGAAAAACGATCACAGGTGAAATATCTTTTCAAATTTAAGCTCAGGACAACAATACCTTTTGAATGATATAAAAAAATTCCGTCAAAAATGGCTAGGTAAAAAGTCGAAATTTGTCTGAAGAAAAAAAAAAACCCACCCGAGCACAAATATTCCGTTACTTTCGTATCGAAAGTCGGAACAAAAACAGCTTCTATATCAAATCAAAATCTTTAAAGTTCGAAATTCTTTTTAATAGTTCGCCAATAGTTTTAGTACTAAAATTTTCAATGAATTAGAATTTTTGGATCGTTGATATTAAATATTAAGTATTAAAAAATTAGTCGCATGAAAGGATAATTATATGAAGATAAAAAGACTAGCTATAAATTGGGGCAATAAATTTAATTTCGGAACAATTTTTTGCGGTTAAGATTATGATTGCTTGTGCGTTTCCAGCATAGTCAAAACCCTCAAAGTTTTAAATGAGCTGTTTCGAAGATTCCAGGAACGAACTCACTAGAAAACGTTCTTAAAATACTTAAATCAAATACTAACAAATCAGACCGTTCACGTTGAATCCTCTTTTTCCGCAAAACTGGAGCAACAAGATTGCTAGTTTATCGGAACAAAACCCTTAATGTTCTGCCTATCCATGTCTGGTCTCCAAGTTTCCTTTTAAATTAAAACAAGACTCCTCGTATCAGGGCGCAGCCCTGAATGTTCCGACTGCCTTTTAAGGTTTTATGGAGCAGCAATAACATTAAAAATTAAATGTAAGAAAAAACAAAATGCATTTTTTTTTTAATTTTGAAAGTTTTTATGAAAATTATCCCCCCACACGCCATATAAAGTACAAAAAGATAGATTTCGCTCCTTGTAACAAATCAATTATGGCATATAAGCTTCCTTGAATCAATTTGGAACGATTTCTAAGACGGATTAAATCTCGCTTACGCGTTAATAGCGCGAAGTATATCACGGATTAATTGTTCCAAATTGGCCAAAATGGCAATCTTTAAACCCCGATAACTTTACGAAAAACGATCACAGGTGAAATATCTTTTCAAATTTAAGCTCAGGACAACAATACCTTTTGAATGATATAAAAAAATTCCGTCAAAAATGGCTAGGTAAAAAGTCGAAATTTGTCTGAAGAAAAAAAAAACCCACCCGAGCACAAATATTCCGTTACTTTCGTATCGAAAGTCGGAACAAAAACAGCTTCTATATCAAATCAAAATCTTTAAAGTTCGAAATTCCCTTTAATAGTTCGCCAATAGTTTTAGTAATAAAATTTTCAATGAATTAGAATTTTTGGATCGTTGATATTAAATATTAAGTATTAAAAAATTAGTCGCATGAAAGGATAATTATATGAAGATAAAAAGACTAGCTATAAATTGGGGCAATAAATTTAATTTCGGAACAATTTTTTGCGGTTAAGATTATGATTGCTTGTGCGTTTCCAGCATAGTCAAAACCCTCAAAGTTTTAAATGAGCTGTTTCGAAGATTCCAGGAACGAACTCACTAGAAAACGTTCTTAAAATACTTAAATCAAATACTAACAAATCAGACCGTTCACGTTGAATCCTCTTTTTCCGCAAAACTGGAGCAACAAGATTGCTAGTTTATCGGAACAAAACCCTTAATGTTCTGCCTATCCATGTCTGGTCTCCAAGTTTCCTTTTAAATTAAAACAAGACTCCTCGTATCAGGGCGCAGCCCTGAATGTTCCGACTGCCTTTTAAGGTTTTATGGAGCAGCAATAACATTAAAAATTAAATGTAAGAAAAAACAAAATGCATTTTTTTTTTAATTTTGAAAGTTTTTATGAAAATTATCCCCCCACACGCCATATAAAGTACAAAAAGATAGATTTCGCTCCTTGTAACAAATCAATTAGCTTCTTTTAATCAATTTGGAACAATTTCTAAGACGGATTAACTCTCCGCTTACGCGTTAATAGCGCGAAATATATCACGCGTTAATTGTCTCAAATTGGTCAAAATGGCAATTTTTAAACCCCCATAACTTTACGAAAAATGATCACAGGTAAAATATCTTTTCAAATTTGAGCTCAGGACAACAATACCTAATAAATGATATAAAAAATTCCGTCAAAAATGGCTAGTTAAAAAGTCAAAATTTGTCTGAAGAACAAAAAAAACCCACCCCGAGCACAAATATTCCGTTACTTTCGTATCGAAAGTCGGAACAATTATTGAACTATAAATTTTGAGCGAGCAATATCAGATTTCTAAAAATGATTCTGTATTCCGTACGACCAATAGGCTGGTTTCATGTCAATTTGTGATGATTATCAATGCGGCAGAGTTTGCACCGCGTAAATATTTTGAGCTACATTCTCAGCTGCTTGAAAATAATTTCTTCAAAATCCACAAAAACTTATTCAGACCCTGGTCAAAAATAGAATCGCTTGGCCGAAAAAGAAATATCGAGAGTAAATTAGCTTTTCATGCTCAAACTTAAATATCGTAGTTTTTTGTCGATATTTTTTTTGAAATAAAGATACGATTGTTATCTATATTTTTTGTTTTGTTATAAGCCAATAAACTAATGTTATTATTAACGAAATGGTCCGATAAAAAAACACGTCAAGCATACGATTCCCAATAATTTTAAAAAGTTCAACCGATAAAAACAAACTTTCTTTTCTAGGGTAGCTGAAAGCTGAAAATTTATTGACAAAAAAAAATTTTGAACATTTTTTTTTCGTCATTTCTCTCTTAGCGCAAAAAAATCGTTATTTTCTGTTGTTCAAACTGCTATTCTCCGAAAAACAGCTGTTTTTTTGAATGTGTGTATGTAATTCTTACCGGCTTCAACTTTTTTTTATAAAATGTTTTTGACTGCAAATAAAATTTTGAGTACGACACGGACATAAATTTGTCGAGCATCATTCAGTTCGGGTTTCAATTTACAAAAGTTTAAAAATTGCTTATAGTCCGGGACGCTTGTAGTCGTACAAAAAGTCAGTTTGATGAAACAAATAAACGTTTCCAAATTAAAGGAAGTTTCACATAATTTTTTAATTCAACGATTAACTTCCATCTGCAGATTTGAGCATAATAAACAACAAAAGACCTTTTTTTTGAAAACGCTACAATTGAAGTTACTGAAACAAAACATAATCTATGTGTAAATAGGACAACTTATTCCAAAATTTGTACCCAATTGGATATAGTTTTTGGATAAAAATTCGTCGCTTTTTTGTGTTTTTTTTTCTCATTTTTGGGGTAAGATGATTCAAAATTAACGCTTCGTAATCATCAATAACATTTTGCAATCTTGATAAGACTACATTTTCTTTCGTTTTGAATTGCATATCCTATCATTCAAAGTTATAATTAGATATACAAACGTATTTTTCTAAAAGTGCTAATGGTAATCAATTTAATCTAAATTTTTTTCATCATTCAAAAACCACTCAATAATAAGATTAACATAACATTGGACTTCGAATTTGTTTTTGTTATTTTGATATCTTTAATGCATTTGAACATAAATCACGAAACAATTTTTCGGTTTTTAACAAAGAATTACTCAACAAAAAGATGTTGGTGTTACAAACTCTTGCAGAAATTGGAAATTTTGTTTTTCTAAATCTAAAATTGTTCATCCACAAATTTTCTGTTTTGACTTGTTGAACTAATTGTTGTCCTAGAACGTTCTGTATTTTTTAATTTATAGGTTTTGAAAGACTCCTGCAAACATAACTAACAGACATAAAAAGGTCAACGAACTCACGAAAAGCGAAAAAACATGTTTTTTTTTTTCAAAACTTTTCAATAGAAAACGGTAGCTTACCTTGTTTTAAGAAGAAACTGCCATAGAGGAGTTTTCAGACTCTGGCCAACCATTTAAATTCAATATTAGTCTTCAAAATGATGAGTTGATCTCCTTTTCAAATAAAAATTATTCGTTTTAGTCTAAGATTCGGTACAAACCTTTTTTTATACCAAATTCTCTTTACAAAAAACTATTGGAGGCCAAATAAAGAGGAAACGAGTTTTTTAGTTTTCTTTTAGCCTTTACATACGAGCAGTTGTTTTCCCCTATATGAGTGATATTTAATTATTCACTGCCTGGAATTGGCGTCTGATAGTAAAAAAAAAGAAAAAACAAATAATTTTTCTTAGAAATTTTTAGAAATGGAATTTTCCTAATTATAGTGCATTGTCCTTATGATTTTAAAATTTTGACTGGAAACGTTTAACTCCTTAGCTTCTCATAGAAATTCGCAAAATTTCGTCATTTTGACTGGTTGATGTCTGAACTTATAAGCGCCGGAAAAGAAACTTACACAATCTTCCAATTTATTTTCTCAATTTTAAAAACTTACTTCCTGTAGCAAAGCGATTACAGGTTTTTTTTCGGTTTTGTTAAGAAGGAAAGCGTATATGCGAGCTGCTGCAATGTCAGATACGCTAACATGGGTTAAATATAGCTGATAAAACATTTCTGGAGTAATTTTTAAAGCTCCATCGGCTAACCAGAAAAAAGACATTTCAAGAATTCTCAGCATTTCGGGGTTGCAGCACAAATGATTCGCTATTGATCGTTTGATCCACTGTCATGTCGAATTTCAGGAATCTCGAAATTTCGCGCAATGAGGATGGGTGGCATGTTTACATTTAACTGTTTCTTGTGCGAGCAGCCTT
This sequence comes from Symsagittifera roscoffensis, assembly GCF_963678635.1. Lineage (NCBI taxonomy): Eukaryota > Metazoa > Xenacoelomorpha > Acoela > Convolutidae > Symsagittifera > Symsagittifera roscoffensis. The sequence goes on from NC_087065.1 coordinate 55,438,329, forward strand.
TCACATCAGTTTGTTTTTAGTTGGAAAGGCAAACCGATATGCCAATTCATTTGTAACTGGCAAAACCACATTGGCAACTGCAACAGTTGGGTTAAATCTCTCGCTGAGATCTTTTATGTGCTTGATGATTTTTTGGGCATCTGATTTTCGTGCTGAAATGTCATGGTTATGTTTTCCACGCGTCTCGATCAATTCGTTATTTTCTGTAATTGTGAGCAAATCCAGTTTCCGGTAAACTTTTTTTTCATTTGATATAAAACTTGGGGCCGGCCGCTATAAGAATGTGCTTAATTTTAGATAAAACTGTGAATTCAAAAGAAGCCTCAATCATAACTTGCTTATTGTGTTTGCGTTTTTTATCACTTGAGTACAGTTTAAAGCGACTGTCAGAATTTTCTATTTGTCAGAAATTTCACGTCGAATTTTAATGACTTAGAACAAGCAGGTTTTTGTAGTGATGATGATGTTTTAGCGAAAAATCTAATTGAAAGTTCTAACGAACTTGTCGATAAGAGTCTTGAGTAACTTAGGAAGCCTCATTTTAGCATGTATAACTAGAATAAACCAAGTTTTTCATTATGGTGCGTGCTTTAATTACAGGCCTAATTTTGGTGTGATAAAAGTTAAGACAAGGCGTTCATACAGCATTAATTTTTTAGTGAAATGACTAGGTAATAAATGTACGGCGTTAAACTGGGAAATAGGAATTAAATTGTTCTGAATTTAAATTGTTTAGTAGTGAAATGCTTAGGTGTTAAAATATAGCTTGTTAAATTGTACGGAATTAAGTTGTAGGACACTTTGAAATCACCTCCCTCTGTGAAGCCTTTGGCCTAAAACTTACAAAAGCATGATAGTTTTTTTTCAAGCCATGAGTTTGAAATTACTTATTTTCGAAGGAAACCAAATTTATAAACTAACAAATAAGCAAATTGCCCTACAGGTGGGACTTTATAATCTATCAACAAAGCGAAACTTCTCTCTTTTTTTGTAAATAGTTTTGAACAACTTTAGACCTTAATTTATCCCATTTCAGCAGGAAACATCTATATGATCTTCATTATCGCATCGATTAAGATCCCTTGATAAACATAAGTAATCCTCTGATTTACAATCATCAATTTGACAGTTTTAAACAGGATTTTTTGGTCCAATTGACAGAGTTAGCTGAAAAGTTATCATTGATTTGACTTTTTTTTGCCTGTGATAAGTTCAGACTTTTTTTTTGTTTTCAAGGAATAAAATTTTGGCAACTTCGTTTTGTGAAGTTCTGCTCATCAACATCTGAATTTTCTTATATTTTTTGCCATAAGTTTGAGTAAATCAGGGATGCTGCACTGCTTACATATCTCTATCAAATGTCTGATGCTAACATCTCCTTTTTTCATATTAATCTTTGTTGCGATTCTAACTTTTTCTGATCTGACTTGGTAGCTGTAACATAGACCAGTACTGCATATTGATTTATGGGTTTAACGTACGTATTATACATCGTCACTAACTAGCTTTAACTAAAATATATTTCAATCCGAGCTTAAAGTATCCATAGATAATGATTTCGCCGTCCGTTTTCTAATTTTTGTAATGAGCTCTTTGAAGTCAACTTTATTATCAAACTCAACTTTTAAGTACTTGGCATATGTTTTCACATCAATTTTTCAAATATTTGTCGTTTGATTCAACTTTTTCTTTTCTGTACCTTTTTTTTAAATTGAAAAGAGGGTCTGAAAAGAGGTCTCTTCTACCGTCCCCATCGCCTTAGATTCTGGTACAGATTGACTTTTTGACTACTTTCCAGTTCATCACCCCTTTGTAAAATTACAGCATAAAGTTGTTTAAAAACTGTTCATACACCCATCTGCATGAATGAAACGTAGTAAAAACTTGTTCAATTGTTCACGCAGACACGTTTTAATTCAATTTGAAACATCAGAATTCATTTAAAATAAGTTTTTATAAATTGAATTTCGTCAAAACAAAACAAAGGGGATCCAGAAAAGTGCCATGAAAATTGGCTTTCTACATTTTTTACCCAAAATACTTTTTGTTTTCATATACAACCTCGTACAATCAATAGCGTTCGAACCAATGGTTATATTGTAAAATTTGTAGGGGTTTCCACAAATGATTTTGGCTCTTTTTCAGGTCCTTTCTTTGAATTTTTCTATATAAAGTCTATATAAAATTTAATATATAAAGTCTATATAAAATGACTCTTCTTGTTATAAACTAAATTGAAACGTGTCAGTGTGAATAGGTGAACAATTTTTTACAATTCTTACATGCAAAATTCCATGTGAACAATTTTTAGTTTTGCAGTTTCTCGAGAGTGGCGTGATACTGGCCAAGAGACCCGATTTTCCTAAATAAAGTCAAATCAACTATTGCAATAGTTATGAAACGTACCCGGGTTGACCTCCATACACCGAAAATGCTTATCATACAATTCCATACAACAAAAATCATTATCATACAATTCCATACACCAAGTGTATGGAGAAAATGCTTACCATACAATTTCCATATATGGAAATTGTATGACTGGCATTTTTTGTTTTTTTTTTTCAACCGCAAACCGAATTTTGTACGCAAACAAACATTTTCCGAAAAAAACTTTTTGCTAAATTTCTTCTTTTTGTGTGTGCATAACGTAGTCCACGATACGATAATGTTGGCTTTTTTTCACTTAATTTTTTTTTCAAAAACGCTGAAAATTCCTATTTCTTTTGTATGGTGTGTTGATGTATGCCTTGATCAATGTCTGATAATTTGAAAGTTCAAAAGTTTTAAATAATCATCATTGAAAAATTTTGCCAAAAATTAAAAGTTTGTACTTTTGTTATATCATTTGTGAAGGACAGCTCGAAGACAATTCAGGTCGTTTTCTATGCATTGTAAATGCAAGATCGTCCAACCTTTGGTGCTTTGAGTAACCAAGGTCTTTGTCACTTGTTTTCGGTTGCAAACAGAACCCAAAATTTTTCAGAAAAGAAAATTAGAAACAAAAACCAACTTTTTGAATTATGGAAAAAACATCTATCATACGTTTTCCATTTATGGGAAAATGTTTATTATAGAGATTTCGTACCATTTTCTGTACGTATGGAATTGTATGAAAAGAAATTTCCCATTTATGAGAACTGTATGATAAGCATTTTTGGTCAACCCAGGTAGGCGTCTTACAAGGTTTAGTATGAAGACAAAATAAGTTTGTCATGGTCTAATTAGTCCGTATGCCAAATTTTATAACAATCCGACTATGTGAGAAGAAAAACTCCTCTAAAAAATTTGCAGGTAGGGGGAAGGAAAAAGGGCCGAAACGTATTATTATAGTCTATTTTTTAGCATAGTTGGTGTTCATTTTAAGCATAGTTGGTATTCGAACATAACCTTCGATAAATCTTCTAGTTACACGGTAAAATATAGATGTATGTAGCGGACGGGGGAGGGGCGCTTCGCGACAACATCGATCTCGATGTTTTTCTAAATGATTCATAAAAATTACTGCCACTGGGGTTCGAACCCAGGAGGACTTTCGTCCATTGGAACTTAAGTCCAACGCCTTAACCACTCGGCCATGGCAGCTTGTGAATTATCCGGTGGTTTTCGGGAATTAACTGCCCAAATATGAGTTGTTCTGACCTATGGTGAGTGCTTTATTTAACTATCTCTTGCGACAACTGTAGTTGCACAAATAAACAAAATAGTCTTAAGGTCAATACTACTCTTTTGAAAGATTCAGAGTAACAATTCAATAACTCAAGAATCATTCTCAATTCTCAGAAGGTTCGACCACAGTTATCTTAGAAGAAGAGGTTTCATAAAACAAAACAAAAATTTTCAGCATTTATCCGAGTTCTGGCGTTTTTTCCTTGCGGAAAAGACGCTAACAAAAAATTTTTTTTCAACATTTCAATCAGTGTATTAAGCTACATTGGTCTCTTTGGTTCTTTTTACTTATTCCGCCAAATTTTCGTTATTTTTTTTTCAGTTTTGTATATTATTCAATATGTATAAATGCAGAGAACAGTACACTGATTGCACTGGTTGGTTTCATTTTCATTGGTCATTATTTCCTGGAGCCATTTTCTGTGTCTTTTTTTCTGGTCTGGATAAAGCTATATGCACGTAAGACTTGAAAAAAAACTTGAATAATTAACTAAAAATTCTAGACTTTTAACCGATTGGGCCTATACTTGTTGACTGGAAATTGTTTAAAAAAATGTTTGAGAAGGTGCTGAAATTTGATTGACTAAATCTAGCCTATAACAAAACAAGATGGCTCGTCTATCAGGGCAAAGCCCTGAATGTTCCGACTGTCCCTTTATTTATATCTAATAAATTGTGGGTAGAGAAAATATTGAAAACCTATACATTTTGAACAAAATTAATGTGTAAAATTTTGAATCGTACGAAATTAGTACGACCAATTAGCTAGCCTCATTGTTCCGACTTTCGGTACGAAAGTAACGGAATATTTGTGCTCGGGGTGGGTTTTTTTTTTCTTCAGACAAATTTCGACTTTTTAACTAGCCATTTTTGACAGATTTTTTTAATATCATTCGAAAGGTATTGTTGTCCTGAGCTCAAATTTGAAAAGATATTTCACCTGTGATCATTTTTCGTAAAGTTACGAGGGTTTAAAGATTGCCATTTTGGCCAATTTGGGACAATTAATGCGCGATATATTTCGCGCTATTAACGCGTAAGCGGAGAGTTAATCCGTCTTAGAAATCGTTCCAAATTGGTTAAAAGAAGCTTATTAGCCATAAATGGTTTGTTACAAGGAGCGAAATCTATCCTTTTGTATTTATATGGCGTGTGGGGGGGTGATTTTTATTTAAGAAATTCAAATTAAAAAAAAATGTTTCATTTTATTTTATTTCATTGAAATATGTTATTACGGCTCCATAAACCTTATAAGGCAGTCGGAACATTCAGGGCTTTGCCCTGATACGAGCAGTCTTGTTTCAATTTGGAACGACTTTGTTTTGCGGGATAATTAGCCACGCATAAATAATTCGCGTTACGCTCTCAGCATTATGAAAAAACTCTTCAAAGCGCGCATAATTTAGTCCAGAAATTGGCAAACTTGGCAGTTTTCAAACCCCCATAGCTTTACAAAAACTAATCGGAGGTGAAACATCTTTTTACATGTGAAGTTAATATTTTTAATGAGGTATAAAAAGTTTTTGCCGAAAACTGTTTTTTCGATTGGCGAAAATTGACTGAATAAAAAACCACACCGAGCATAAATATTCAGTTTTCTTCGAAAGTCGGAACGAAAAAATTGGAACGAATCACGACTGTAATAGATCCACTTTGACTTTTTATTCCCAATGTAATTCACATACATAAAGAAACAAGACGGCTTTTATCAGGGAAACTGTCCGTAAACTGGTCTCAAATAATTTACCTTAATGAAATATTGACAAGCTATGAATTTTAAACTGAATATTAAGAGTAGCGTATGGAATTAAAAGACTAATCAGCCTGCCTCAATTGAATTTGGAACAATTTTGTGGTCCTGGATAATTTGCCACGCATAAATAATGCACGTTAAACTTTCAGCATCAAAGTATCAGAGCGCACTTTTAGTCACGTTAGTCTTTTAAAGAGCGTTTCACAGCACTTTTTCAGTCAGGAAAATCTAGTGATGAGTATGCCCATTCTGGGACTGCAAAGATCCATGGATCAATCCCCCGAGGCAAATATTTTTGTGAGTTGGACTGAATAAAAACCACCTCGATCATATCTATTCCTTACTCTCTTCGAAATTCGAAACAAAAATTGAATGCTTATCTCTACGACGATAAAATTTTACTATATATATTTTGGCATGAAATATTAAAAATTGTTGAAAAAACACATGAAAGCGTTTTGGAAAAAACTAAGCAAGAGATATACTCAGCAAGCATGTAATTGTTTTTGAATTTAGGTAAAGCTAAAAGAGTTCGATTTACCAAACAGAACAAAAAAACAGCTATTCATTTAAAGCCAATTTTCAAACAAATTTGCAAAATATTTGCGAGAAATTTGATTCTGAAACAATTAGCAAATTACTCAAACTGACAAAATTTTTAAATAGGGAACCATGAAAAAATATCAAAGAAAGTGGCGATGAATTCTAAAAAACACCATAAATTTTTGATTGTCCAAAAAAACCGCCTAACAATTTTATCCAAGTTATTTTTTAAAACATTTGCAATATGACACATGCTGAAATTAACAATTTTCTTGATAATTTTCCAGAGATTGCAGTCATAAAAACATTGAGCATTTCGCTTTTTGTCCATTTTTGCAAAAACAATATCGTCATCTCATTAATTTTTTATCTGTTTGAGATTTGATTGTGACCAACTGGTTACCGAAAGCACTACATGACCATTTATAAAAAAAACTTGAAAACATACATTATTTGCCTATAATCGATATCCCAGAGTGATTTATTTTAAGATAATTGATAGTGTACGAGAAAAAGTTCAATGGGTTTCGATCTATTCTGTGCTCTTTTTCCACGACGAAGAAAAAAGTATAGTATATGAATTCTTTCTTTCATGCAAAATCAAGCACTCGTTCTACAAAATATTGCAAAAGTGTCAATCATTTTTTGTCTACTCTTTACTATTAGTATGGTGAACAGTTTTGTTCCTCAATTTTTTTACGCGTACTGAATTGTGTGTGAAAAAAAGAATTCATGCCTTATGTTTATTTCTTCTTCGTGACCGAAAAAAGGAATGTACGTTGCGTGGAAAATAACACAGATGAGTTTCGACCTGAAATAATTTTGAAAAAAATCATAACAACGTTTTTTCAATTTATATTTCAAAAAATGGTTTATTTGTGAGGGGAGTATAGAAACCAAGGGAAAGATTTACAATCAAAAAAAAATATTCAACTTTGTTTTCATAACAGTAACAAGACTGCTGAATTTTCCGACTACCATGAACGAATTGTTGAATGTTCCGAGGACTATTGGGCAGTAATAACATGAAACAAATTAATTGTAATAAAATGAAATATTTTTTTTTAAATTGAGACCTTCGTGAAAATCATCCCCCACACGCCGCATAAAGTAAGAAGTGATAGATTTAGCTCCCATTAACAAATCATTTTGGCAAATAAGCTTCCTCTATCTAATTTGGAACGATTTTTAAGACTGATTAAATCTCCGCTTACGCGTTAAGAGCGCGAATTATATCTTACAAAATGCCAATCTTTAAACCCCCATTACTTTACGAAAAATAATCACAGGTGAAATAGCATTTCAAATTTCAGCTCAGGCAAAACAATACTTTTCGAATGATTTTTAAAAAAATCCGTCAAAAATGGCTTATTAAAAAGTCGAAATTTGTCTGAATGGAAAAAAAACCCACCCGAGCACAAATATTCCGTTACTTTCGTTACAAAAGTGGGAACAATAATGTTTTTGTTCGGACTTTTCTAATGAAAGTTACGGAATATTTGTAATAGAGATAGGTTTTTTTTCTTCAGATAAATTTTGAGTTTTAAACTAGCCTTTTCGACGGAATTTATTACACCATTCAAAAGATATTGGTGTGTTGAGCTTAAATTTGAAAAAAAAAATGTGAGAGATACAATTTTGAGCAATGAATGAGAGCAATCATCCTTACAATTTCAAACAGGGTCAAGTTCCGAGCATTTTAAAAGGCAGTCGGAACACTCGGGGCTTCGCCTTGATACGAGCTGTCTTGTTAAATCTTTGTAGTCGTTTTAAATGCCCTTTTTGTGTCAAAAACTGAGTGGAAAACTACTGCCTGAAAACCCAGAATACTAATTTGCCTCCTTGCACCAGACCTTAAAGTTAATTTTGTTGCAAAATAAAAAAAACAAGCTTCTTATACGATAAGGAGAAATTCAAAAACTTGCTAAATAATGGGTTAAATAATGTATAAAATAATCATTGCTTTTTTACTGAAGTGAAAGACTTCTTGATGTGAGAGAAACGCCACTGCTGCATTGCACAAGTTATAGAAATAAACAAATGCGCTGATTTTTGCGCTGATTTGAATTTCTGTTTTGCATATCATTGATTAAATTGATTGAATATGATCAGTGACTTCCAAATATAAATGCAAAAAAAATGAAACTAGTGACTTGTATGATTGATTCGTGATGGTTTTTGTCCACTTTATAACTTTTGCTGAAAAAAATATAAAGAAGATTCTCTCGCTATTTCACAAGAAAAGTTTATGAATCGGCTCAAAAATCCCCTTTTTTCATGAAAGGGGCAGACTGTTTGGTAAATTAAATTAATCCGAGTTTTCCACGGATCAGAAAGCAGTAAAATTAGAGTTCTCAATAGAAAGCTCTTGTGCTAATTTACTGTTTCAAATAGAGGGGTGGTTATTATTTAGTAGACTACATAGGAAAGATTGTTCAGTAGATTCGAGTCTATTTGCATATTCAGTTAAAAAAGAAATTTAGAAATCGCAAAAAAAAATCAAAAAATGCCATCAGTTTTTTTTTATTTTCAATGTTTGAGCTTTGAAAGCTAGGGCCTTCTCATTAACACCTTTTTAGAAAACTTTAAGTTGCTTTTTGACATCTTTTTTCTCGGATACAAAACTCATAGGTGAGAGAATTTTAAACAAATGCAATAACACTATTTTCAAAACAAGACAGACAAATCTCAAAAAAGTTCTTATCCGTGTGTCTATTTTGATTACATTAACGTTTGGGATGGTCTACTAAGCTCTTAACAATTTTAGTTTTTTCCCCTCAAAATCAAGTACTACAAATAATTATCAGAATGGGTCGAACGATATATCAAATTGAAGCCCTTTTAGCGCGTTTCAACCGACATTAAGAAAATTTCAAAAAAAAATTGTTCAGTACCGAGAAAAACTGTTAAAATTTTTTATTTTAATTTTAATTTTGAGCAATGAAAAAAAGCAATACAACAGCCTATTTATGCTTATTATAGACCCCGAAAGCAACTTTTAAGCAAGTGAAATTAAGCTTTAGAGTTTTTTGAGAAGCGTCATTAAAAAACTTGAAAAAAAAATTTGAATACGTTTTAAGTTTTTGTTTGATTTTTTGTTTTGCTAGTCATTTGTCTAAACATTTTTGTCCAATTTGCCAAATAACTATTACTGCCAAATATGCCTAAATTATAGTTTTGTGTCAGATCTTTTTATCACACCACGCAGAAAAACACTTTTTTTGTAGAATATTCTGTGCTACTGGCACAGTAACCTGCTATCCTTGTATTTAATTGGATGCGGATTGCTTAAAAAAAGTTTTGTCTACTTTATGATATGTCTACTTTATAACCTGTCTTTTTTGCTACATAACCAAATAGAACTACATCAAGTCGCGCCAAATTTTTATACTTGGTTTTCTCATACATCGACCAAAATTTATATAAACTTTGTGTCATTTTTCAAATATTCCATTTGGATTAGTTTCGTTGTTCGTTGAAAACTACCGAGAATGATAAAAGCACATAAATTCAAATGCAATAATTGTACCACAAAATCATCTTTATATCATCCTTATTTAAGTATTTCTTACAATTTTTTTTAAAAGTGGTCTAACTGAAAACTCTTGGACAATTTCACAAATCACAAAAAATTTTAAATCGCTACTTTTGATGTAATGTAGAATCAATTTCAGCTACTCCAACTCCGGCTTTGCAAACAAACGAAAACCTTAAGATGTAAGTTTTCATATAAACTTTGAGGTCCATTAAGGGATAAAGAGTACACCGTTGATGAAAAACTAATTAAAAGCGGTAAGTTTCCTACGGATTTTACATAGAATGATTAGGAGATGGGTCTGATTCAAACAATGAACTTGAAATACAACTACGAGAGACAGTAAAGCATTTAACCCAGAAGCTCGGCATCCAATTAGAAGCAAATTATTAGCCCGATATTGAATAACTTTATAACTTTTTTCAGCAGTCAATTTTCGTTTCGTTCGAGTTGAGAGACCTCAGCGTTGCAGAACAAAAAGTTTACAAAATTACCCCCGCTAAATCCGCTCTTGTTTGTAGAGTGGGCAATTTGACAGTAGATGCCATACGGGGGCGATTGTTAAGTAGATCCGCATTGAGCTTTTGGGAAAAAATTGGGCAAAAATTAATTCTACAAAAATCATCACTTTGTGCTTCACATAACTAGTGAACGCGCAATTTAGAAAAAATGAAGTCGATTAGACAAAACAATTGCACATGATGCTGGGCTACACTATGTTTTGACCAGTCTTGAAAAGTGGAATTTGCTATGGCGTAATGTAGCTATTATTGCGCAATTTTATGTATCTCAGAGAAACTTGTAGGGGTCAAGTGTAGTATTATAATTTAATTGCATCAACTACAACAAGACCAGACGATTTGTCCTAATCTCTGCGAGAAAAATACATTTTTTTGACATTTGACATACGATTGAAGCGTAGTGTTGTGATACTACTCCTGAATCTCCTGCGAGTTACTTTGAGCTATGTGAAATTGCGCAGCAAAAACTACACAACGGATATTCTAGCCATTCTTCAAGACTTTTCAAAAATCATATGATATTTTTTTCAGCAACAGGGTTTAATCTTGCGTCTCATTTGTTTATAAATGTTTTTTTTCTTGAAGACTAAAATTTATCATGTATCCATTGGTCTCTTAAAGTTTGTCAAAAATGTCTTATTTTAGACAAATCGTCTGACCAGCACACGGCGTTTAATAATTTATAATCGGTTTACTGCCAGTTTTTTCATTATAGAGATCGCAGCCTCCTTTTTTAGCCGGCCTTTCAAGTCTTTGATGTTTTTTCCCTCCAATATGCGCTCTAAATTGAGTTCGGTTTATATGGCCAGATTATCGGGTCAATTATTTTGGAATCCCAGACCAAGAAATACAAAGTGGATAAAAACTTGGAAAATCAATTAAAAGCTACGCATATCGGCATTAATGTGCAAAAAACTTGAAAAAAACATGTCCTTTTTGGCCAATATGGTGTAGTTTTGATTAACTAAAATCGAAAAAAAAATAGAGTTAGTACGAAATATTGCAAAATTTGTTCTTGTTAACCAATATTATAAATACTTTACGACCATATATGGAATGCGAAAACTTCAAGGCTCTCTCTACTTCACAAAATAGGTAAACATGATTGAATCAAGAAAAATAGTGACATAAAAACACGGGAGGAAAAATCCCAAGGGACCAACATTTGATACTCCTCAAGGAGACGTCAAAAATTAAATTTTGTGATTTATTTCTATAAACTGCCCCTTTTGGTCTACCATTGACTCTTACAAGAGGCATGGGTTGTAAAACGGCACTGATTGAGGCTTCAAAAACTAACCCTACTCTCTAATAAGCAGAAAAGAAACATAGTATCCCAGAAATGCAATTCGATGTTCACTCAAAAAAAATCTGTCCAACTTTTATAGCAAATTTTTTCCAAGTTCTCATTTTTAAAACTTTTTACAGAAAGTCTTCAATTTAAATTTGCCAGAAAATGTCTTTAAAATGTTCCGCCACTACCTGCTGTTTATACTGTTATCTGGGGTTGGGTGAAAATTCGTAACAAGCGACAATTCTTACAGGCTCCGCTTCACTGCGCTGCACTTACATTCGGCACGAGAGGAATACTGCGAGTGAATCAGTGTTCCCCGCTTAATCTACTGTAACGAATTGTCGCTTGTTACGAATTGTCGCCTGTTACGAATTGTCGCCTGTTGCGAATTTTTGCCTGTTACGAATTGTCGCCTCACAGTTATCTGGACTGTATGCTATTTGATACACTCCCAAAAGATGGAAACAGAGCGACATTTTGATATTTGTTACTTTGCTGTCAAACAAGCCAAATGAGATTAAATAGTATTGCGACAGGTAAAACAACTCAGGCGATAACTTCTCTGTTGTGGCTGATTGAACTTGCCGAGAAGTGCTATGATTGTCAAATCAATGAAGCGTACAATTTAGAAAAAAGCAAAGTACAAATCAAAAACAAAAAAAAAGCTTATCGAAAATTTGATAAGAAAACGATGCTTGTAATTTTCAGAAAAAAAACGTTGGCAGCTTCGGCATGAAAGTATTACAGTTATACAGTTATCATCATATTGATTTGCAGTCAAAATTTCATAAACTAACAAACATGAAAGATTCAGAGAATTTATTTCTATCAAACTCCTAATGCTTCCAGATATTATATCAAATTGTACGTTAAAAAAAACAGGAATACTCCGTTGAACTGCTACTGGTTATCGTGAATAACTGGGTCGCCTTCCGTTGAGACGTTTCTGGTTTTCGTGGAAGTAGCGGGAGACGAACGCAAACATAATTCAATTCGAAATATTTTCGGATTTCTAACTTTGCGTGGAAAAAAGACAATTCTTCGAGGGTGGTCATAGCAAAACCCGATTTAATGATCACGCCTACCAAAAAATTGTTTTTAAAAGCCGGAAACTGAAATTTTAGTTGTTGGAAAGTGCAATAAAAATGTTAGATCTACTTAACAATCGCCCTCCCTTTGGTATCTACTTAAGAATTGCCACCCCTATTAATAAAAGCAGTAACTTAGCACTGAGCTTTCTATGGAGAATTATAATTTTGCTGCATTCTGATTGGTTGGAAATGCGTTATTTTAATCTACTTAACAATTGCCCCCCCCCCTTTCTTAAAAAGGGGGCAATTGTTAAGTAGATCCAAAATGTTAAATGGACAAAATAGCGCCACAACCATTTTGGAATGGTTTCTAGAGAGTACTGCAAACAGACGTGGAAAAACAGGACAATTAAAAATTTTATCGACTAATTTTAACTCCAAAATTTTAGCTGTCGCTCGTTCCTAGTTTGTCTCGAAACTCAGTGGGCTAGTGCTTTTTTCTGTATGTTTATGTATTTGTTATCAGGAGAGATGGATCCATGATTTTCTCGATTGGGGATGCGAATTTCAAAAAATTTTCGAACATTTTGTCGATCTTTTTTTTATAGATAGACCAAATTATTATTCCGAGCTCTCCCAAATCACTAAAACGACCCTGTTTTAGCCCTGTTTTAAAAAAAAATAGGCCAAAAAGGCGTTCTTAGGAGTGTTTGACTAAAAAATCGTGTTTGACCGTGAACAAAAAAATGTTGACCGTAGTTGAATAAATAAAACTGGTGGCGGCTTAAGCGGCCAAACAAAATACATGCCCGGCCTAAAAAACCTTGATACGATTTGGGCGGCGGTTTAAGGGATGTTCCCAAGCAAGGGCCAAGCGCTTTTCAAGCAGTTATTCTTAAGACGCACTTAAACATACTTCCTTTTGAGTGGTTGTTGGGTATCTTAAATGTTGTTCTAAGGTTTGCTTGATTTTTCTAACTATCACGTTCACATAAAATGTTATTTATTGCATAACTGCTCGGTATTTTTAGCTGACTTATACCATTGTTATTGTAGTGTGTTATATAATAGTACCGTTGTGTCTCCAGTAGATGGGGGCTGTGTAGTTGTAGTACTGGGTGTCTACTCGGATCTCCACACTCACACTCTCCCCCACAAACACCCTCCGAGTGAACTCCACCGGCTTCAGGGGGGCTGCATCACACAAATGACATTTAACAAACAGCAATGCAAGTTGAAATTATTTAAGCGGGAACCGCCCTGTTTAAAGAAGTGCATGAATAACAGGCAAACTCTGATTGCAGTATCTTGCTAGTCATTTAATAAAAAAACAGGACTGCTCGTATAAGGGTGTAGCCCTGATTTTTCAGAGTGCCCCTTAAAGGCTATGAAAGTTAATCTAATTATTTTACTTATAAAAACTATTTAATATATTTTTCAACAAATTGATGACATTTACAAAAAAAAATGAAACAATTTTGACTTTGCTTTCAGATTTTTATAAAACCTTTCCTTCACACCCATGTAAAGTACAAACTGACGCCTTTGGGAACTAGTTACGTAAAAATACAGCAAAATAGTTAGCCTCAATTTAAATTGGATTAATTTCTTAGCCGTCATATGCGTTAATAGCTCGATTCGAAGTGTATTGAAATTAATTATACCAAATTGACCAATTTGGCATATTTCAAACGCCATAAATTTCGAAAACAAATGATGAGTGAAAAATGTTTTCAGTCTGTCCCCAGGACTTCATTACTTTTCAAAGGATATACAACTTCCATTCAAAAGCACCTTGTTAAAAAATTTAAATTTGTCTCAAAGAAAAAACTACACAAACATAACAAGACTGCTCGTATCAGGGCGAAGCCCTGAATGTTCCGAGGGCCTTTTAAGGTCTACGGAGCAACAATGCAATGAAAAAATTAAACGTAATCAAATAAAATTAAAATGTTTAAAAAAAAATTGGTATTTTTGTGAAAACATCCCCACACACGTCATAATGAGTACATAGTGATAGATTTTGCTTCTATTAACAAATCAATTATGGCATATAAGCTTCCTTGAACCAATTTGAAACGATTTCTAAGACGGATTAAATCTCGCTTACGCGTTAATAGCGCGAAGTATATCACGGATTAGTTGTCCCAAATCGGCTAAAATGGCAATCTTTAAGGCCCCATAACTTTACAAAAAATAATCACAGATAAAAAATATTTTTCAAATTTAAATTCAGGACAACAATAGCTTTCGAATGATATAGATTTCGAATTCCGTCAAAAATGGCTAGTTAAAAAGTCGAAATTTGTCTGAAGAAAAAACCCACCCCGATCACAAATATTCCGTTACTTTCGTTACGAAAGTCGGAACAATAAAATCACAAACGTAATACATGAAAGTTCAATTTTGCGCATTTATATGTTTTTGAGGGTAAATATTTTTACAGATTTGGTTTTTTTTTCATCCGTAGTGAAAAACAATTTTTATATATGAAAAGAAAGCGTAAGAGTAACTAGGAGTAACTTCGTAACATGGGTTAACATCATTTATTATTTTGTGCAAAGCAAAGGGGGTTTAAAGATTAACATTTTGGTCAAATTGGGGAAAATTAGCGCGCAGTATATTTCCTGCTATTGACGCCTAAGCGGCGATTTGAATCGGCTTAAAAACATTTCTAAATTGAGCTGAGGCCTGTTATTTGGTCTAATTTTTACTCTGCGTCGTTATGCAAAATATATCACTTTGTATTTTGAAAAAAGCGTGTGGGTTGATGGACTAAGAAAAACTCAAAAAAAATTGTTTTGTGTTTTTTTAATTTATTCTTATTCAAAACGAAAATTACTCCATAGACATCAAAATTCAGACGGGAAATTCAGTGCTTCTCCTTGATGGGAGAACTTTTGTTTCCCGTCTTTATTGCTCTTTCAATTTTTGCCAAAGTCAATGAAATATTTGGGCTCAGATTTTCTCCAGAAAAAATTTTCGCAAAAAAAAATTGGCATATTGAGATCAAAATAATAAAAAAAGTTAATATGCGACCTTCTGTAAAGTAATGAGTTTTTGAAATAAAAACGTTTGGATAGTTTGAGATATTTATTTTACATAAAATTTCTAAGAACGCGTAGCGCGAGTGGCAAATTATTCCGGTTCAAAAACCGTTTCAAATTGAGTTGAGGCAAGCTAATTGGATGAAATAAATCTTCATAGGTGAAAACAAACCAATTTTTCTTACAATAGAAAGTGGGAAAATTTTTTGCATATCAGACTTTTTGCAAAAAAAAAATAAATGAATCATTCGTTACATTTGTTAGCTAGTTGCAATTTTTTTTGAAAGCAAATTGAAGCTAGATGCAACTGAAAAGGCATTGAGAACCCTTTTTTTATTTTTGCCACAATGCTTTCGGAAAATTAGAGCCGGCATTACGTAGTTATGATGAATTATAACTGCTTTTAAATAGAAAACATCCACATAAATTTTATTGCGTGTTTTTTTTTCACTGAGATTGTCGAGCTCAGAAAAAAAACAGCAGATTTTTAAAATAAAATTTTCCGTTGACGTCTTCGATAAAAAACGGCGTTTGCGTAAAATTAAGCAAGGAACATTAACTTTATTTTTCGTATCTGATGCAATCAGCTCTAAGTGGTGCTATAAATTTTGATTCAGAGCAACATCTTATCTGTCTTGAAGTGTATACCTCTGCCCGACTGCGTGCAGTCTCTTTTCTCCTCAATTAACTTGGTCTTATTAAATTAACCCGCTCTTTTTACATCATTTTCCATTCACACTATTTTTTCCCAACAGAATACTAAATATCAATACCTTTTAATGCATTTGGGGAAAGCGGTTCAGTTCTGTACTTTTTGAAGAAAAAAGCTCCCAAATTATCAAAGACCGCTCCCGCCTCTCTCTAACAACCTAAGAGTGGGCAGCCACGATGCTTCGAGTCTTTTGAAACAGACAAAAGAGTTTTTTAGCTCTCGAATAAAGGGTCGTACAGAGAGAGGATAAGAAAAATGGAACTCTGCCTCAGATAATTGAGGTAAAAAACAAACAAACAAAAAGCAAAAAAGCGGTGCAGTACCAGGTACACAGGGGAAAAATAGCTTAGAACATGAACGGGTTGAATATGATTGAGCCTAAGCGGCAAGATGTTAAAATATTGGGAAAAATTTGTGATCGGAATTGCAGAGTTTTCCCATGTTAAACGGTTAATTATCACCTATTTTCGATTCCAGAGTTTTTTGTTTTAGTTGGTTCTGAAATCAGTTTTCATACCCTTAAATTCACAGTAAGAATAAAGATTGATGCAATTTTTGATCTTTTTTTATCTTTATGGGCAGTTCGCCTCACCCTTGTTATAGGCTTTGCTTTTAACGTTTTTTTTTCGTATTTATTGGTCTTTGTACAACTGAAACCTGAAACCTTTTTTTATTAAAAATTTATGCTCAATGTTGAGACAATTTCGTAAAGAAACAACTTAATTATATTGCACTGGTTTGTCTAGCAATCTTTTCGGAGATTTGTGAATAGCAATTAGAACAATTCTAGCGCCAAACATTCAAAAAGTAATTTGAAACAACTTTATGCAATGATTTTATTGTTCAATGATTTTTTATGAAACAAATTAATTTGAAACAAAATTATTCAATGATTTTTTATCAAATGATTTTTTATCAATTTTTCTTATTGAATTTTCATCTAACTTTTACACAACCTGGTTTAAGCTTCGAAGGTTTTAAGGTATAACTTAACCGTTGGTAATCGAACCTAAACGAAATTTATAATGCCTCAGACTGCTCTGTTTGAGGATCAAAACCAAAACTTACTCATTCCAACAGGTAGAAATGATGTAACGGAGTCTAAGAGAGCCAAAAAATCCGTCCGTCTCAAAGTTTTCGTCCGATTGAGGGGCTCAAGATCACGCGTATTACCATCAAATTGGCGTTAACTATAGTCTGTTTGTCATTATTTTTATATTTAATGCAAATTGTTAGCAATATACTTTTAGGTCAATGAATCTTTTTACTTCTGACTAAGTTTATTAACTTAAAACATCCATTTTTCATTTCAACCGCAAAATCGCGTAAAAACCAAATCAAATAAATTTAACTGCCCTATAACAACCGTTTTGTGACCGTTTAAGTTGCTCAAGGTAGCCGATATTGCCAACAACGTGGCAATGAAGTATAATAAACGCAGTGTTGACCTTGGTCTGGCATTTTGAGTGCAGTGACCTCCACCTTCTGCTGTCTGAGGGTGACAGTGTATGAGCCAGTGTTGGTGCACTGACCGTCAGCCACCGGGAGGAACAGGGCCACTTTGGAGTACTCGCTCGACGTGGAGAAGGGAGCCACCATCCGCACCACACTCTGGTCCGGTAGAGAAGTGCCTGGGTATGAAACAGGTGTTTTTGGCAAAGTTTTTCCGATTAAGTAAGGTTGTTTTAGAGTCTTCGGAGAGCTTGTTAAATAACTTTGGTTAATCTAAAAAAATAGTTGACAAAAGTTATGATAATTTTTTGATAATCCGCAAAATTTTGCTCGAAACCTACAAAAAAGTTCTGAAAAATGGCGTTTTAGACTTTTATTTTACTTTTTCTCGAAAAATTCATCACACCTACCGCGAAAAATTATATCCACTTTGAGTCATACCATATTTTCCTGCAGCAACTAAAAGACTTTCTACACCTGCAGGATATGCGAAATGCTCAAATAAGTCGTCAAAGATATTTTGTAAAAAATTATTGTATAAGTACTTCCTTTACCCCCCAAACGTAACGTTTTTTTTTCATGTTATGAATAATTAAGAAATCAAATCAGAGCATGTAGATTAAAGTTATTTATTAGTAGTAGTAATTGGTATATTACCATCTCTTTGTAGACCAATTTCTTCCTTATCATCTGCATTTCGTAGTAAAAACAGCTGTTTGTTTGATTCTTAATCAAATTTTTCGCCTTTTTATTGTGATTAAATATGAAAACAAAATCTTTCATTTTTTCGAATAGTTTTTTTTCAACGGAAAAAAATGCATTGTTTAATCGATTACCGGTTAATTCATTTTGGAGTTTCAAAAAGCAAGACTTTTTTTATTTAACTACAGGCTGTCCAATTTTTCTTTTCAAAATCTTTGATGCTATTAGGCAACATTTCATCGTTTCAATCAGAAATTGTAGCAACGATGTATACAGAAAGACTATAGATAGAATTATGAGTTTTAGGTTTTAAATAAAATCTTTAGAAAGAATTGTCTACCTAGAGAACAGAACGGTCTGTCGGTTAATTGAACTCGTCTAACCTAGATCTGTTAAATGCATACGTCTAACCTAGTCCTGTGTCCGGGTCTCTTCTAAACAGCACTTGTTCCAGGTCAGGCGGTCTCTCTGTGCCGAAAACGAGGAGACTGCTTGGCCTATTCTTCAGATATCCCTCATTCCTGACTTGATAAATTGGGAATTTGTTGTACACTATTACATCTGCCACCAAACCTGCAAGTAAAAAGTAGTATATAAGTTACAACAGTTTCTATAATCCCTAAGCTTGGCCTTAGACTTATAAGAGGAAATACGAACGAAAAAAGAGCCAACAATACTAACAAGAATGCTCGTTTCAGGGCTAAGACCTCAATGTTTCGACTGCCTGTTTAAGTCTATGAAACAGTGTTTGCTGTAAAAACAATTGAAATTATCAAAACAAAAAAAGGAAAATTTTTTTTAAAAAGTTTTAAATGAGATTTTTCATTGAGTGCGTTAATTGCCCCAAATAGGCCAAATTAGCAATCTTTAAACACCATTATTTTACGAAAAATGTTCACAGGTGAAATCTTAGCTCAAAACAACAATACTTTTTAGATGGTATAAAAAAGTTCTGCTAAAAATGGCTAGATAAAAAGTCGAATTTCGTTCGGAGAGAGAACAACTAACCCGAGC